>NC_082616.1:1514000-1832500 GCF_030936135.1 Gavia stellata | reverse complement strand
ACTGGAGCTGAGTTTTTCTGACGGTCGAGTCCTTGCTGAACACAACGGGATTTCTAAACCGGTCTGCTGCTTTTTGTAAGCGCTCAGCACGATGCTCCTCTGTTCCATTCTGCTAGGGAAAAAAAAGCAGAGACACAACCGTTTCTTTTGTTTACAAACGGGAAGACGGGAATTCGAAAGGTAGGTTTCGGCGAGGGGACAGGGCGCAGCTCTTGCAAAGAGGATTTCACGACTCGGGCTGCGCTTTATATAGGATGAAAGTATCAGCTGGGGAAAAAAAAGGAGAAGAGTGATTAACTTCTCCTTTTTTTTTTTTTTTTTTTTTTGTTTAACGTGTGGTGGCACCGACCGGCTTTTTGCTCCGTGGGCACCCTCCTGCAGGACTCTACTTCCTCAACAGCCAGACCCATTAATTGTGACTGGTATTTGCCAGCGATTCCGATTTTGAAGGGAAAAAATCACTCCTTCGCAACTTTGATTCGCCAAGCGCCGCGCGTGCCGCTGCCAAGTCGCGGCGTCGCTGCCCCCGAACACGATCTGTATCGTTTTAAAAGCGTGTTGCCTTTAGCCTGTCTCCCTGCCCGGTAAAGAAATCTGTCGTTCTCTGTAGTCCCCCAGACTTGTATGACAAGAAGAACTAGTTTCTAATTTTATGCCCATTGAGATAAACCACTAATGCTGGATGAAGGCTAAAAGGTAGGATTATAATACTACCCCACTGAACTGCATTTCATCAGCTATAACTTTCCAAAGCCAGATTTGTAAGTAAGCCCTTTACAGCTAAGGAAACTACAATTATCTTTTCCAGGGCTTCCTATGTTAATACTGGTAACAAATTCAAATGGTTCTATCAACACGAAATATCCCAGAAGACTGAACCACCGCGGTGTGTGGAAACTGCAGATACCGAGGTGCTGTGTACCAAACAAATATTTCATTTTATACCTAATCTTTTATTATTTTTATTAAGTGTTTTGAAAGTAAATAGGGAAAGGCTAAGATGCATGACTAATAGCTAAGCCTGCTGAATGCTGAAACTGGTTATCAAAAGCTACCAAGACTTTGCCCTTCCTCTGCATTGAGACAATCGGTAATGAGGGAGTTCTCCGACGGCCTATTCTCTAGCCTCAAGGAGGCCGGGGATACACAATCCCCAAGGGAAGGTAACAGTTTATCCTTTTCCACAAACACAGAATGCCTCATTTAGAAACGTGTAAACTGCATTTTATTAAAAAACAAATCCACCTCAATGCCGAGAGCTCCACGAGAACAGATGGACACCATATATATCCCTTATAACGCCGCTCTCCACCTCTTCCTCGCAAAGATGTGCAGAGATAAACCGGTGGCTTGCACCTTTTGTGGGAGTACCCTAAAAAAAACAAAGCAACTCCTTCCCGGGAGCTTTTCATAAAGCGGAACACCATTTTCGGCAGGGTAGGTGATACCAAATAACCCTAAGAGGCGCCCTCCCCCCCCCGCCCCCGTGTCATTTGGCGAATTAAGCTTAAAAAAGTACCGCTCATGTGCTCCGGATGACTTTTCGGCTGCACTAATCGGGTGGTTACGACTCTGGTTAAATAAAAGGTGGTTGCCTGTTATTAGCACAATAACCATCCGACAGCCTAAACCAGAGTCTTTACCAAAATAAACAAACACGACTAATTTTTTAGGCCTGGCAACATGCTAAAATATCAGCGTGATTAGCCAGTAAATCCCATTTTAAGAAACCTTTTTATGACTGGGGACTTCTGCCACTTTACAAATGTATTCCTCTAAGCCCACTAATTCAGTTAGCCTTTTCAATCCATTGTATTATTCTTGGGCCAGCTTCATTTTGCATTAAATCCACTGCAGAAAGCTAAATTGAACGCAAAAATCAGACTTGATCCAGGCTTCCTTTTGTTCAAAGATAGAGACCGAAAGTCCTCTGCTGCTGCCACACACTTTCATCACCAATTTATAGGAACCGACAGTGTAAGGGGAAAGCAATGAAAGTCATTGTTTTGGGACTTCAAAGCATCTCTGTATCTGGGGAAGGAAATCCTTTCAGTCAGCAGTGCTTTCCCCCCAGACTGCAGGTGGGTGAAAAGTTATACCCAACTGGAAGTGCCCCAGAGCCATGGGGATATTCATGACATACAGGGACTGTTTTTAAGAAAAAAATACAATACTAAGAACACAAGGGGTCTAATTAAGAAAACGCAATGGAAAATGGATTGGTGCGCACGTTACGCTGAAGTGGTGAACGTTCAGAATCGGCAAAACGACCGCAGACGTGGCAGACTCGCGTCTGTTTTTCTCAGCGGCGCTCGTTGTCAAGCACCCAAGTAGGTATGCCTTTAAAGTGTACCACGGCTTAATTTTAATGGAGAAAAACCAGAGGGTCAGGCCTGGGAGGGAAGCAAACCACTGAGAGTCCGGTCCTGCTCCCGTTAAAGCCACGAGAGCCTTGCTGCTGATTGCACCAGCAGCAGGATGGAGCCCGTGCTGTATTTCTGATTTAAGTGCCAACCTGAGCAACAAGAAGGGAGAAATGCTTCTTGCATCTCTTACTGTTATGCCAATGACAAGTATCAAGATCAAAAAAACAAAAAGGAAAACGTGTTGCATAGTCACCAGGAGAAAACCCAGGGCATTGCGGACTACACGACTGCACCGCCGTGAAGATTTTCTGCGTTACTTACGGTGAGGGATTTGATAAGAAATCATTTTCCTCCTCACGAAGTACAAACCCGACATCGGAACACCCAGGTACTGAGACAAAAGCATTAATCAAAACTTACCTTAATGTCTTGCTCTGAGCTATCAGTTACAGCTTTCTGAGCAGCGCTGGAGAGTGAATTTGCCACCTGTGGCTGAGCTTCTAGGAGCTTCTTCAGCTTCAAATCCACCAACTTACTGTTTTGTTCTGCTAAATATGCAAATACCACATACAACAGAGTGAGATGCATTTAAATGCAGAGTCGCTGCAGCAATGTAGCATTTTAAAAGGTAGCGTTCATTCACTTTGCTATCACTTCAAACTAAAAAAGCAACAACTAGAAGGAAAATCCATTTTTTTTTGCGATTCGGATTGGCGTAGATTCGCGTAACGTACATTGATAATGCCTAAATTCTCTCAAAAACCGCGTGTGGCACTCAGCTGAACAAGGAAATGTGCTCGAAGACAGCGGATGAAAAACCACAGAAAGCAGACAAGGTTTACTTTAAGTTACCCCCAACCTGTACATCCCCATACTGTGGTATAAAACCGCACTTCAAGAGCCATTTAAGATGACACATAAAAATTTATCACATATTCTAAGTACTGATAACCCCTCAAGTTTATGAACTACTAATTCATCCTAAGGCTCCTTGGCACTGCTTCTCAACGTTAAAATTTCAGAATCAAAAGAGAGAGCTTTCTAGTACTATTTTACTATGATTTATAGAACACGTCGAAGCCGTGCGAGCCGTAAAACGCTTCGTAACTGCATCGAAGGGACAGATTCGAAGCCTGACGAAGCCTCAAAATTTTTTTCATCGGTTTTAGCAACCTGGATCAGAGCCCAAAGGAGTAAGAGTCGAGAATTTTACCTCCCAATAATGCTCACTTTGTATGCGACCGTTGACTATATGTATTTGTAACACACCTATGCACACAGATACCTACACATACACACATAAGGAGGAGAAAGGTGTTAATAACAAACCACAGCGCAGACCTGCGGAGCTAACCCAGGCTAGGAAGGCAGAATAACGCTGGCGCGGAAGCCCCCAGCCATACTCTACATGCAGCACCACGCGAGGAATCGCCCCTGAAAGAGAGCGAACGCAGCGTCTCCTGCGTATATCATGCCCGTACGTCTGGGCCTTGGGTCAAACAGAGAGAAGACCAGTTGCTATGGTTTTTCGAGGGGCACAGCCTGAGTTTTTCACTGCGGGCTGGTTAACTTCTAGCCGGTGCGGGAAGTGGAGCCACGACTGTTTTGCCTCCTTCCAAGGTTGGGAGCGCTCCGATGCATGTTAGCCGAAATATTTTTGGCACGCTGGCCATCAAATGATGCCAGCCTCCAGCAGCATGGGCAGGGCTGGGGTATGACGAAGGATAGTTTCCCTTTCCTCTGGCACACCCAGTCAGGGTGCCCTTAATTGAGGCTCACATGTAAGTACATGCACATTCTTGTGGGCTTATACATAAACATCATGTAATAACGATGATATAAGAGGTTCTCATTTTATCGGATACGTTCACAGCAGCGTATAGTAGCAGCACGGACAAATACAGAGAGAAGCAATATTTAAAACCAACAAGTGGCAGTAAAGATAAAAAAAAAGTTTTCTCTTCTTGAGAGAGATGGGAGGGACTAAGATTCGGCAGGGGACAAATTAATTAAGATGGTCATAATGATCCCAAACGTGAAATGTCCCTTACAGTTTTGCGTTTAGGTGCTCCCAGGAGATTCAGCCTTCATCAGAACTCGGTATGAATGGGCAGAATCCCACCGCCATCGGTCTACACCGATTTCTTTCACAGCATTAGCCTGCTTTCTCTGTTACGGCCTGGCCCCTTCCTTACTCGTTTGTCCCTCTGGCTACCGTGCAGACTGAACTGCACGACGACGTCCCAGGTTTTTTCCAGAATGTCTTCCCACAGTGGAGATGAAGCGTTGGGTAGTGGGTTTGTATCCCTGAGAAGGTATCTCTCAAGAAAAAAAGGCCCACAGAAATAAATGTTGGTAAGTCACTGACTGGGGCTATGTGACAGCAAGATTCATTTACTGATTTTCTGTTTCTCCTAAAATGAACTGGTATTTATTGGGAAATTATTTGACAGGCTTCTGCTCTAAATCAGCTTGAGCCAAATGCTGGAAACACTAAATATATTTTCTTATGTGTTTGGAAATCCTCAAACGAAAAGAAATAAAGGACATGACTCAAATTGTTTGCATTCAAAGCAGACCAGTGCTATATACACATCACTGGCTTAGTTTACAAAGAGCAAACACTAAATGAAGTCTTCTGATTTAATTTATTACGGGCTACAAACTTGGGTCCAGTCGGCATGGGCAGAACCAACTCAGAGGATGCTGTAAGAAGTTCGCTCTTGTACTGCCTTTATCCCGACGCTGTCCTGTGCTCGCCACACTTCTCCGGGCTTGAGCCGAGTTGCAGGGAGCGGGAACGCCCCGGCTGAGAAGCACACCATCCTACAAAGAGGCACTCAGCAATCCCCGGCGCCGCTGGTAGCGGGCAGGCTTGTACGGAGAAGAAACTCCTTCAGCAACTCTCTTACTGACGGGCAGTCACCTTCACAGCTTTCAAGACCTAGCGCCTTTTTATATAAGCATCTCCCTTGGAAGACCCTGACATATTTATCACCTATGGAGGAACCTGAACTCCAGTTTTGCTCGATTACAATTTTTGAAAGGGGAAATAACCACTACTACGATTTATTATGACTTGACCAGCATGTGTGGAGGTGATACAAGCGTTTCTACAAGAACGCAGATGCTTTTAAAGTGCGTTATTAAAAATGTATCGCTCCAACTTTGTAAAGTAAATGGGACTAATTCTGTTCAAATTTATACCTCCATGTCCCCGCTGGAGCAACAAGGTATAAATACAAGAACCGGTCCTCGGGAAGGAACCGGCGGGATACCAAGCCTACGTGGAAACACAGAGGCGTGTTTGCTCCTCTTGGCTGAGCGCGTGGACCGGGATGTCAGTGCGGATTGCGGCAGCTCTACTCACCAACGCGACTGCTCGCTCCTCCAGCCTGCCTACCGTGCTCTGCTGGGACAAGCCAGGCAGGGTGATTTCAGGTGGCTCTGCTTTACAAATCTGACCTGGGGGCCCCTTCCCCATCAAACACCAAGAGACATTTCAATCTGCCATTGTTGGAAATGATGATTTTGCTGCTGATTTGAAATTTCAGCTAAACACGAATGCAAAATATTCAAAAAGAATAAGCATTAGGGTTTAAAAGACCTGAAAAGGCACAAAGGAATAAAGCTATGACAGAGAGAAGCAGCACATCAGTACTTATACAACGATGGAGCGTTAGTCATGCAAAATACACAAAATAGCCATTATTTAAATTACCCGTTGAATCAAGGTCATTTTCTAGGTTAGTAAGCTCATCTCCACCTCCAGTAACAGAGCATTCGGGAATCTCCTCGTTAGTATCTATCTCAATATTATCATCATCCTCATCCTCATCTGTAGGAACATACAGCATTAAGGTTAGTATTGTCTTACATACATGCACCACATTGCTTAAAAAAAAAAAAAAAAAGAATGTTGTAGAGAACAAGCTGAGTTATGATAAAAATGCAAATCATTAAATAAGTCTGGAAGGAGATTTCACTCTGCCCACTCATGGATTTATCTTTAAACTGATGCAATTCAATATACACGCAGGGGGCTCTGCTGGAAACTCCTGCTACAATAAAGGTAGAGTCTGGCCTCAGCAGTGGCTGTTCTCCGCGCTGGATCTCTGGTTAACTCTGAAAAGCACATGCGCTTCTCCTTATAACGCAATTCAAAACCATTTCCCCCAGGGCCCCAGTTCTCCTTAACGCAGAACGGGCGCCGAAGCCGGCACACGGCAGCTTTGGATGGCTCCGGCCAGCAGAAGGACCTGGGAGCTGCGGTCTCTTGAGAAAGGCAGCAGCTCCGGGTACGGAGTTCCCAGCTCGCCGAGACTTGCTGCTCCTTACTTTGCATAATATATCACAGACCAGTGATCACTGTACCTCGCTTAGGCGTTAGCGTCTCCTACCACTTCTGATAAGAGGAGGTAAACTACCACCTGGAACATCACGCTTAGCAAGCGCTGACCTCAGGTGTAGCAAGAGCACCCTCACAGATCGCTGCCTTCCTGCACCGCTTGGAACCAGCACTGTTTGTAAGCGACATTCATTTTAAATAAAATAATAATTGTAATTATACTTTATGCTTTTTATGGGATCTTTCTACCGAGTTTCTCAGGGCAGCTTATGAATATCACTTGTAAATGAGCCCCATAATGTTTTATGAAGTAGGCGATTATTATAATTACAACTATGATGATGATGTAGGCAAATTATGGCACAGAAAGAGTAAGTAACCTGAGGAAGATCAAATAGCAAGAGCTGAATTGTGAAGCAGATCCCAGAAAAAATCCTGACGCACATTTTCAATACAAATATATAATGAAATTAAAGTCCATAAAAGCTAGATTAGTACTTTCAAAGCATGTAGCTGCATTGTATTTACTCGCTTTCAAGTCTCGTATCAAATGCTATCTACGCTTGTTCAGACTTCTACGAACATTTTTTTCCTATGTATGTATGCATGCGTGTAAAAATGACAAAAAAGAGAAGGCTGGAGTGTGTCTGGAGAAAGAAGACATATAGTAACTAAAGGAACTCTAAAACCCGTCACGATAGGAAAAATTACTAACTATCATTGCAGGACATTGGTACATTCAAACGCCAGACAACCAAAAAGGATCCTAAAGATAGTACCAAGATGCCATAATCCTGAATACCAGAAGTTTGGGGAAGTTTGGACCAGGCTTGGTGGGGATCACTCATCGTCTGTCTTTGGAATACACTAAACCTCATCCCCAGACCTGAGGTCTGCACTTCAGGCCCCCGCTGCTGACACGAAGGTCATAGAGTTGTTTCCTTTCTTTACCTCTTTATCTCCACAGTCCCTGTAATTCCCACTTTAGGAGCCTGTTGATGTTTTTGTATGACTGCTACTCTTTTCTAACTAGCTGCTCCCTCAATTCCGCTGTAATTAATCAATGTCTTTCGCAGACCTCTGCCGATTCAGGGTAAGGCTCTTGCTGCGACCGACAGGAGCAAAGAAGTTTCCATTTCAATGTCTTACTCAACATCTGTTGCGTGTATGATGGAGCGGCAGTCTGTGAAGTAGGATCCCTCCGTTTCAGCTGACCACCATGACTTCCCTGGCCTCCTCTCCACTAATTCTCAACAGTCCCTGGAAGAGTCAGCTTTCTTCCAATCCGCCCCAGCGTGTGCCAGGCGGATGGAGAAGAACATCTCTCCCCAGCCAAACCAAGATCTGCGACCAGACCCGGGACCTGACGGATGGTGCTTCAGGTGTACAACTGGGTGGACAGAAACACTCAGGACTCTCTGCGACATCCTTTCCGTTCCCACTTAAATTCACAGAGATGGGTCCGTGATCCGGCCTCTCGTCGTTTCAGGTAGCGCAGAGTCAGGTGAACAAAGTAGAAGGGCACATGCGTGCCCACGAGTGCACTCCATGAGCCGAGAAAGGATGGGGCAAAAAGCAGACTGAAGAGAAAACGGAGAATGGTAAAGCAGCAACAGCAACAACTTGGAAGTTTTGAATTTTCTTCAAAGCGCCTCTACTTTAGGACGAGAGGAAATGGCCGCAAGTTGTGCCAGGGAAGGTTTAGACTGGATATTAGGAAAAACTTCTTCGCCAAAAGAGTTGTCAGACACTGGAACAGGCTGCCCAGGGAGGTGGTGGAGTCCCCATCCCTGGGGGTATTTAAAAGATGTGTGGATGGGGCGATTTGGGACACACTTTAGCGGTGGACTTGGCAGGGTTAGGTTTACGATTGGACTTGATGATCTCAAAGGTCTTTTCCAACCTGAACGATTCTATGGTTCTACTTTTTCTAACGAGGAGCTAGACTTCTCACATGATTTTAAATCCTTCATGATGGTGTCAGAGAAATTCAGTGGCACTCAAGTCACGGTACTCTCAAACACATCCTGGAGCTCACGGTGGCACGCTGAAAGCATGACCGGGCTAACAGCAGCAAAGGGCCACGGTTTTTTGGAAGAGGTGGAGGAGAAAGACAGAGGGATACCGCTGCGGCAGAGGGAAACCAAATCCACCTCGAGCCGAGGGGCAGGCAATGACTTTCCAAAGCAGCCGAAGAAGCCAGCTCGCAAGGTCAGCTCCCAACTACCAGTCAGCCGGCAGCATGCTGGATGTGTCAAAACAATCTAAACGAGATGACAGGGTTTAAGACTGCTGCATACTAAGGGAATGCTTAGATTAGATTATTTGATTTTCTTTAATTTAATACAGTGAGATGAGATCAGAGGCACTGTCTTTGACACCACCATTTTAGGTAACAAAAGAGATGGGAATGTCGAAGACACCAGTTCCTGGTGTCAGATAATGACCTGACCTAGTATTTAATTTAAAGTTGGCAGGCTTCGACTGAATATGATTATCAGGACATTTACACTTTATTAAAAAAAAAAAAAATCAATTAAAAGCATTCATTTGAAGTAATTTCAGAATTTTTCACATATCTTTCAAAATCTACAGATTCCTTGTTTTAAACTACTCTAGTGGTTTTTTCCAGTCCAATGTTCTTCCAGTGTATTAAAAAGGGAAATGTGTTTAGGGAGCATGTTACAACAAGATTTTGCAATTATAAATGATAAAAGGAACAACATGACGAAGAGATAACAGATATCTTTTATGAAAAGAACAAATTACTAGTGCGAAAAACTTAAAGCACTTGGTCTAGAACCAGGGCACGTATTCAGAAGAGTACTAAAGAACTGCTTCCTTGAAAAGTATGTAAATGTGGATCCTAGAAAGACAGCAAAGCTTTCCTATGCCATGAAGAAACGAACAAAATTAAAGCTAAAGGATTAAGTCAACAACTAAACAGCACTGACCATTACACAGCCTGGACTGAAGAGAGCGAAGTAAGAATCTTTTGGAACCAAATGGAAATGCCAGAATATTGCTGGAAGAAAGACCCAGAGGCATTTTATAGCTCCTATGTCTTACTGTTCACATTAAGCTCAGGCTTAATTTGTGGTTAAACTGATATTCTCTTGACTCGGTTTGAGCTTGTCCACACGTGAAGGAGTTGCAGCAGAACTGCATAAATTTCTAGACGAAATTAAAAAGGAACAATTTTCATAGAGAGGTAAAAGCGTTGACGGGGGTTGGATCACATCAGTGGGAGAAGCACAGGAAAGCTGCCACCGGAGCTGCATGAACAGTCCTTGCTCTTTAGGGAAGATGCCGCCAAGATTGTCTCTGGGAAATCCTTCAAGCTTGTGGATATTCAGATATGTAGTTTATTTGCTTTCAAGTACAGAGTTCACTTTAAGGCTACGGGACGTGACAGGAGCATCTGAACAGTAACGAAGGAAGCAAAGGCGGGGAATGGAAGAAATGCAGAGTCGAAATACTGGTTCAGTGTACAAGAAGTCAGATGTCAGGACAAGAAAGTACAGCAGTAACTGCCAACAGATACAAATACTGCCTGTTAAAAATATTAAATCGAGGACTTAACACTGTTTTATGAGTCGGAGACTAAGCACGATGAGTAAGCTTGGGCTACCATGTACGTTCCCTCCAAATCATTGCCTCTGAAGTAAAATCTGTAACGTACCCAGAAAACTTCAAGCGTACAAGTGCAACGCAATGCCAGCTGGCTCTCTTTGGTAAGTTTTTTAAACTGCAGTACACCTTTCCAGCTTTTGTCATTAATTCCAAAATTTTTGAGAACTTTTTTTGTCTTACAATACATCTGGATGCTGCTTCTCCTGTGTTTTTCCCTCCCTGCTCCTCTAACATATCTCTTCTGTGCCGTTCTTGTCTTCATTCTCTTCTCCCCTCCCAGTTTTGCCTATTTTTGGTGCTTTTTTCACCAAAGCCTCCTCGTACTATGCTTGTCTTACCCCCGTCCTCTCCATTCTTCCCTCCCTCCGCTGCCTACTCGCCACCTCCAGATCCGAGCCACATCCTCACAGAGACGCCATCTCAAATCAAGGATGGAGGCGTGCCAGAGCGTAAAGGCAACGCACGACCCAAATCCCAAAAGAGTAGACGGGTGTCCCACTGCACGGGGACAACACCTAGATAAGATGTCAATTCCTTTGTCCCGTCGCTGCTGGGAGAAGGGAGGATATTTGGATTCCTATCTCGATACTGTCCCTGGACCCATTTCAAGGCATCCGCTTATCAGCCTGAAGCTAGTAGGACATCTAATAAATTTGAAGCTGCCATCCCAAACCCTCTGGCAGTTGGCAGGAAGAAGTATTTTCTGTCTCACATGCCAAATAACCTATGAAAAAGACTGGATTTCGTAGCAAAGGATGCTGCTTATCCAGGAAAGTTTCAACTTGCCATAGGCATTTGAGTTTTTGATTAAATGAAGCCTTTTAACAGAGAATGTAGCACCGCTGCCAAAGCATGAAACTCTTAATGAGCATACAGAAACACTGAAAGAGATGACATTTTCACCTACAATAGTGAGCAAGAAGTTAGTCCTCAAAAACTCCAAAATCCCAAAGCTGAAATGCCACTTTTTTCTGGAATAACTGCATTGAGAGAGAGGAAAATGATTTGGTACATTCCCTTTTTGTAAATTAAAATGTAGCAATCAATGCAGAAGACGAGATTAATGAAGCATAATGGACAAGAGAGCTTGGAAGACATAAAGTATTACTATAAGCTTGTCTTGGGTGTTGGAAAGGGAATAGAGGACTATATACAGAAAAATACCTACTACATGTGAATGCAGTCGGGGGTAATATTCCGAATCCAATTGTAAGAAGGAGACTGTCTATTAAATCCTAATTTTTGGTGGAAATCAAAAGATGAAAAAGACTAAACCCAGAAAGTATTATAATTTATTTGGCTTATAAAGTGTTGGTGCCATTTCACGGAACTACTCCATTTTAGAAGAATTAATTTCTTGAGTGGAGATCTAGTGTGGCACCTGACATTACCAGCGGTGTGGCAGAAGCGCGTGGAAGATGTGCCGTAGGGAAAGCTTTCTGAGAATGTGTAAGTAGAAGGAAGTGCTGTAAAATGCACACCGACATGAAAAGAGCAAAGAGGAATAAAAGGAAACGGGGAATGAAGTCCAAGAGAAGTTCGAATAGCTTGGCCAAACTACTGTATGAACAAAGAAAAATCAAGGTAGGAAATATAAACCAAGGAGATAACTCAAAGCACATGCAAAAGTAGAAAGCAGTGAAATTGTTATACTGGCTAAAACCCAACAGGTATAGCGCTGATAACTTAATAAACAAGCTGACATCAGTATTGATACTGTCTCCTCCTTTAGTAACACTGAAACTCTCTGGATGCGTATGCAATCTATATCTATAAGTACATTTTTTTAATATATACGCACAGTTCCCTCTGAGACTGTTTATAAACTGAACGAAGGGCAGGAAGAGCAAAAGCAAAATTCAGAGGAAAATAGGACCAGGGAAGGCCACATCCCAGAAAGCAGTGTACCGGGACATTTAGCAACACTACAAGCGAGTCGCTGTGACAAAACAAGCTAACTACTATCCTGCTGAGCACTCAGGTTATACCCAGAAAATGTACCTCACTCGGAGGGGAGAGATGGCAGGAACAGCTACGTACAGGCACAATCAGTGAGGAGGAAATAATTAAATAACGTAGGATGCAGAGTCATGAATCATGAAGAGGGATGAAGAACACCGTAGCCTACTTAATGTACAAGCACCGCGCCACTTTGCTCAGCCTGCCTTACTCCCTCCGCACCAAGGATGTAATTTCCCTATTTATCACCAAAGAGAGTTGTGTTGGCAAGCTTGGTTTACTGGGCAAAGAGAGGAAAACTGAAGACCAGACACAAAGGGAGACGTACAACTAACTGCTTTTCTCGTTGGCGTTAAATGGAACAGAAGTGTAAGGTTTAGGGTGCAGTAAGACTGTATTTAAATATACACGCATATAAAACACGTGTAGTAGGGAAGGAAAAAATATTGTCGTTGAATCTACACGCATTGTGAACATAAAGCTGGATTTTCCTGACGCTTTGGCTTACAGTTACGCGTTAGTATGAGAAACACAATTTCCCCTGAGAATACGTAGAAGACACTAAAGGAACGAGAAGCCTGTACTGAACCGTGTGCTCAGCACCCATCTGAGTTTGAGTGACACTACATTACTCCAGCCCGTAGCACTGGCAGGTATATGAATTTTAATAACATTTCAAAGTCAGTTTAATAACATTATAGCAACATTACAACTCAAAACCTGTAAAGGCAAGTGGTATGTCAAAAGACCGCCATTTAAAATCAAAAGGCTGTTGCCCCCACCTCCCACGGGCTGCCTTTAAAATTCTCTTCCCAAGCAGTCTTTTGAACACATTTAATACCAAATAAAGTTTCTTAAGTATTTCTAATGTTGTTTTCGCCCCAAATTATGTCCATGCTCCTATCTAAAAAATATATACCGAAGAGATTTTAAGCAACCATCATGAAATTCTAAAAACCCGTGGGTAATGACAAATCTGTAAACAATGGGCCAATATGAGCTACTTGTTCACGTAACATCTTTTCCTTTCAATCACGTCTACGCTTTGCTTTTCATTTGTTGGAAATTAAGCGACCCAACGCCGATTTAGGAAACATATCTACGGCCAGGTCTTTTGATATGTGCGCCCGACGAACGACAAGGTTTTGAAGTGTGAATAAAAGTGATACCCAAAAAGGTCTCTGGTTCCTAGGTTGCCATAGGAATAAGATACAAGGTTCCTCAGCTCACCTCCAGATGCCTTTGACCTTTCTTTCAACTTTTCTGCAGCCATTTCACTGTAGCTAGGAAGTTCTGACATCTTCACTCCAGATCGAGCTTCTGCTATTAGCTGACGAGCTCTCTCTCTCAGCTGCCGACGCCGCTCTTCATCTTGCTGCTAAGATATATTGAACAGTTGCCAACTCAGTAATTGACAGAAATGCAATTTCATTCTCAATCTGATCATCATGATAGTAACTGGTTTACAGCATGGTGCTTGGCCCACGTTATAAATAGGATGCTCGATATCAGTTGGGTGTCACACCACAATTTTTAAAGACATCCATGAATCAGATTTCTTTTTTTCAAGCGTTCCCCAAATTATTACTGCATTAGAAACATAAGTATTTGCAATCTAAAGCGTTTATAAATTACAGTCTATAAAAATACCTTGATGAAAATTCCCGGACGCTTTTGTCTCAAAGTTAAGAACCACAAAAAGTTTTACCGTGGCTATAAAAATGGTTTTACTAAATTGAATTACTGGTTTGAGTAATATTCTCTCACAGAACTGAAATGAGAAGCCCGACGTTGCTCTCGCTTACTCCAACCACCAAGCTGACTTCAAAGTGTAAAGTGACGTCGCATCTGAGGCACGGAAAGGAATCCAAGCCTTCGACTTCGATGGATAGATCTTCTCTCAAAAAAACAATAAGCTAATGAAAATTAATGAGAGAACAATAGATGCCAGAGCAGAAAAGGCTTTGCATGGCTGTAAAACATCCTACTTGTGGGGCTTTGGTCAGTAATTAAAGAGATCCTACTGGAACCCTCCCGGAGAGTGCTGTCCTGCTAAAGCACGTAGATATCTTAGAAGCACGGTAATATTTCAGTTACATGAAAGACCAAAGTTCTACAGCATGAAATTTTGGAAAAGACTCACCCACCATACTAAAAAAAATACTATGCTTAAAAATACTATGCTTAAAAAGACGCGTTTGAACACATCTGTAAGAATCCATTAAACCATAAGGGAAACAATGTCTGTTTTCACCTTAAAAATACGATTTTTTCCAAGTTGGGACCGTTCTCCCCCGCCCCTCGATATCAGCAACGCTCCTAAGCGCAACGAAGCCAGCCTCTGGCTTTCAGTCCAATCCGCCGAGAAGTCCGTATTCGTGCCGTAACGACCAGGGTAAAGGCCAGGTATAGGCAGCTGCCCTGAACTAAGCGGAATATTAGGAAGGGCCTAATTTTGGCCAGCCGTCCTGGCAGCCTTCCCACCAGCCCAGAACCTGAGCATCCCACACCTGCAGATGCTGGCGAGAGCTGCTGCTAAGTGCTATTTAGTTTAAGCCATCATTAATAAAACAAGCGCAAAATACTAATTAGGTACATTTTAGCCATTTCCATGTAAATTGTTTGTTTGTAGCTATTTACTCAGCATTGTTCGCGGCACAATAGGAAAAATGCAAATGACTGAATCAGAATGCGGCCCTAATGGGACTTTCTGTTTATAAGCATTAGCCCAGAGGTGTGCTGTAATTCAATCCTCAAGCAGCAAGATTTAGCCTCATTAACAGCTTGCATGGGCAGGTTACAACTCATAAAACCCTACAGTAAACAAAGTATATGGACACAGCACAATATCTTGGCTCTGAGTGACAGGACCCTGATTCCCTATCAGATTGCCTTGATTTACTTTTCTCCTAATGTCCTTCCCCTGGAAAGACAATTCTGCCTGGGCCCGGCAAGGCAGCGGGACGGCACGTTGGCTTTGTTTGCTTTCTCACCCTTTAACTTCCCAGAAGGCACAGAGCAACAGTTCTATCAAAAACTTATTCGGTAAAGTACACATTAGAAAGACAACTGGAAAGCTTCCCCCTTGCTCCTAGGCGCTAGAACGGATCAATTTAATTTCTAGCCAGCCAACTGATCGAGCAACCGATTTCATTTGGACCCGCCGTATTCGGTAACTTAAATTACGTCGAATTTTACGGGAAATCAAACTGCTCAGATCCCTACCGTTTGTGATCCCTGGGATACAGGAACTTGCGGGTTTGACCTAAATGACTTTTAAGAAGGAACGTGCAAAATTTGTATTAAGACTCCCCCTGCGGTTTAACGTCAAACAATTGAATCTGCTACAGCCCACGTAGTTTAAAATAAGGCCAGTTACGTGTTTGCGACAAATGCGCCCTGGACGGAGAAGGCTGATTGCCCCCTCTCCTCTCCTCCCCTCCTCCTGAAAGAGACCTTGCATCCTGAATTATTAGCATAGTCATTAACGTCCCGGGGATCTCCAAGCAAACAGAGATTATTGTGGCTTGTGTTTGTGCTGATTAAGCCAATCATCACCGGCGGATAAGAGAAAAACCAGCCTAGTTCTTGCTTATATTCAATTCAGGTATTTGAACCCTCCGTCACTGAAGACGCTGGTGGAAGGAGCAATGCAACCGAGAGCAGAAAAAGCAGGTAGATTAAGTTCTGGGGTACAGAACAATTATTAAACGGCAAATCAGTCCCCTAGGTTTTGGAAAGGAAAGCGCTGGGGAGAGGTAGGGAGGCATGAACATAGCTACTAAAAAAAAACCGGAGGCACGAAGAGAAGCTCTGCACCAAGAAAGGACGATGCAAACACACGTACAGCGACTCTTCTCCTGTACGGCTGAAGAGAAAACTCAGCAAAATCTTTCGCCCTCTGACATGAACCTGACACGCCAAAGAGACATTAAAGTTTGCTCCGTTATTTTCCCCCAATCACTTTGTAATGGTCTAAAGATCTGCCGCGCGGATGCAGAGCGAGGAAAACTTCACCATTTAAGGACAAACTCTTCACGAATAAGCAATGCAATTCCTTGTTTCCCTCCTATAAAAACGTATTGGTATGCAATTTTTATATTTCACAGTTCACCGACATCTCGGCAAGCTTTCTTCCACTGCTTCAATGGTGCTACTTTTAATTTTATCCTCCTTAGTCCTAGTAATTAAAGTGATCAGCAGTGGCATCCCAACGGCTTTGACACAGCTACAACCCCCTAGCAGACTCCGGCTTTTAAGGGGAAGGGGAAGAAAAAAAGGACGGGAGTTTCATTTCACTGGAACAAGAAAATCAAGCTTCTCCAATCCTCAACTTTATCCAATTGTTCTTTCAGCAGCCTTTGGATCTTAAGAAACAAATAAAAATGGCTGCCATTAGGGGGTCCTTTTTGTACTCGCCGCAGACGGCAATGACTGACGTTGCTTTGGCCAAAACCGTCGACGCCGTGGATTTGGGAAGGTGAATTCGAATGCGAAACACTGGCGGGGCAGTTTCCGAGACGATTCCCCGCCCAGCGATGTCGCGCGGCGGGAGCTGAGCGCTGACCAACTCAGTAAAATACTGAGAGCGGCGGAGTCTTGCGGGGGAAAAAAATCCCCCGTTCAGCCATTCAACCACCCCCATAAACCCCATCTCCTTAAAACACTAAAAATTCTGCAATCTTCTCGCATTTTCAAAAAAAAACCAAAAAAACCACCTCTGCCAGGGATTTTCAGTCGTCCTTTGGCAGAATCTTGGGAGGACCCAAACTGAGTTTACACCAGAAGTCTAATAACATATGATCCTCTCCCTCTAAAAAAAATATAATCCCACGAGCTGCATTTATTTCAGGTTTAAAAAGGAAATTCTTTACCGTGTCCACAGACTGGGGGGGAAAGCGGTAAATTAGCGATACTCCGCAGCAACAAAATTAAGCCCGAATTGTATCCGTGAGGGGGAGCGATTCCCATAGCCGTGGGTTTCCAAATCGTCCGTGGGCTGCCCCGAGTGCACAGCACATCTAAGAGAAAGAACTTGACTGCCACCTCTTTCATCATGAGACGGGAAGAACGGCTCTGTTGTTAGCCATTCAGAAAGAAAAAGTCTTCTGTGCTTGTCCAGAGGCAAGGATTACTAAAATGTACCTATTCAGCCAGTAGAGAAGACAGAATAAAAAAAATAAGTAAAAAAATAAAATTACACGAGCTTTAAAGGTTTGGGCAGGCTGGGTTTTACTGTGACCTTGATCGGCTCTTGTTTGAGTAAATAGGATTTGGGATGAAACATTAAAAGTGTTTAGCAGCTCTTTTCAAACCATTTCAAACTTTTCTCGTGTTGGTTTATAATATAACCAGACATGCTCGTAAATGGCCACACCTGCTCATTTCTCTGGGGATGGCCTGATCTCTGCCTTTTCTAACAAAGAAAGGACGGGAGGGGAAAAAAAAAAAAAAATATCAGCCTTTCTTGTTGCAAAACAGAGTGGAAAGTCAAAATCTTTCTCAAGTTTGCCCCATCTGGTCAGATTAAATCTTTGATCGCCCTGGGGACCACGTTTAGGTTTGGTCCCTACTACCGTTTCCGAGCGGCTCAAAATACACAGGTAGCGAGGAAAATACGGATCGCTACGCAGGGAACACGCGACGTAAACAAAAGTGCATTGGCTTTGGATTTCTGCGGCCAGTCAGGTCGGAGAGGTGGTCAGCAAAGAAAGATGTAAACATTGGAGATCTTTTCCGCCTTCTGCCTGCTGTCTACATCAGCTGCCTTCCCACCAATAAAGTGAATGTCGCTTGAAAATATTTTTTTCATGAAGGTATATCACAAAAAGTAGCAAATCGCTTGTCGTAACGAAGCAGCTATTGGCTTACGACCTACGGCACTGAGGGACTAATGAGACAAGACAGAATGAAACCAGAAGTAGCCCAAAGTCTAAAACTGGAAGAATCACAAACAATGTCTTAACAAAAGCTGTCCCCTTTAAGAAAAAAAAAGCCCCCCAAATTCCCGATAAAATGGGGTCGTGTGGCTGTAAACTGGAAAACATCTCCTTAAACCTAGGAGGTGTTTTCTAAAGAAATGTTAGCCGGCCATTTTTTATTTTTATTTCTTTTTTTACCATAATCTCTGTTGTTCTAGAAAACCTACAATTCACTTGGTACGGTGTTTCTGGCGTGACGAATGCTGGCTGCGGAAAAACAATCCATTGATAATTTAATTCCTCGTGTCATTGCGAAATTGAGAAACTCTTCGTTTACTGAATGAAAAAAAAAATTATGTATTTGAAAAAAAGAACGGCTGACTAAGTAAGTATCACCTTGTGCTACATCCAAGGCCTCTTGCTGGTTGTCTGGCTGCTCTTTTGTAGGCAAAAAGGAGCTGAACGCTCTCTGGCTCCTTAGATCTGGCCCAACAAATGCACTGCCAGTCATGCACATGGATCCAGCTTAAAACCCAGTGTGAGCCTAAAAGAAGCTAGTCAAACTGGCACCTACTCATGCAGAAGGAGATAGATTTGTCATGACAGGCTGATTATTCAATGTAAAGAAACAGTTTAGCTTTTCTAATCTGGTACAAATACATCTTTCTCAGAGAAAAAAGTAAAAGGTCTACCAGTTCAAGTATTTAAAGTAAAGAAACCAACAAAAAAATTGTAACGTCAAAGTGAACCGTAGGTATTTGTGCGAGAGCATTCTGCAAAACAGCCCTGCAGTTCTATTCAGATAAATAAGATTTAACCCGTTTAACCCTTTAGGAGCCGCACATCTCCGCCACGATCAAGGCGAGCGTTTCTATTTCACACTGCACTTGGCTCTACGGCAAGTTTTAAGGGCAGGCTGAAATACCGAATTCCAAATACACTTTCTCTTTTCCTCCTCTTCTCGCTCGCCTGCGCCGAGACTAAGAGCGAGGCGCTCTCCCGGCGAACAATGCGAGGGCAGCCCTGCCCGCCGACGGGGCTCCCGAGAAAGATCATCGAGAAAGTCGATCTAAAGCAAAAGCGGCGACAAAGCCCTCCGCTAACTTCTTCCCTGGCATTTTCTCCGCTTAGGCAAGTTTGTGCTCCCCCTCAGCTGGGAAGTATAATTAAGGACAACAATCACCTCAGGCGTCGGGATGCAGAAGCTTGTTACGCCTGTCACCGTGACCGTCAATGCTATTGGCATTACCCACAAACGGGGGCTCAAGCGTGCGGGCTGAGAGATATTCTGAAATCGTGCCATCACCCAGACAGGGCATAACGTCCCGTCTGAGATCAATAAGTCTAAAGATGGTATTTGCTGTGCCTTTCCGCAGCCGAGTTACAGCCAGAAGCGAAAGAAGCCGCTTACTCATTGTAGGAGTCAACATTCGTCCAGCTCCACTTAAGGGATTTTTTCTTGTGTAAACTTGACTTTAGAATTTAAAAAAAAAAAAAAAAAAAAGTGGCGTTATGAAACAAAGACTTTTGGCAAGCGGACGGGATGCGTAAGCTGGAGAGCAGCATCTTTCAGACTGCCATCCTGGGAAGCTTCCTCCTCGGGCGGGCAACCCCGCGCCGAGGGAGGAGGACGTGCCCTCCTGAGGAATGCTCCCGGGTCACTCCCAGCCGAACAAAGCGGAGCGGACTTGTTTTTCCCCCCCCCCTCTTCGCTTAATTTTCGGGGGCGGGTGGCGGGACCCCAGTCCGCTTGCGTGTGACGAGCACGGATAGAACGAGTGCGAACCCTACGCCTCCCTGGATCCTATTTTGCTGGGTTTTTTTTTTTTTTGAAAATGTCCTGCAAACTGCTGGCAGCTTGTTTTTAATGGAAAATACCAATCGCCTAGGATCTATACCCAGCCTTTTGCCAATAATGAGAAAACTTCACCTTCTGTCCCCAGCAATTCTTAGGAAATCTTTTGCTGTTATTCCTACAAATCCAATTACAGATTGTTGAGTAGCTAGTGGAGTAAGCTTATTGAGGAGTGTCACATCACTAAGTCGTGCGTATGTGTTTCAGTTTGTAATGTGGTCTGAGCCGCTGTAGAGGTGTCAACTTAAAATGCAAGTAAGTAGCAGAACAGGGC
The DNA here is from genome assembly GCF_030936135.1 of Gavia stellata. Classification (NCBI taxonomy): domain Eukaryota; kingdom Metazoa; phylum Chordata; class Aves; order Gaviiformes; family Gaviidae; genus Gavia; species Gavia stellata. The sequence continues at coordinate 1,812,144 of NC_082616.1, read as the reverse complement.
TAATCCCAGGCACTACTCCCCTGCAGCCAAATTGTAGCGCAATGAATGACAGTGGAAATGCAAAGATGCCACTGTGCTTATCACACACAGCCAGATGGTGGACCTGGATCAATGCACACATGCCACGATCAATGCATTTGATAAAGAATTAAGAAGAAAACTGTACATGTTATCAAAGAACTTGTACATGGCATAATTATGATTCTGCATGTGCTTACTGATGATATTGGAGACTCAGAGGCAGGTGATAATGAAACTGATAGGAAGAAATAGCTTAAAGGCTACAGCATATGGCCTCAGCACTAAGAAATCTTGTCAAATAGTTCAGAAAGCTTTTTTAACTGTTATTACAGGCTGCTCATAGTGCAAGCTGGTGGCAACGTTTTAATTTTTTTTTTTAAACCTGAAATGTCAAAAAGTTACAAACGCTGTACTTTTCCGAATGGTCCAGAAAATAATTAAGACGCTACTGTGTTTTAAACATGGCAAAAAAAACCCCAACAACCCGACAGGTAGAGAGAGCGTTCGCAATTTGGGGGGGTGTGGGTGTGGTTGGGCATTTTTAAATTTCTATAATTCCGCGTTCCCTGAATAAATGCATTTAGACTCTAAGGGGGCTTGTGGCGGCGTAAGGAATGTATCTGGGTAGCGATTTGCATTCGGCACGCCGATTTCTGCAGATACAGTTTCGATATTATTTCTCGTCAAACGTAGAGTATTTCCCTGTTGCCGTTCGCGCTCTGTCAGCTGCGTTACAGCCACCTTGGATGTGAAAGAAGGTAATTAAAAATGTGTGGAAAATAAAGTCTAAAGTAATAAAAAAGAGCATATACATGTATAATGTATAAAAGGTACCTAAAATACAAATTCTCATGCTCCAGTTGATAGATGAGCTGTCTAATCAACGCCTGGACGTAACTTAAGTGCTCTCATTAGTGTGAAGACCTTCAGGCTAAATAAGACTAAATCCCTTAAAAATTGCTTCTGCAATAGAAAAATCCCCCTTACCATTTTCCTCTGCCTAAATCATATCAATTAAAAAGAGAGAGAGGGAGGGAGGGAGGCAGGGAGGCATTTTCACATGACTTTGTTTTAACTGACACTCAAAAAACTATCTTCGGAATCCAATTTAAAATGTTTCAGCAAAAAAGTTCATTAGCAAGCAAAGAAACAAAAAAAAAATCACGCTGGTTAGTTTCTCTTTCACTTTAAACCTGGATCTTTAATCAGCGCTAAGGCGGATAATGCCCATTGAATCCTTCACCTTACCTTTTTTTTTCCCAACCCCAAATATTTAATCAACAGTGCAGGTTTACATCAAATCGTAAAATTTATCAAAACCAGCCTCCGGAAGAGCGAAGCGCGTATTTTATTTGCAGCAGGCCGAGGAGGGCCCCCCCCCTCCGCCGCCCCGCAACCCCCGAATTTCAATTTGTCCTGACAAACCGTTGGGTATTAAATTCTAAAGGCACGCAGAGTGCATAAAGAACTGATGGCTTGATTAGCTCTTGTGGTGCAATTGAAGGAGCTGTCTCTCTCCCCGCTTCTCCATTTTGAGAAACACTTTGATCTCCGTTCAAGTCAATTCATGAACATCAACTGACAAGACTGCATGAAACACCCCAATGGTTAAGGCCCAAACTCGTAGCAAACTATTTGGTTTCATTAAGGCTTCAGGAGAAGTGACCAGTGACAGTCCTTTCATTCAGAAGCCAACAGGCAAGTGACTATTTAAACTTTAATGTGCACAATGTACTGCTGAAGGCCGCTACACCTATAGTCACTCACTCAAGTATGAATGCCTTTACCTACTATTTTGTGACATGTGAACTACTAAGCGCAGCTGCAGCCTCATTAATGCATTCGCCCAGATTTGTTTGCAGGACTAAAGCGACGATTCGCTGTATTTCTGGTGGGAGAAATGGCTGCGTCTTCAAAGGAAGGTAGAACAGCAGGTGCGATATAAAAGGCGGCGATTAAAAAAAAGATTGCGTGTTTAAACGCGGTAATTGCCTCAACATTTGCACGAACGCAGCAGAAACGTCACCCGTTCCGGCTGAAAGTATAAAAGAACTTGAATCGCGTCACCTGCAAAACGCAGAGCATCCGGTCCGGTTTCGAGCTTTGCTACAGTAGACTATTTGCACGTCGCTTCTCCCCCTTTTCAGTTGCCCTCTCCAAAGAGCCCCACTTCAAAGAGTTCATTTTTGCACCAGTTCCTGTCAATGCAGGTCAGAAACACTAAAGTGGAAAGTGGCTGCAGCGCCGTGGCACAAAGAGTCTCCGCGGCTGAAATCAAACAAAGCCCAATTAAACTAATCATAACGTCCCAGTGAACACAAGGAAGCTCACCTGGTATTTCTGGACTTCTTGTGTGAATTCCCAACTCTACTCGGTACTTGGTACTATAATTACCCTGACCAAAATACTGTGAAATTACTGCTCTGATCTACTAATGGCTGCAAAAAATCAAGCCGTTGTGGTTTCATGCCAAGGGGCCGTAGCAAGGTGGCGCAGCGCGTTCTGACAGAGACGACAACTTCTAAAAACTCAAAAGGGAAAATTAACGGGATGTGGTTTATGTTGCCAAGGACTGTTCATTAATTACCAATTTAATCACTGCTGGAGGCATGACATTACAAAAATCTGGCTGAAAGTTCTAATAGATTATGAAGACCACCTAAGAAGAGTGACCAAGAAATGTACAAAACAATTAATACTGTTTCACTGCTATCAAAGACACTCAGATTATTTTACATCAAGTGAAGCAAAAGAATTAGTAGCTTCACAGTGCCACCACTAGGAACTGTAAATACAATGGCACACAATTAGTAATGCACATGTGACTTTTCGTTCAAGGCATATATCCTTGGGAAAGCCAGAACATGATAAGGAGAACAAAAGAAACATTTTTAAATGAAATGAATAAAGATTTTAACTCTACCCTTGTGCATGCTGAGCAATAACAGAATAGGCAATGCAAAATACGGCTCCAAGTAATGGCGATATCATCCTGGGATTCACAACAGCGTGTACTGAGCATCCACACAGAAAACGTCCACAGTTATTAGCAGCGAGAGAAAAAGAGCATTCCAGATGCTAAGAAACCCGGGGCTCGCTTCGTACACAAAGGGAGAGCTCGGAAGCACTGAGACCTCTTTTTTGCTCATATTTATGAACGGATAGAAGACGCTTAAGTTTTTGAACTGATGTCGTTCAGACGACCTTAACGTTCCGTTAATAAATTGACAGCTTATTTTCTGTGAGCGTGCAAGTTAACGTTACGGCTGCAGACTAGGCAGCACCTTGAATTTACATCCCCATAATAAATAACCGCGTGTTTATATATTTAGGCCGGATGCTTAAGGGGTGTAAATAGACACAGCTTAGGGAAATAACAGCAATAAAACTCAGCTGAGTATCTCAAGCATTTATAGCTAAAACTCAAACCGCGTAACATTTGTCTTGCATTATCAAAGGTTACACTTTATTCGTGAAATCCCTCCTGGTGTAAAACTGACAGTGCATACTAATTCTTCTTAGAAATGAGTTTACTTGCACTAATTGATTTATTTTCCCAGCTATGTCAGGCAGTTGTCTACAGCAGCATTTTTGTACAGTGAAATCTCACAACTTCATCGTAAGAAAGTGCTTAAACAGATCAAACATGAAGTCAAAAGATGTAGAACCTTCTTGGGAAGTTACAGGTTATTTTTATTTTTCATGTATTGAGTAACGTTAAATAAACCAACTTGTTTGTTCTTGCTATCAAGGAAATGAGATCAGGCTATCTCAACCTTAGCATGTCGTTATAAAGAAAGAAATATCAGTTCGGTTGTGGTTTTGAAGTGTTCAGTCAGCACGTCTAACCTTCATTTAAAGAAAAGTATATTGTTAAAACAGCTATAAAACTTGGACCGCTCATGAAATGTAAATACTGTACAGCATAGTCTTATCAGCTTAAACCATATTTAACCACTTTATAGTGGCATACAGACAAGACATATAAATGAAGAACAGGGAATAAGTTACCAAAGCTCAGGGATTACCAAAATAATGTTCAATCTTTTTACCAATTAGATGGTAACTGCTTCTTTGTAATCTCGGGAAGATCTAGTGATCGTATCTAAATCTGGTCACAATTATCAGCGTGACAGACTAGTCTTTTTTCAATCAATATTTTCCAATTAATATTAAAAGACCAAGGTTGCCATCTGCAAAGTCCTACACCTCAATAAATTCATGTTAGATGTTTAATTAATACAGATCAGCTTTTCTGTTTTTTAAGAAAAACAAGATGGGAATAACGTGGGACTGTTTCCTTAAATTAATTGACATTACCACCTCAATCACAGACATTTATTTTCCAACTGAGGAGACTGCAAAAAAAACCCCAACCCACCGATGAGCTAGATGCCTTTCCTAATGCAACAGAAGCACGGATTCTGGTTTCACGTAGAAATAAAAATTACTGAATAAAGCTATCCGGCACTCATTTTCAAGAACCTGTTAAAATATCTGGAGGAAAGAATACTTGCAATGCTAACTTGAATTTAAGGCCTCTTTCCATCAAATTAAAATACCCTCTTGTTGGCTACTGTGCATTTGCATTCGGTACCACTTCTGGTCACGTTGACTGGAGTTTACTTCTTGGTCCCATATTAGAGCGGGACAGTTGGGAGCTTCTCAGCTCAGAGGGGCAGCAGATTATCGCAGGACATGATCAATAGATGGGACCATTTATTAAAACTTTTTTCTGAGCATTTAAAAGAATGCTTTATTTTTATTTGATTGCAGCTGGCGTATCCCATATCTGTGCAAATGTATGCAACCAAAATTAAAGCAGGAGTGTACAAACTTATCTCCTTTCAGATTTTGTCGCTTTCTGAAGCTTTTCTGAAAAGACTTCCATCTCCACTAGTCCACTGTGGATGCAAAACAAGTTACCATTTTGCACTCAAATATTTATGAAAATGAGAAGTAATGGGCAAAACAGATTGACACCTGAAGTAGAAAGAGCTTATTAAATATGAATTAGATACAGCTGCAACAAGTCCTTTGAGCAAGGGAGTAATAAAAAGCAATATTCTGAGCAGAAAGCAACAACCTCATGGCATAGCCCCTTCCCGCTGTACACAGACGGCGTTCGCATGTTGGGAGGTAACAGCTCTTCGGTGAGGTACTTCGTACCTGCAAATTCTACTACAAAAGCTGAATATAGTCCCCGCTGCTCTTTCAAACCTTTTTTTTTTTTTTATTTAGGCCGCTCTAGCTGTCATTCAGCTTGAATAAATACGAAATAACGCTAGCAGAGATAAGTAAACCCACATCTCTCTCTGTACAGAAAGCAGGCTGGCAACAGTTGCACGTGAGCATGGCAGCGGCGGCAGGATTGCTCTCCGAAATCGCCCCTTCAGTTGATATTAAGTTGGTTTTAAAGACTTGTATAAATGGAGTCCCTCGCAATGTTTAGTGTAGTCAACCTCAGAATGCTGCTGCGAAAAAAGAATTACTCTACTCCTATTTCACAAAAGGCAAAAGACAGAGCGATCCCCGACGGGTATGATGCCGGTGAACTCCTGCATCCCAAAACCTAGGCTAAATCCTAACTGTGCAAACTTTTTGGCCGAATCCCTATGAGGGGGCCCAGTCCTGCACCTGAATTCACCCAAGGAGGAATCCTTAGCTCAAGCAAAACCCAAATAAACTTCAGGAACAATCTGTGGACTGCGTTAGGAAGAAAAACAGATCCTTTGCTGGACGAGCACTAGTTTTCACGAACTCCATGCTGTACGGCGTTCTCTGCTAAAGCTATCAATCTCGCAAAAACAAGTTAGAAGAACGTGACACAAGATTTAAGAGATGCCAGAAATAAAACTACTGAGCACAATCTTAATTTTCATCCCGCTCTGTATCCTCGAGAATAGAGCCTCATCATGGCACCACCTTTTACTTTTGCTATTCCCTGATGTTCAGCCCAGATCTGAGCTCTGCCCAGTGCTGTTCGACACTGGGGTTTATTTTCACCGTTCCATGTGTAGGCCCATCAATACGTAGCACCATTCTTTACTCCACAATATTCAAATCTTGCTTCTGTAGACAGAACTATTAATTTCTTCAAGGGCTTTTCTACAGTGCTCATCACTACGGTATTTAAGTGCCTCAAAAGCATTAATCACATTCCCTTCTCCCAACACCCCGTGGTGGTGTTATTACCCTGTTCTGCGGATGAGAACTGAGACGGAGAGATCCAGCTAAAAGGATCTAACACTGGGTGCTCACTCTGGGAAGCCTATTCCCTGGGGGTTTTGCAGTCTACTAAGCTTTACGCAGCCCTTTACGTGTCTCACGCACAGCTCCGATGGATTTCCCTGACAGACCGGGACGCTCAACACATCTGCGCATCAAACCCTCGCCGCAAATGGCAATCTGGAAAGGAAGGACACACGACTCATGACCGCTTGGAGGATGTTTGGTTCAAAAGACCTATCAGTGCTGATCAAGAACTCCGAGGGAAAGGCAGCATTACGTTTCATTCTTCCAGGCACCTTAACCGTGACCTCATCCTTTTCCTCCTTGCAATGCCTGCTTCGTTTGCCGCACACCTTCCAACTTCTGCGACCGAAAGGACAGAGGTCCTCTGGACAAACAGCCTTCTGCATCACCTCAATCCTCTGAGCTAAATGAGACACAATTGCTTTGGGGAAAATAGTATGTGATCACATAATTAAAGACTGCATCATAATGCATATACACAAAGGAGGTTAATTAAAGTTGCCTGCGCGTTTCTTAACTCCTAATTCCACTCTCTGTAATCACGCTGACTGCATAACCATAGCCATTCGAGTTTACAGAGTCAACGACAGCCGCAGTAAATTTCCCGTCTTTATGTGGACCAGTCATTAAAGGAGAATAAAGACGAACATTTTGCCACCGGCCTTCGCAGATATTTGCTGACAGCAGAGTTATGCCGAGATTCACGAATTATGGATTCCACGCCACGTTCTGCAAGCGGGGGTTCCCTGCTGGAAAGGCCTTTTAGCCCTGTGACTCCCGACTATTTCCCCCTCGCCGGGGTCCCCTCTCGCCTTCCACTTCGCCGGCGAGGTCGCGCAGAGCAGCTTCAGCCTCCTCGCCTTCCCAACACCTCATTCCAGCCAAGCTGCCGCTGCTAACAACCATCACTACGGGCTGACATTTTACAGCATCTGGTGGGAGCAGATATGTCCCTTCTAGCCCTGTGATATTCATCATGAGAAAAGGGGAGTTAAATAAAAATGAGTAAGCTAATAAAAAGGCTCTCTTGGTTAAAAGCTAAGTGATTACAGCTGCTACACCAGATTGGAAACGACAGAAGCATCTCGTAAAAGAGTCACTACATGCACACCTACATCAAGAAAGCAAGCAGAAAGGCTGAGCTGTTTATAAATCTACCATAGAGAAAGGGATCCATGAGGGGATCAGTAACTCCGTTCACAGAGCTCTTAAGCTAATTCTTCCAATCTCCAAAAGGCTGCATCAATTTTAAGGACATATCTATGATCCTCCCAAACCAGGAGCATGTTTTCAGGGAGTTTCTGATCCATGTGGTCTCTTCTTAGACTTCAAATACCTGCCTACAGGCTTACATACCTCCGTACAGGCTGGCATGCATACAGCTCGCAGATGGAAGGCTTCTGAGAAGCACCAAATGAGCAGACCTGAGAGCGAAAACACTTTTACCATGCTGCAAGAAGGGGAGAAACGGGAGCAAAGAGAAGGGGCTGGTATGATACAAATAGAGGAAGCAAGCAGAGAATGCCAGGACTAAATCAGGTGGGTTGAACGGGAATGGCAGATGATGGGGCAGAAGGCACAGAGGGAAGATGTCTAAGGGAAGAAAGAGTAAAGAGAGCGGGTGCTAAGAAAGAGAAGTTATAAAGGAGACGAAGAGGAGCTGAAACGGCCAGGGCACACAGCTGAAATCCAGTCTGAGAGAGAGGAAAGAAGACGACGACACAAACTATAGAAGGGGAAGAGGATGCAGCTTGGGATGCAATGAGGAATGCGTCACTCAGAGGAAAATGGGATTGAGTCAACAGGCATACAAGCAAAATCAGTGCCTTAATCTTCTGCTCCCACAATTTCATCAATTTCTGAGTTAAAAAGAAAAAAAAAAAGTGAAGCAAGCGAGAATAGGGACATGGGCCTAACCCCAGAACACAAACATGAGAAGAGGGAAGCAGATTGCAGCAAGAAGACTCAAGAAAACGGGGTAAACAGCCAAGAGAATGGACATGTCATGGGAAAACAGCCAGTACTTCATGGGAGGCCAGTTAGTGGTCAATAAAGAGACAACAGAGATTTTAAAAAAAAGTAAAAAAGACAACAAAAAGCAAGCCCAGAGTACATGACTACTGAAAAAAATAACACAATATTGGTTCTACCAGGGGAAGGGTAAGGCTTAGGCTGAAGAAGGTCTAAGGTATTTGCTCTATGCTTAGAGGAGAAACAGGAGCACTGTTTTTTTCAAAAAACAAATCAGGTGAGCACATAGCAAGTAACCTGTATTTATGACCATGGAACAGACTTAGAAATTTCCTCCCTTCTGTTGACCTCAAGCAGCAATACAACCCCACGCACTGTATATTGTTCTCACTTGTTTACTAAGAAAACAGCAATTCATAGTTCTCATATGACAAACGAGAAGTGGTAACAGCAAGGCCTACGAGACAAGATTTTCAAGAGTAACTAATGACTCTGCAGGCTTAGGTGAGCCGGGGTGACTGATTTGCAGAGCACGCTCGGAAAGACTGGGCTGCTCAAAGCTCTTTTCCTGAAGGTATCAAAAAAGGTGCAATTGCAAACTTCAAGAGTTACTTTTGAAAGTATTGGCCCTGGACCATCTCTTTAGACTTTTCTTATTTTAAATTAGATCTTCCTATTTTAAACCATTTTCTTTTGAATCCCTCCTCTCAACCCATCCCATAAATGAGCCTAGTGCAATTCCCACCACTAAATGCCGATTCTCATTACCATAACTCTCATTTGGATAACACACTACTACGCATTACCGCACACTGACACATACAACTCTGCGTTGAGTCAAAGTTCTTATTATTAACCTTAATGACCAGAAAACACCAAATAGAAATAAGTTTGTGCTATCATCTAACAATCCAATAAGCAATGACCTGTAGTCAACTGACATAACTACATCAAATGGAAAGGTCTTCTCTCCATGAAGATCAAATATGTTAAACAGAAATCAATGTATTTTATCTTATATCTATATAAGTTGATGTGTACATACATCCTCGTTCAGAACATACACATGTATGGAGATGTATATAACATATGTGTATGTTATATACAGCTTTATATATTATTGTGTGTATATATATATGAAATATATATATATACATATATAATATATGAAATACGAATACTATACCAGCCTCCATTAAAGACACTCCCGTTTCACAGTGCATGTTTCCCACCGAAATGCATTAGGACAATGCTGAGCTTGGTGAGTCAAGCACTCAAAAGTTAGAAACTGGAAATTACACTAGCTGTACAACCTCGCGTTGGTTCTCATTTCGTATAGTCTTTAATTGCATGACCCATACTTTTGTTTCCTACAGGATACTTGTCTTTTTCAGTGGCCACGACTGACAATGTTTGGTGAACAAACAACTGTTCAATATCTCACTTTACTCTCATCATTCACTGTCTGCCCTACCCCTTGTTTAAAATACACGATTTGATTTTTTCTCTGAACACAGCATTATTAACTTCTTCCAGAGCATTTCTGTGGCACTCTTCACTATCGTATCTAAGAATTTCCAAGTTACATCTCCACAACACCCTTCTGAGCCGAGGAGCTTTTGTTATTCCTATCTTACGGTCAACTCAAGTGAAGAGTGCCCATTACCTGTTGGCTCCAAGCGCCCAGGATTTCAGAGGGGCCAGGACCATTCGTTCACAGCATGGCTCTCCTTGACTTGGCTACACCTGGGTGCATTCAAAACTTCAGAAATCAGTCCCCAAGAATCTTGGGTTGGAAATCAGAAATCCAGGAATCCGCCGCCTCGAGTATGTTGGGTTGATGGGACCTTCCCAACACTGTAAAGAGCTTCTGATGGAGGCAGCAAGAAACTTTGGCTCTGCAGAGCGGCCCTAAAAGACTGCCCTTCCCTTTCCTGCAGGCTTCCATCTCATTTTTCAGCTTCTGTAATAAATGAAATAAGGTCCCACGGGTAATCTGGCTGCCTGAACTTCGCAATCCTCTCTCTCACCCTGAAAACTCTGTCTCCATCTCCTATCCTTCAGCTGGTTTTCACGGCCTCGTCACAGTCTTCATTTTTGTCTAACTTCACATTGCCATCTACCTCCTCGCCATCTACCCGGGGCACCTCTCCTCTGCATGCTGGTGGGGTAGCTCCTTTTCCTCCAGTTTGGATTTCATCAGCAGGAGGTTGAGTCTAAAAGAGGAAGTTTTGCTTTCCAATACTGCAATCTGCATCAGAATGGGCCCTGATCCTTAGGGGAGCAACGGTAGGAGATGCTCTTGCTGTGCCGTGTCCATACAGACAATTTTTACCGACACTTACCAACTTTACTGAACTTCAAGGCTCTCTGAGAAGATTGTGCTATTAACACAACTTTGATTGTTTTGAACAGATTTTTCAAGGGGATGGAACCTTCTTCCCAAGAGATGTTTTTTTAACATGGATAAAACAATGCTTTATCCAACCTAATACAGACAAAGAGTCGAACAGGGCTTTTTTGAAATAAAATAATAAAAAAAAATATCACCCTGAGGCAGAGAGCTGACAGGGAAAATTTCAGCTCAGACAATGAAATCCTAGCAAAGTTGTAAAACCTTTGAAAATAGGAGCTTGCAATAAAAAATGTTAGGCAACTTTAATTACAGTTGTTCCTGCCTGAGTAGTTGCCTATAGTATCCCTCCCCTAATGCTGTTTGCTTTATGAAAAACTAATTAAAAAAAGTAATCCAAAGTGAAATTTATACTAAAATATACTTATCTAGGAAAAACATAAATACGAAGTAATAAAAAAAATTGCTTACGTATCATTATGTTATCATTATACAAATAAGACTTGTCTGCATATATGAATATATTTTGAAGAAAAAAGAAGTGTCAGTTTGGGGAGAGCAATTGTTAAGACAAAAAAAAGTACAGCACGGATCCAAGACAGTTAAGAGAATGAAATGAGACATGTAAATCACCGTCCCTATTTTTTGACTGTATGATCCCATTCACGTAAAAAGCAGAATCTGCCCCCCAGGACCAGGCTCTGAAAGATGTGAATCAGGAAAGAGTCAAGCCTTTCTCTGTATCATCATTTTTCGGTTACATTTACGTTCTCAGTTGCCAGTACCGTCTCTAATGCGCAATAGTTAGAATCACAAAACCCGCGTTGCGAAGGTTTGCATAAAAATGAATTAGCTTTCATCGCCAGAGAGTACGCATCCTTCCAGGTCACCACGGAGGCTGCTGGAGGTGCAACCATAGCTGCTTCGACACTGGAGCTCATTCCCCAGCTCCACTTTCCCATCTCACCAGCAAAATCAGCTTCGGTGATAAAAGGGAATTGTTCCATCAACTCTTTTACAAGACTGCCACAAGCAGCTTCAATCACTGCAACACCACTTAGGAAGCAGCAAGTAGTTGACATCGCAGGCTCAGGGAGTGCATTGACATTAACCGAAACAAGAGAAGCAAGCAAAAATAGGACAAATTACTCCCCTATCATTTAACAAGCTACTTTTGGTTTTCGTCCCATTAGAAACGGCAGTGCCAATCAAAGAAGGTGCTCCCAGAGCGCTGCTTCCAGCCACGTCGAAGGCATCTTTCTGTTGGCCGCAACAGCAGGAGAAACAGGCTTCAAAAGTGAGCTAAGGGGACACGACGCAGCACGTGGAAAAGAAATATTCTGCAAGGACATGCCCCCCCCCAAGCATATGCACATACAATAAATTTTAACTACGTAAACTGCCATACTGGCCAATATTTCTTACATCATTCAGCTGCTTATTGCGGGCTGGGATGATCGCATTGGTGAGTTGCTTACTCCCTGCCTTTAAAGCTGCATCTCTTCTCGCTTGCTCAAGCAGAACTCTTGCTCGTTCTTTAAGTTCTTCCTGTCTTGACAACATTCGTTGCTTAAAAATAAAGAAATATAATTAACAGCAAGGCAGCCTCAGGGTGCTTAATGTTTATACAGTAGATAATAGCCAGAAGCCTTCCTCTATAATAAAGGTCAGGAGTCACATGGATTACAGCTTCATGAGGTGACAGAGCATTCTACAGAAATGAAAAGTAAAGATGATCAAAATGTAAAATTAAAAAAAAGTCATAGGCCTTTATAATGTAAATAAGAGTTCTCTCCCCTCCCCTTAAAACTTAATTTCTATCAACATTTAATGCCTTTAAACTGCAACTGTGGAAAAAAAGTAATTGGCTTCGTGGAACCTATGTTAAATGCGCTATGTGTTTACTTATTTACTTTAATATGTATGCAAATATAATGCTTCGTTGGCTACTTATATGGGTATCGCTCATTTATAACTTAAATTGAACACAAAGAGACCGGGTACCAGGCAAAAAACCTGCAAAAAAATCTGCTTCTGCTTCATGTATGAATACCCACAAGGAAGTCCCTTCTTCATACACATGACTGACTGTATCGCAGAGTAGAAATAACAGAAGGGGGGCTTCTGCACAGGCAACGTGAGCAGCTCCCATACATATCATACATATACACGCCCAAGCGCTGACTTCTTAGTCAAGGTCATCTGTGAAGACTCTGGGAAAACGCGTCTCTAGGCCTTTCCACGAGGTAGAGCTGGGACAGATGTTGCAGGTTGTGCTCCTGCAGCAACCACGTGGAAACTGAGGCGGTTGGCTCTAACCTTGAATGCTCAATGGACGGTTAAGATCGAGGCTCACACCTGAGATTTTATTACCATGTGCAAATGCACAGAAGATTAACAACAGAGAACCGTCCCTACAGCCATCTCCTCCTTCTTCTCCGCCTATTACACCTTGCACATGAAAATCTTCGTAGAGAAGACATCCTGTCTCATCCTGCTCTATTATTCTGTACGGGCCAAATTATTCCTTTCTTATCCATGACACACAGAAGAGAAACTTCATGAGACTTCACTAATTAAAGGAAAGAAATTAGCTGGCTATGGAACTAATATTTGGCCACTATCACCCATCCATGGACTGCTTCTCTTGCAATAAAATGAATCTTTATGGCGCTTACTCAGGAAACAATGTAAAAATATTTGAAGCAACCCACACTACCAAAAGACTGGCTATAATCTTTTCTTATCAGAGCTAATGGCACAAAGCTGAACAAAGCCAAAGCTCATGAAAGCTCTTCACAGGGGTAAAATTCTAAGCATGCTTTGGCATTTTTGTAAACAGGGCTGAAAACATTTTTTACATATTTTTGTGATGATACTATTTACTGATAATACCCCGCAATTATATAATATTCAACTTTGATCCTCACAATAAATCTGCAAGGTAGGTGGGCATATCCTTTTCATCTTTCTAGAAAGGAAAATGCTATTGTGGTTAAGTAACGTGCTCGAGGCCACTCAATGAACAGCATAACTTAATATCCCGGAGTTTCCGCCTCACCATTGCGGGCTATGTTCACAAGGCCATGTGTTTTCCCAGATAAGATTTGGAAATACGTTTGGTATCTTTTAAGGTATTCAAAACTTTACGTTTTTTGAATATGGATCAATGTATCGGGAAGTCTTTTGCCAATTTTTGCTTCAGCATACAATACTCAGAAGAAAGGTGGCAAAAGCCTTGCAACCATCTTCTTTGAGCTGGTTGAGAATAAAACGTTACTTCCTTTAATTGGAGAGAGATTGGAAAGATTAACAGTAGGACAAGCCCTATAAATGAATTTTTCATGTAGTGGCTCTTTTTCAGCATCACCCACTTTCAGGCAAAGTATTGCCCAACAACAAAAACACACCGCCCACCTTGCCATTTATACTGAAGACATGGTGTAAATATAAACATGGAGAAAGAACTTGAAGAGCATCTCCATCCTGACTCACAGACACGCAGAAAGTCTAAATTTCTTACCTGGGCTGTTTTTGCAGTTTGGTCTGCATGATTTAAAGCCGTTCTGGCGTCACTGTCAGAATCGGACTCTGTTTGCCTCGGAGAAGCATGCGGTTTCTTTGCAAGATCCGTATCCTTATTATAGGAGTATCCAAGCTTCGAAGTAGGAGATAAACTCGGCTTTGTGACAGGTGAACCAGGATCTGCTCTTGTGCTCTCTGGGGATCCTACCTGTCCCAGCTTTTCTTGCTCTGACAAACCAACGGTACTGTCTGAGCTCTGGTGTCTCTTCTTGTCATCATCTTCACAAGCAACAGTGGGAGATATGTCCTCTTTTTGATCACTGACATGTGCCAAGTCACTCAAGTCTAAAGTGTCAGCTATCAGCAATTTCTTCCTTCCCAGCGTAGGCTGTGCTTGCGTTGTATCTGTACTGGGACACTTCCCAACGTCTTCAGACGCAGAAGTCCTTCCAGAGCTCTGCTGGGATTTTTGTGGATCCGTGTCACTTCGAGTCCTGCGAGAAGAAGGGGAAGCTGTGCTTGGGCTTAGATGGTCATCGGGAGTCTGATGCTCGCTCTCAGATTCGCCAACACCGCTGTCGTTTACAAACACGGAGTCGTCCTGAGAAGCAAAGTCTGCCAAAGCACTGTCTGGCGGATGCAACTCGGGCTCCCGGTTCAGGTCGTTCAGCTCTGCGTAGAATTTTTCCTGGTCGACAGAACTGTTTGTGTCCGTTTCATAGTTACCCACTTTATATGTGCTTTTACTACTGTTCTCCTCTATTTGAACCACGTTTAACTCCTGGCCACAGAAATGCGCCCTTATTTGATAGAGATAGGTCATAACAGTCAGTTTGTCAGGTATCGCTAATAAAACCATGTCAGAAGGCTCCAGCAATCGCGATATTCCTAAACTGGCAAACCCATCGTATGCCTTTGAAAACAGACAAGATAAGGATTATAATGCGGCAGTTTCTTACATATCATAACATTTCAAGACTGCAAGTGGAAGTCTCAGGCAAAATAAGCAAGCCTAAAGCATATCCAGTATTACAGGAACAGGAGGGGTTCAACTCTATTACTTATTATTCTTTTGGCTTCATTACAGTAGTACAGTAGTCACTATTTTTTGTTGCACAATCCAATCTGAACTCATCGATTTTCCCCGATGGCTTCTAGATATCGCCCAGGGTATCTTCATAGCAATGCAAGTCAAGAGAATATGACCAGTAAAGACATGCAAATGGCATTGTTTAAGTATCTTTAACATACTACCATACTGTAATAAAATCTCTGGTTACTCACAACGATGCCACTTTCATGAGTAAAAAAGTTGTTCATGAAACTGCAGCTTGAAAGCCCTTCTGTTTGCACTAAGAAAACCTACCAGTATCTTAAATGGTTCTCACCCAAGTAGCAGGAAACAAGCAAATGAAAAAAGTGGAAGAGTTGGACCAGAAAAAAGCAACTAAGGATGGCTTTTTAAGATAAGGAACAAAGATATAAGAAACACGACACTAATCCATCTTGGGCTTTATCACTGGTGATCACCCTTCTCCCTTCTACTGGTCATGCAATTGCAGTGATTCGTGTTGATGAAAAACCTTGTCCAGATAGCCAAAAAGAACATCACTGCTGATTACTTGATACAAAACATAAATCATATTAATCCAGCAAACAAATGCGTTTTAAAAACATTCGCTGATGCTGAATTTATAAGAATAAGGGAGTGAAATTCATTCTCACGTCACCTCAATTTCTAAACGCTAAACAGTTTGCAAGCCTCCCACTTTGTGAGGCCACATTGTCTTCTTTCTGCTAGCCCTTTAAGTGAGTGGGCTTGGTGCATCAGGTTTTTCTAGTTTTGAAGAATTAAAGCCGTTTCTCAATTTACAATTAATTATTACTATCCTGGATTAACCCTGGAAGACAATATTGTGTTTCAAGGAAGCCTTTAAAAAGGCCTCCTGTTAGCGTAGATGCACTCAGTTAAAGCACTCGGACTTCTCCTCCCCCAGTAATTCTGCAGCTCCTTTTCCCCCTCTTCTGAAGGGGTCTAAAATGTTCACAGTTGTTCCTACACTATTTGGAAGAAAAACGGATGCTAAATTTAAGACATGGACGAGAACCTGTCCTTTCACAAGGCAACAATAACGCACATCGCTGGCTTAAACTCCACCCTAGTTGCATGCTATTGCCTTAATTTATTCAGTTTTAGAAGGGTGGAAGAAAGAAAGAGAAGAGAAATCAATTACGATTTTTTTTTAACCTCTTGGTTTTCATACCGGTAAATGTTCAACGGCGAGTTAGAGCGCGGATCTGGCCTGGCTGGCTCCCGGCAGACCCGGTTATTTAGCTTGCTAAATAAAAGAAGAAGAGGAGGCTCGCTCATTCCCATCGCAACGTCCTTCCCTACTCGAGGGCCAAACAGTTTCCATTTCAGCCACTTTTCAAACTCTGCTTCTGAGAGCTGGAATTCATCTTCCTGAAATTTTGTATGCTTCCCTTCATGCTCAGATATAACTTGCCAAAGCATTTTTTGGTGAAGTAATTGTCATATTGCTATAACAAATGATTCAGAGTTTATCTAGACATAGAAATTATCTGAATAATTTCTTCTTAAGCCCTTCTGGCTCTCCCTGTGCAAAATGATTTGGTCTGAAATCATTGCTGGTCTTTGGTGGGGTATCATGTCTTGGGAAGGTTCGTTACAAGAGACTGTTATGCCATTTATAAAAGCAGAGCTGTGCTTAGATATAGGAGTAGCAGCGGAAAACACGACTGCTGTATTTGCTGATACAAAGCTCCAGGCAGAGCAGAAGAGCAGGAAAATGCTGGGTGGGAGGGAACGGAAAGGACTCGGATGGTCGAAGAGGGACAGCTGTCGTTTACCTGGCCTTGGGACACAGAGCTGGAGGAGCAGGATCAGGCTGGATATGGAGGAGAGGGAGACAAGAGAGGTAGAACCGAACAGACATGAGGAGCCCAGAGAAAGGAGAGGTCAAGGAGAGCAGTGCAGGGATTTGGGTGGGCAGCCTGAGCCATGCCAGGTACCGGGAATGATGAGCGCTCCCACGCCAGCAGAAAACAGGCTGGCTGTGAAAGCGTGGCAAGCCAGCTGTGTTATCCTGGGGACCAAACACCAGGGTTTATTGTTTGATGAAGTGGGTCAGTGCTGATTCAGTGCCATAAATAACCTGTTACCCCACACTGAAGGGAGTGGGAGTTACCATCTGAAGAATGAAAGGACCGAAGCATGGGCTTAGCAGTCCACGGCAGCCAAAGTCCATAGACACGACTTGACCTGAACTCTCTTATACTCTTAATTTCTTATTTATATGCTAATAAAACTAAATCCTAGGACTATCTCCCAGGGTCTGCAAAATGAAGGTGAGGACAGCGTTTCAGAGTTGTGAGGAAAGGCACTTGCTTAGAATGGGTAACGCTACAGCAGAAGGATTGAATTGGGAACGATGGATACTCTTGATACA
The DNA here is from genome assembly GCF_030936135.1 of Gavia stellata. Taxonomy (NCBI): domain Eukaryota; kingdom Metazoa; phylum Chordata; class Aves; order Gaviiformes; family Gaviidae; genus Gavia; species Gavia stellata. The sequence continues at coordinate 1,794,549 of NC_082616.1, read as the reverse complement.
GCTGCAATCACTTTTTACTGTCTGCTCGGTTCTCCTGGCGATGCTCGGGACTAAACACAATAGTTTTCCACTGAATGTCAGGTACTTATTTCCTATCCCCTCTCCTCATTCTGGACGACACACGTTCTTGCTTCTCTGCTTTTAAAGCGCACTAGATCTCTAGATTGGCACGCCGATGTTTTACAGTCGTTAGTTCTATAAATAGCAATCGTGTGTTCTGTACGTCTCCATATAGCAGTGTGTGACGGGCTCTCCTTCACTGCTAGAAAAGCTGGGAGCTTCTTGACATTCCAGGCTGTTTATAAATGCCCAGTGTTTCTAACTAGTTTGTAACATGGTATTAACAGAGTAAATTTTCCAAGTCAAATGACTTTGTGTTAAACAGAGGCATAACTAAGCCTTGATTTTGCAAACGTTTATAGGCATGTTGAACTATGCTCCTGCATGATCCTATCAAGGTCAACAAGCAACTCCTACACGCACAATTAAATACGTGCTTATGATTTTGTGGAATCAAATAGTAGAAGCGAGCATGAACGCCTGTTATAAAAATACGGATGCTGGCTTAAAGGTAAGGAATTTTTTCCTTTTTGACTCAATGCTATCCCTGTAATTCCAAATTCTTCTGTTTAAATGTATATTTTAAAAGGATTCCTTCCTTGCGAAATGGAATATTTTGTCAAGATAATCACTGGAGTTCAAATGTATTAAGGAATTTAATAGAAATGGTCAAAAACTGGAAAAAGAAGCAAAAAAAAAAAAAGCCAGGTCACAAACCTGAAAGTGCCAATCGAACATCCAGAAGATATATTACTATTTCCACACAATAATCCCTCAAATGAAACAAGCTTCTCTAAACAATAAAGTAATTAAAACCAGAAGTTCATTAGTAGAACCGTCCTGTTGTGCCCTTCCACTCTCGCCCTTTCATCCCCTCCAAGCTCCAGCCAAGTGTAGTTTAGCAGCTTACGTTTTTAAAGAGCAGGACATGTTATTAGCAATATGAAAAATTTCTCTTCTTGATAAGGGACTATACTGCCAGTACGCTGTAATTATAACACATTTTTCATTATTATTTACTAATAATCAAACGGACGTAGTAAATGACATTAGTTGGTTAAGGTCATTGGGAAGGCTATATGGAGAGTTAGATATATAGGACATTTAAGTAGAACCACAACTCTCCGGATCGGCTGGGAAGGGATCCCTGTAAAGTTTTTCATTTTCTCAAAGACAATCCTGGTTTCTCTTTTGTTGCTCACAGGAGTTTGAATTTGCAATGAGGACAATGCCCCAAAAATATATCTGAATTCTGACTGGTGCTAACGTCATCTGCAGGAGTTGTTTGGGGGTTTTTTGGTTTGTTTTTTTGAGAGGTAGAATTATATCGTGGAAATTACAATACATACATTTTGCTTTGTTTTTTGAGAGATGGAATTATATTGTGGAAATTATAATACATACACACACACATATGTATATTCAGGACACTAAACCTATTTACCTATCTCCCGATGAAGTTTTTTCTTTTTTAATTTACTGACAAGCTGATTGACAGACATCAATCGGGATCCGTCAGCACCAGCACCACAGGCAGTATTCCAACCATTTCCCAAGTCCGCAGCGCACTGACATATTGGCCAAGATCAGATGTCACAGGTAAATACCCTTTTTTATTCAGCATCAGCACCAATTTGGCAAATGCCTAGCGTGCGTTATAAAGAAACTCCGATGCTGTGCTTTTTGTAACAGTGCATTTCAGTGTGTAATTATACACAGTCATTGCACTGGAATAGTTGTCTCTTAAGATTTCTTTTTTTTATTAAAATACAAGCCAGGTCACGCATTTCTAGAAGATATACTCTTATGGGTTAATCTTTCATCTATGGTCACAGCCACCTCTTACCTCCTCTCCTGGGAGGGGGGGGAAAGAAAAAAAAGAGATGCTTCAGACAAAGAAAATTGTCCTATTCATTCGTAGATGTTATTTTAATTGGTTAGGAGGAATCATTGTCAAACGTGTTACGTATCTGCATGGTCGGCAGAGGCAGCCATTGTTGGCAGTGCTGCATTCACTCCAACCAAGGGCACGCGGGGTTATCGGGCAGAACTGCGTGAGACCAGGAAATAAATCTGCAGGAAGCAACTGAGATACTCAATGTAGCTGTCAGGCGAAGGCTTGGGAAGTGATGAAAGAAAAAAAACTGCACAATAACAACAATCATGACTTCTTCAATCCTGGGAACTATATCCTGTCAGAGAGACGGGCTAAAAAGTTCCCCGTTTGCCATCAGAGTTTCATAAAGAAAAGATGACTGATCGCACCGCTAACGTTTTTAATTCATTATCTATTCTTTCTTTTTTATAATCCGGCTTAATTAGCCCGGACGCTCAACGAAACCTGAAGTACAAAAACATATGGTCACAGAAAACACTGTGATGTCACGGATAATCCACTTAGGTCATCATAAGACCCCATATTATTATGAAAAAGATATCATTGGCCCAATCACTCGTTAGATAACAGCGGCTCAGAGGTATTTTGCTATTCATAATACTTAAGTACGATTTTAAAGACAAGTAACTCCCTGGCTAACACATTAAAATATAATTACCCTAAACACAGATGAGTTTTAATAAAGCACTTTCAGAAATTCCCCATACCTACAATCTAAGACTCTGTAGTTATATTTGCTATATAATATTGAGCCTAATTAATTTATTCAAAGTATATTTTTATACCTTCATCCCCATTCAACTTAGTATTTTTCAAGCGGTATAAAAATAAAATCACAGCATTGAGAAGGCAGCTACTTAACAACAATTTTCAGATGATCTTCAGGAACAATTTTATTATCAGTGACTCACATGAAAATTATCATTTCTAAACATGTCCCTAGGGCTCAACCGAAGTTTGTAACAGGTCTAAAATAGTGAGCAAAAATAAAAAGTCTTCTGGTGATTCCCAGATTGAATTCCTGTATCTTCCAGAGAAACTTTTTAGATCTTTGCATCACAAGAATTGGTTTAGAACAGCTGCCCGGCACAGTGCTATAAAGTATTTTGCTAATATTTTGGTTTATTTGCCAAGTATGGTCTCAACACGCTTTATCCTAAACTTTCCACGTTGCATCCACCCCCTCCCTCAGCTGCGCAGTACAGAGGTGGGTATAAAACGTCATCTTTAAAAATACAAAAATCACCACCAAAGCGACGTTGGCCGTGACGGATGCAGAGAGCCCCGTTAAAGCAACGGGAAGGGATGCCTTGCATACGACAAACCAAGAGCAGTTACGTTTTGCGTTTATTTTAATTACGTGGCTGATTAGAAAAATCAGAGGAGTGATCACGGAAGGCTGGCCAGCCCCTTCCTCCGCTTCCACAGTTAATGTAGGCCATAGAAATACTAAACTCTAACGCCAGCCTCGTGCTTGTTGCGAATGTTAAAGCCCATGACAAACGAGAGTCAATAATGCATCCGATTTGAACCGCGGGAGGCTGAATACCTTCTGTGAGCAGCAGTTATGACCTTACAAAACAACCACACTTTCCCAAAATTAATAAAAACCTGCAGTGAAGCCAAAATTGAAGCTATGTCTTTTTTTTTTTTTTTTTCCTGGCAGTTCTTACCTTTTTGTTGTTCTCTTTAATATCTTGAGGATTCAGGAACTTGTAGTCACTGAGGGGGAAAATGGCACAGTGGGTATGTACAGTATTTGATAAAAGCAGCACTTTTAAAACAAACTGAATCTAAAAATTCGACATACAATAATATCATACAGTAACTAGCAATTTCACAGCAATTCAATCAACAAAACTAATAGTGTGGAAAATTAAAGGAATAAATAAATAAATAAATAAATAACCACCGATTACATGTTTCATTGCCTGAAGCTTTCCATCTAAAAAAGAAGTTAAGGCAGGGACTAGAGGCCAGCCTTGACAACCAAATTTACCAGGAGGTAATCCGTCCTTGTCAGCATACAAAGAGCTACAGGCTTATTCCTCTCATCTCATTTCAACACCGGCACAATTTTCATAATCATCTTGAAGTCAGTTCTTTGTATAAGATTAGGAAGAAGAAAAACAAATCGCAGAGAGGGGAGAAACAATTGTTTATGCAACAAGGGAGAGTAAAGAGGTCATAAAAGTTTGAGCGTTCAGAAATCTGTTTTCTTAGAAAGGATGGTTCCCTGCTTGAAGGAAAGGCGTGAAAACAGTTCAACACCTGAAACGAGCAGGGATGCAATTTTTACGTAAACTTATATGTTATCTATTTCTATGCGCGTTAGCTTATGCAGGCAAAGAGTACACAACTTACATTAGGTCTGGTCTAAAGTGATGTAATATTGCACAAAAGGATAAACCGTTTCTCCACGATGTAGTAAAATTGGTGATTTTCACTCCCCTATAGTTTTTTGTAACTTCTTTGCACCACACAAGCAGTGACTGACTAGCGTTTGGCTTTCTCCCCAAAACAGGACTTGGTATTGGGCTTGGCTGCAAAAAAAAAAAGAGAAGAGAAGAAAAAAAGAGAAGAAGATAAAAGAATTTAATGGAAGATGAGAATTAACATTAATTGACCTAACTAGATGATCTGTACCCTTTGATGTGAGTTTAGGTTCTTCACAGCTGTCAGTTTACAATGACTGTAACTTGCAAAAGACACAAATCGCAAGTTATTATCTCCAGTCGTCGCCCTTGGCGCTTGTCTCCGAAGGATGTAGATATACGGGATTCCAGATCTACAGGGGAGAACAGGCCAAGATTTGTACCAGTGGAAGCACCGTGCTGAAATACTTAAGGCATAGTCCTGCGCGGCCCGCGATACACACCCTCAAAAAGATTTCCCAAAATGCAGCCATGGAAAAGCATCCCCACAAGCCCTTTCGCTTTTAACGAAGACAACTCTGCGACCGGATCAAAAGCCAGGCATAGCCGGGGCAGAGTTTACCACGAGTTGCGATCAACCATTGCGGCGTGGGGATCACAGTCTGCGACATAAGATTCATGCATACATCTCATACAGGCTCCAGCGTAAAGCTTTCGGCCGCGCTCTTCCTCGTTTAAGCGCGCGATTGCGTAAAGGTGATTACGGCACGGTGTTTCTAAAAAGCCATTTCCAACCATACCCAAAGAGCTTCCTCTTCCAGGCTTTCGTTTTTCTACGTGGAAAAGGAATTTTGGCTGTAAATCGTTATCAGAGGGTGGTTGCTAACAAGTAGCGTCGGCTCATAACAACCGTTTCCTAAAAGGGTATTTTGACACTTTCAGTTAACATTTTTGTTAGCGCAAACCAAGAATTAAAATGGAATCAAATATTGCAGGCATTTGGCATTTGTCAGACTGTCCGCGGCTTCGCAACTTCAGCAGAGAACGTACTGACTGCAGCTGATGTCTTTGAGAAAGACGCACTCATTTCACCAGAAAAATATTGTCACTTTAAAAACTTCTTTAGATGCAATTAACCCGACAGAATTTGACTGACATAAATCCAAAGACTCAATTATAGGGAAGGAACTGAGCCCACTTAGTTTTTCAGGGTAACAGAATTAAAAGCAGATATACACAACAAACATGCTGTTTATGCACCTTAGAGTTCCCAAATTAAGATAAAAATGGAGCAAGTAATTTACTATATCGCAGCCACTTCAGTTTAAGGAGTAAATCCTTTTGGCCACGTTACCTATTTGTGAAAGACCAACGATGCCCCCACTTGACTAAAGTATGTCAGTGCTAAGCAATTAGCTGCTCACTACCAACTGATTTATGTTTTCACTGCTTCTGGGGACGAAAATGTACAGAACCAGGAAAGTAATTTTTCATTTACCGTGACAGTCAGCCCTAAAAAGTTGTTTTATAAACACACCTACCGTCTCATCAGATAGAAGCACTGCCAACTCATTTAGAAAGCGCAAAGTGTATACCTCGCTGAGATTTTTTTTTTAACTACCGGATCATATGTACAAAATAACGCGTTAAAAAGTGCTTTGGTTTGTTTTTGTTTTTTTTTTTTTTTTTAATCCTGTCAACGATTCAAATCAGCATGAAGAAATCTGTTAATGACGAGACAAATATCTCTAAACACACGAATTAACGTATTAACTGGGATATACAAAACAGGGAAGAAAAAGCAGCAATAAATGATGAACTTTCTTCACCGTGCATCAGATTTTAATCAGAGAAACGAATATTGCTCAGGAGCTGCCAGACAGTTACTCCAGATTCAGAGTGATGTAACTAAGAGCGTGTTTTTCTCCTGTTTTTTTACAACTTGAAGCAAAACCCAGTTACTAACCACTGACCCCAAATTCAAGGTACTGCATTACTGAAAATATATTTGCTACCTAAATTACATATATGGCAGTAACACTGCTGGGAGAAAAGAATTAAAATAGCACTATCAAGATGTGGAAAAAGGATATTTTAACAAATTTTTAAAGTACAGAGCTACTTCTTCAAACCATAGAGCACTACTTACCAGATATATTAAATGTCAACTATGAAGTCTTAATACTTGTTGCTGAAAACTCTCTACAGAAATGTTAAATGTTCCAGTCACCACCTAAATACTTTCTGAAATGGCCTTAGGCAATATTACCATTCAAATGCCTTAATCACACATCTAACAAACTGAAGATGTAACTGATTTTAAAACTAGGTTTTACAAAAGGACACCCGAAGCTATTAAACCAATAAATTTAGCAGAATTTTGCATTTTTTTTACAAATCACCTATTTTTTAAAATCCAGATTACAATTCCTTGAAAATCTATACTTGGAGCTTTTTTCCCATGTTTGTCCTTCCATTTACTCTAGATTTTCTAAAGGTACTTTATTCAGAATATGCAAGATTTAGCATGTGCATAATGTACTTCCACAGTTTTCTCTTCTCTAGCTGATAAAGCAGAAATTATACACGGCTTTCTTTCCAGCCATACTACTCCAAGTTTTTTTGGATAAAGGTGAAGTTAATATTATGATAACGACCACCCGACTCAAAGCTTTCATTATTTTATCTATGATAAAAGCATCCAACTCAAGACACACTGGAGGTACATAAGTAACGGCAGAATTGCGCACAAGCACTTGACATCCCTTCAGAAGGGTTAACAAATGTTACTTTTGATTTTTTGGTGAAGCATCATTATGAAAAACATTTTCTTTCGATACCTGCAGGTTATACATCTTAGTTACAGGTTCACTGCAAACACAATTACTGCCAAGTGCCTACTTCTAGCATATATTTGCTCTACAAGATTGGTAGGAACTCATCCAATGAAATGAAAATTTAATTAGCTTTTTCTTACATAATTCTTTTAAGCACTGACTACACGATTCCTCTAAACCACACGGCAGTCGTGGCTTGGCTTTTTGAGTTCAAAAGCCAAAGTCCCTGAGAAGTCGTTTGGAAATGCCCCTAAAAAGCATGAGATACCCACAACAGATTGCCAGATCCGCTCGCTGATCAACAGGTTACTGAATGTAAGGCAACTGATTTTTATCCAGCCGTGGATTAACTGCACGGCAAGGGCAGAGGTTCCAGAGCTGGTCCCTCACACGCTAGCTCAGATCTAGATGCAGCATCACGTGGGTGGAGTTATCAGCTGGAGTCAGCACTAGCTTCAGGATATCTTTGTTTCACAGTCAACAGAAGCACCAAAGCCTCTTTACTTTATTCTTCTTTTACACGTTCTGGAAGCTTAATTAATATGTTTTATAGGGTATGCATAATAACCTCTTGGGAGATTATCCCATCAGACCATTACTCTACGTTAACAAGAGGACAATAGCTTTAAATATTAGGTTGCATCCCTACGTTTCAAAATATTTAAATAATTGTCTTGCTGCTCCCAGGAACGCAGCATCAGGTGCACTGATGGTTCATTCGCAAAGTGAAGGTTGAGACGCATCTTTGACACACATAGGCCAATGTTCAGGAGAAGAAAATCAAGACGGGAACTGGTGATGGGGACATGGGGCTATGAGCCAAGCCCTCGTACGAGACGCAGGGAGCAGCCAGAATGAAGATCGCAGGGGCTCAGTCCGAGCAACTCGCAAGAGCTTGTTGACAGGTTGCGTGGGGGTAGAGGAGTTTAAAGAGAGCAAGAGGCCGTGTTGAAGGCTGGAAGAGAAAGATGCTGAGAGGAGCAAGGGAAAAAAAGTACGTCACAGCTGTGGGAATCTGGGTGGAAGACTTACGTGGTTTGAGTTTTATATTAATGAACACAACTCCCCAAAGAGTAAAGGAGTTGAGAGAACAACCTAGGAACGGTAATTAGCTGCAGGAGCAGTGGAAGCTGAGATTGAGATAGGGCTGAAAGTCAGAATAGGGAAGACCTACAAACAATCAACAAACAAGTTCTGTTCCTCAAGAAGCAAGTACAGGCAACGGTCTCCTACTTATTTGACTGAGCAAAATAAAAGGGATTTTCCCTTACCCCTATCAAAACTACAATGCTGTCCAGGTTCACTGAAAATTGTGAAACCTTTAAAATGCAAGATAAGGTAAACGAAAGTAACACACAACTAGGTGAGACAAAATGTGCAGCGTGCGGCTGGATGCAGAAAAAGTCTGGGAAACTCAGCTGAACTGAGCGATCTGAAAAATGGTATAAAGGAGCAATATAAACAAGAGATCCAAATACATTTCAGTCAAATAGATAATTTTGTATCCTCAAGATGATACTCTAGAATTTTATTTTTTAAACAACACAGGGCTCTACCCATAGGAATTGCTTAGCCCGGGAGTGTTCTAAATTGAATATGGCTCATTTAATAGAATTTATGCCTTTGGCAAGGTCTGTACGTGTCCAACGTGCATTCAATTCTGTTTATTCTGGGCTGTGGAACAGTCCAGGCATAAGTCAAAAGCTGGTTTTTAACTAGTATCAGGACCGAAATAGAATATGGAAATCAAGCCTGCAAAGACAGAATAAAATGGCTTTCGGTTTTATTCCAAAGATGGGAAAAACATCCTCATGACCCAGCTGTGCTGAGAGGTTCTTTATTTAGGCTAGTTAGTTATTTTTTAAGTAGCAGGTCACCGTAACACTGTGATGGCTTCAGTGACACAATAAAATACAAACGGCATTCCTCTTTGCTTCTGGTAAGGGAAATGCACACATGTATTAGAAAATATACATTTCCCGGAGAGAAATGTTAGGAGTTCTGCTATCCTGTCACTCCAATACACAAAAGGATCAGTTTAGGAGTACATTCTTTAACTTTGTTGCTCTCTGTTTGAAGGACATGGTGTATGATGACACAAAGTGCCTCTAGTCCCTACTGCCCCTAAAAATGAAGGAGATCTGAAACCCCAGCTACCTGGTACGAGCTACAGATTGACTGAATTTGTTTCCTATATATGATTAATAACAAGTATTTAGGTAACCTCCAGGCTTCTCCAGCATCAGACATCTTGAAACTTTGCCTTCCTCACTCTTCTGCTCGTTCCTACAGCTAACGTGGATACGCCACAAACTACAAACTTTTAAGAGAAAAGGCTTAGGCATAAGCTTTTAATTGCTTATCATTTTACAGGTTTAATTTCAGCACAACCAAACCAGTCCCTGTTCAATCACAACCTTAACGTTTAGACATCTGCCCGAGCCGACATGATGCTCTCACGTTTGAACCCGGCAAGGTGAAATCCTTGGGACACGCCTCCGGTTAGCTGTCGGTCAAGGAGGTGAAATTATTTCATTCTAAAGGGTTTTCAGTTGCCTGTTGTGTATTTTGGTGGCCATGAGACTGGAAAGAGCTTTTCCAAACTATGCCTGGGAAAAGAAAGGAAAGCAGCTAGAGTATGTACATGCTACCTAAAAAGTCAGGTTATGGAACAAAGAAGAATGGCGGACCCTCTCAATCTGGGAGGAAAAAGCAAGCGGTCAAAGCCGCCTGGATATTCTGCTCTTCTCCTCTGCAGTTTTCCAAATCAAGCCCATTTGCAAAAGGCGCCCGTTTGCTCGCAGCACTGTTGAGAGGAGTGACGTGCTGGGGAACGCAACAATTTCTTGCAAAGTTGAATCCACCCTGATTTGCCTCTGAAAATAATGGGGGGGGGCGTTAGTGCTTTCAATATGTTTTCACTTTCTTAGTTGGAGGTGGACAGACAACGTGGTCCGGCGTCATAAGCTGTATGGTGCTGCGTTTAACTGAATACTTTGGACCCAAGGGAGAACTGATGAAGGTGACACCTGCCATCAAGAAGCACACGCACTGCAAGACCCCGTTTCTCTATTCCCTCCCCTAGACAGCCACAGCTTCCTACTGTCTGCCCCTCTCCCTTGCTGACTCACGTCTCAAGTTACACGGTTCGTGCCGTACATGGCCGAATCACACGCACGATGGCTGTCCTTCGACACGCTGCCACTTCTGGTCCCAGCCTGTACGGTTTAGCAAGCCCCTCGTGCTTGGGTTAGTTTCATCCGCCTAACTTTTACTTGTCCAACCCCACAAACACACGATGATGACCATCACCACCCATTTCTTCTCACACTGTGCCTATCTCACTGCTCAAGGCAAAAAGGCGGTGCTCGTTATTTATTATCCTTAACTTACAGCGTATGGCACTCAGCTTCATTTAAGCAGTACGATGCAAATGCTGCATCAGACTTAGCATTTCAACTTGCCCGTGATCTCTGGCATGATAGTCATCATGCCGTGTTAGGGCACTCTGTGACGGGTCAATGAATATATTGACACGGTAAGAGACTCACGACTGGTATTTTACAAATAGGGAACAGTCTGAATTAAATAACTTGCCTGACATGGTAAAGCAAATCGACTATCCCAGGAACTTGAAGATGCTACCTAATGTGAATCTGGTGCACGCATCCACAGCATCCCACCAGAGCACTCCTCCTGACTCCAGGGGCAGGCGACAGTGCTCAGAATAACCAAAAAGCAACTTCCAGGCTTAGACAAGCCAAGATGAAGCCTAAGACCTGGCCGTCCCAAAGACAGAAACACATCATTTGTAGCCTCAAACACTGCTCTGGGTAGCTTGCTCAGTGTCACACACCAGTGCTACGTCGTCGGCTCTCTCCAGGCTCTCTGCGGCATTCACCCGGCGTAAGGAAGAGACCGTGCTCCGTTAAACACCTTCCAACTCCTACAAACAAATAAAACGGCAGCCCTGCAGACAGCTGCCTCTTCTATGAGAGGGTCTGGTTCCTTTTGCTCCGAGCACTGAGGAAGTGGTCCGGCAGAAAATCACGGTACGTAGTCATACAATTGAAACGTGTACATGTATACAACCTACAGGCATACAGCGCACAAAGATGGGAGAAGTTACAGTAACAGAGGCTACCTTAAATCTGGCAATTCATAATTGCTAAGTACTTCATTTTGTAATTTTTGTAATTATCTGGTAGCCTCCTTTCAGCTTTTACTTTGTCTAGTAATGAAGTAACTTTTTCTTAGCATAATCTTGTCGGGTTTTGGTTTGGTTTTCATTGATGGGGATTAAAAGGATAAAAAAACCCCAAGTGTTCGGGAACTGAACTCTAAACCTGCAGAACCACAAGCCACAACACATCAACTACCGGACAATTTCCTCACTTGGGCAACAGGACAGCGAGCCTGTGTGCTCATGGGAATTAATTACGAGCAAGACAGACTCTTTATTTCAAGACGACTACCTCCTCCTGTGGATGCTCTTAATAGAGAGTAACAGTACCGCACGGGAGCGAGGGTAGCTACCTCACCAGGTTGAGGAGCCCTAAGTTTATTAGCTAATGGCAAGGAGAAGATTATGTTAATGAGCTGGTAAAGGAGAAACAAATCTAAGACAACATAATGAATTGGTTACTTATGTGCAAGTAATTTCACCTGATGGTCAGTACGGCCAAGAAAAAAGAGTCATAGCGAGCTCCTGCTCAGATTCAGCTATTACAAAAGGATTGGCTGAGGCTCGTCTAGCTTCTCTTCCCTGAGGTCGCATAATCTTTGCCTTGAACAACATGTTTTCAATTAAAAAAAAAAACCACCACCAAACCAGGAAAAGGTATATAATTCATAGCATTAAGCAGAAGCGAATGCTGAGTTCATTCTCTGATGATTACATATTTTTGTAATATAACAGTATGAACAGGTCACACGCAGGGACGGGGCCTCATTTTTCTGCTCTCAGAAGACGGGCAATTTCCTTGTGTCCACCTTCCTTTCTCCAGCTGCCCCGGTGGCACGTGGGCTGAAGTCTCCGCTCCCGTGTAATCTGCGCTGGAAGCCCAGATGAGCTACCAGGATGCTGCCGGCTCACAATCCCTGGCTTTCTGCCACGACGGGAACGTTCAGGGTTTTGGGCAGGTTGCCAGAATTAAGCAACTTAAACCACAGATGAGGAATAGCAATTTTCAAAGCTTTTAACTTTGTTAAATGTGAACTGAACTAGCAAAACGCACCTCCCTGGGCCCAAGGCTATCTCTGCCACATTTCAAAGGCCTGCAGCAAACAATGGAAGTGTTAGAGCTTGTCAGAAAAGGTCACAAGAATCTCTTCTAAAAGAAAGCACAAGGCAAACTAAAAATGAGAGCCGCTGCCAATTCTTCCTAAAAACAGGGAACTCTTGTTGCTTTTGCAGGAATTTCTTTTGACATTAGCCATTAAATAAACGCAAGTTATTCTCCCACTCTTCTGAACATTTCAACAGACGTCGTTTTTTCAGGCAACCTTCTCATGTTGTATCATTAAGGTGACATTGCTCCACGGAACTTTATAGATACCGATTTTGTAAATCTGCTGCATCATTTCTGTTCATGCACAGCCATAGGCAGATTTATGGAAGTGTTAGTCTTTGCCTATGAGAAATCTTTGTTTTAAGTACGTGGGAGCACAACACAGACGCCAGATTTGTGCAGGTATTGCACTAACAAAAGAAAACAAGCTCTGTGTGGAGGGGTTTAGAGCACTCGCTATTTTTAAGCCCAATATTGATGGCATAGAACCTGATGCGGTGCCTCTGAAGTCCAGAGGACACTTCTTAACTGAGGGTGGAAATAAAATAAGCATATTCCACAATCTTGCATTGTAGGTGCTGGTGTCCATGAGCTTAGATACGTCATAAAGATGGCTATTCTCAAGAAAGCTCCTTAGGATAGCTATAGGTGAATGAGAATTTAATGGAAACAAGTGACTTTTAGCCTTGATAAACTACTGCATCGGCAGCCTGCTCTGTACAAACAATCACAAGACGGAGATTAATGAAAATATTGCTTCACCACTCAATGGTAAGGAGGAGCCACCCATAGATGATGAGGAGACATCTGAAATGCTTAATGCCTTTCTTTTTCCTTCATCAATCTTTATTCTACAAGTCAGATGCAAGCTGGGGACTAGCATGACTAATATCAGACACAAAAAGGTCAGATTTCAGCCAAGTGTGGGAACAGCTTAGATAAGCCAGATGCTTTCAGATCAGCTGAACACGTTTAATGTAATCCTGGGGTTCTCGAAGAACCTATATGAAAGAACACCCAAAATTAACGGTCAGTTTGAAAACATGAAGATGATGGGCAAGACACTAGAAGAGCCGGAGAAGACTACATTCCCGTCTAGTCTTTAAGGGCATAAAAAAAGACAAATCAGAAGAACGCAGACAAACTAATGAAAAAGAGGTGGAACAAATAATTACGTTGGTTCTTAGCATGTGAAAGTTAAAAAGGAGACAAGCAACAAACATTAATTTGTCATCAACAAACCATGACAACCAGTACAAGTTCCTTCTATAAGAGGGAAGCAGGCAGGGGAAGGGAGAAGCAGCAGATAACACGCTGTGATTGCAGTTAAGCTCTTTTTATTGTCTCTCAAGACGCTCTCATAAGGAAGCACGGAAAACAGAGCCTTCATGAGACTCACACAGCATAGGTGCAAAACAGGCTGGAAAACTATATCCAAGACTAGTTTTAAATGATTCTTGGAACTGTGCATTAAAAAGGGTTCTGCAAAGGTATTTCTTGGGTTCAGTGTTGAAAGTCTGAATTAGGAAGGGGGACGATACACTAGACACAAAGCTGGGATGGACATCAAATGCACTAGAACAACTCCGATCACATAAAAAGGAGAAAAGGTCGGAAGAAAACAGGATGAAATTCAATAGGTACAAGTGCAACGTAGGAAGGAGTAATCATTTACATAAATGCAGGACGAGGAAGAACTGGTTAGGTGGCAGTTCTTCACAAAAGGATGTGGGGGAAACAGTCTCTTCAAGCTGAACATAAGTCAACAACATCAGGTTGTTGTGAAAAAGACAAACATCATACTGAGATGTACAGACAGGAATAAAGCTTGCAAGACATGTACTGCCTCTCCCACTCCACTCAGCATCAATAAAGCCGCAGCAGAAATTTTATGTTCAGTTTTGCGTGACGCGGTGTAAGGAAGATGAGCCCGAAGAAAGATCAGGGAAAAAAAAAATAGACCCTGAAGAAAGCTGGAGCAAATTTAAGTCATTTGTGTTAAGAAAAAATGATAAAGGAAAGGAACGTGGTAAGTCTTCAAGCATATAAACTCTGAAAAAGAAAGAAACCCCTTTGTCCTCCATGCCAGTGTTTACCAAAATGAGGTTACAGGCTTTAATTGCAACAGGTCAGACATTAGGAGAAGCAATCCACAAGACTGCCTTGGAAAGCCATGGATGCTTCATTATTGGAGGTCTTTAACAACAGGTTGCAGAAATCTTTCATTTCGTAAAGCTGAACTTGCCTTTGGGCAAGTAGAAGGACCAAGTGATCTTTTAAGATGTATTTCTTAACTCCAGGTCCTCTGGGGAAAGGACACAGCTGGCACAGGCTGCTGCCACCAGCGAGCTGGAGCCCGGCAGAGCTCCCCTCCGCTCTCCGGCAGCAGGGAAGCGAGCCGACGAACCCCTGTTTCCCCCCGAGCGCACCTCACACTGGCCTCTCAGCTCACATCGTCCACCCCAAAGAAATAACTTCCCATTGTAAAAATTAAGCCTGGGGCTGGGGCCCCAATATTATTTGTTTCATAAGCAACTCACGAACCGATTCACCTATGTTAATCAGCTTTCCTTGCAAAGCACAGCAGAGTGTGTTTTTTTCCTGGCACACAGCTCTCTGAATACACAGAAAGTTCAATAACCACTAACACAACTCTCCAAATGAGTAACTGTACAGAGTACGTCTTTTAGTTGTTTAGGAGACTGGCTATCGAAGAATTATAACCCCGCCACTCCAGCTGCTCCTCAGGAAGACTAGCAGAGAGGAAGGCTCTCTCCCATTCAGCACATCTCCGCAGAAAGGCACAGCAACACTTTAAAATCTAGGATACATTAGAAAGGTTATTTCATTTGCAAGGTGAAACTTCAGGTCAAACCCAGGACAACAGTCAGCAAAAGAAACCACCTGATTTCAGTTGGGTGAAATTAGGTATTTAGGCAAATAGTTAAGATGTGAACAACACTGGTAACCGAATCAGCTGGATCCAGCTCTCAGTCACAGCAGAGATCACAGAATCACTGAGGTTGGAAAAGACCTGTAAGATCATCAAGTCCAACCACCAACCCAACCCCACCATGGCCATTAAACCATGTCCCACAGTGCCATGTCCACACGTTCCTTGAACACCTCCAGTGATGGTGACTCCACCACCTCCCTGGGCAGCCTCTTCCAGTGCTTCACCACTCTCTCAGGACAGAAATTTTTCCTAATATCCAGCCTGAACCTCCCCTGGCGCAACTTGAGGCCATTTCCTCTCGTCCTATCACTCGTCACTTGGGAGAAGAGACCAACACCCACCTCACCACAACCCCCTTTCAGGTAATTGTCACAAGCAGAGTGAACTGAGAAACAAGAATTACTTTGGGTTCCCCCCCCCACACTTTGGGTTTTTTGTTTTTTTTTTTTTTTTTAACGAAAAAACAAGGTGATAACGCTTGAAAAATTCTTCTACACCATAAACAGAATGCTTCACTCACAAACACCATTCATAAACAACATATAAACCCCAAAAGTATTATTAAATAAATAAAGGAAGTGAAAAATTAAGGAATGGCAGACTTGAATATTCTTGGTTGAGTTGCCCAACGGAAGAAGCATTATTTAAGCACTGTGAAGACAGATTGCTATCTTTACCTCATTGAATAGTACCTTATTCTGTGAATAGCCCCCATGGAATAACAGCCACCACTCAAGGATTCAATAGCTTAATGAACGTAACAAGACTGGCACAATCTGGAGCTTAATTTGCATGTAGTTTGAATATTTTTGCTTTATTAGTTTCATTTTAAAATAAAAATAGATGTAAAAGTAACAGCGATTCAAGTGCCACTTGGCTTAACATATATTTTTCCAGGAATTCTTACACTATCCAAATTTGCTAATTGCTAGGACTTGCACAGCTAAAAGGAGAAATACATGTTAAGTGAAAATACCCTTTTTGTTTCATAATATGTAATTAACACAAGCTTTTCTAGCTTCAACACTGGCAAATCTATCCTCTTGAAAAATACACACATAATTTTCATGCTACAAATTAAATTTGGTGTGGTTATGCTTTTAGCGCTCAACAAGTAAAAGCTTGTAAATGAAAAGCTGGAGCACAAAGGTATGGCAAGTCTCATTTAAGAAGTCAAAACCTTTGGGAAAGAGGAATTCTCTCCTGCCGCAGTCAAGAAAAGCTGCTAATAATTCAATATTGCTGTTGATTAACACTTTACGCTACATGTTTATTTTGAAAGGCCTTATTTAAGCAGATCGTGATGTAAAACTAATCAAATCACTGTCCTTCATTCCCATATGATGCCTGGCTAATAACCACACAACA
Source organism: Gavia stellata (assembly GCF_030936135.1). NCBI lineage: Eukaryota > Metazoa > Chordata > Aves > Gaviiformes > Gaviidae > Gavia > Gavia stellata. The sequence goes on along the minus strand of NC_082616.1, from coordinate 1,777,765 downwards.
GTTGGAAACTGTCAAAATATTTTACAGCTCAATTGTAATTACCATCCAAGTCTAAGCATGCAGTAATTGGGCGTTAGCCATGTTCTAGGGGTGTTACAGCAATACACAGCAGTCAGTTCTTCTGTGTTTCATTTTTTACACATGTAGAACTCCTGAATGATCCCCAGGATCTACTTCGTAAAATTCTGAATGAAATATTAGTACGTTGTCTGCAGAGATACCTTTTTTCCCCCCTTAATACAATATAGTATTTATGTCAACATTTTAAAAATGAGCTTAACATTTGCAACTACAGAATTTGTTCGGCAGCTTTTTTTTTTTTTTCTGGTTTCAATTCCCTAAAGTAAAAAAAATATATTGTCAGATAAATAAAAATTAAACTTTTTGAGCAAAGTATTACACGGTAAATATTGTAATATTAAAAGCTTTGAGACAAACTGCTGCTTTTGACGTCAAGGAATAAATTTTGCAGATCATAAATAGAGAATATATGAGAGGAAAAAAGTACTGCTGCAATATGATAACACGAGGAACTTGAAAGGGTTTTTAGCATGTACTGTTATATATGTAATGAGCGCAATACTCGTGAGTATTGTAAACAGATGGTAGCCCGATAGGTCCTCCTGAACAGACAACTCTATAGGGGCTTCTGATTGCGTCGAGCTGGTATTTCTAAGGCAGTATCAGAGCTACGGATTCACGATTCACTGGTCTTTCAATACTATTCGAATCGTTAATCCATTAACTGTCACGAACTCCACAGCGACAAGACAGACGACATCACTGGATCCCTATTTCGTTACTATCCAATGGATTAAAATCCTTAGGAGACATTGTGCCTTTGAGCTGACAGGTTATAAAGGGAAGGAAATATTACTTTTTAAAGTGTCCTTTGGACTTCGTTTACACGGCTGGGTTAAATAAAATTAAGCACTCTTGAAAGAAAGGCTCTCAACTGGTCCCAAGATGATGCAACACTTAACGTGCCTCTGGTGTGAGCTGTTCGTGATTCCAAATATTCATTTGCAGACAGGACTAGGAAACACCTAGATGGAAAGACTGCACCAGAAGACTTCAGCCTTCCAACCAGCAGTACCAGTGCTATTAGAAGGGGCTGTGGGAAGGTATTCATAGCTCTCCTGTGGGTTGGGGGATGAGATGGGATTTATCAGAGAACCCCAAGGAGCTACAGGGGAAAACTTTCAGTCAGCACAAACGCAGAAAACTCAGGCTCAAGCCTTGTCCATCATCTTTAACAAGTCTGATCACGCCCGCGTGTTGCAACGTGTACAGCACTTACTCACACATCTCAGCCTCCTGCAATACTCTTCACTGCAGGAGCACCTTGGGATAGGTGGAGGAGGGAAAAGAAAGGAGCCTTCATTCCTACACAGGAATTTCCATGCTTTGGGAAGTGTAAATTAGAGCATTACTACTAGTTTGACAGTAAGTTTGCTAATAAATGTGTAGCAACGTATCTAATTGCATAACGAGAGATTAAATGTTTATGACAATCTCTGAAATGGGGAGAATAAAGAGAAGAGAAAGCGTACGTAAGGGAGAGCTCTGGTGACACGGCAAACTGGCTGTAATTTCTAAACTTTGATAAATGTGTAAAAGCCAACGTAAAAGCCAAAGCTTCCAGTGGAATCTACAAAGTTTGTTCTAATATTGAGTATTATTTTCAAGCTAGATGAGCTTCTAAAAATCATTGAAAGTTATCTGTAGGATCCGTCATCTTAAAAACACGGGGTTTGCAGATTGATAGGCAACACTTTGCAGCAGAAGTGTGACCCAAGACACGACTAGGAAACAAGCACAGTGACATCACTTGACTAAGATCCACCTTACCTTTGAAGTTGCGCGGGGGGGGGGGGGGGGGAGTTCAAAGAGCAGTCTGGCCTACAGTTACAATAAAATCTACAGACTATTCAAATAGAAGCGCTAGTGGGAGAATGATGAGTTGATAACTACACAGTGCGCACGCTACTTTAGTCATAGTGTGGTTTCTCAATGAGTTGCGTTCACCTAAGTTTTTTTCTACCATATGTAAATACATAAAAGTCATTTTGCAACGATTTTTATTATCTCCTATTTTTAAAAGCTTGGCAGTGCTGCTACTGTTTCACAGCTATGCTGCATTTTAAGTTTTTCAATGCCTCCTGCAAGTTTGCGTGGGGAAGTGGAGGGCACTGGGCTCTCAAAAGGGGAGTCTGGGTAGGGAGGATTGGTCTCCCAAGACCTCTTCTGCAGTCCATGGAGACAGGGTGTTTAGAAGACTCTTCAGAGCAGAAGTCTGACCTAGCTGCTCCACGCTGGCCTTAGGGATGCTATCTTTGCCCACTCATTACGGAAAACTCCAGAGATCTCTTAGGTCCTAAATCAGACACGCGCAATACAGTTGTAACTGACTCCACTACAAAAAGAGGTCAAAAGGGACATTCTTACGGAGCCTAAAACCTACAGCTCGTGGCCAAACTCACCAAGCAGTTTTGAAAAGAATCCTCTCACTTGAAAAGGACAAACCAGACAATGATATCCTAGGAGGCTGTGACCTGCCTCCTACCCCATTTTTACTCAATAAATATGAAAATATCCCCTTTTAAACGTATATATTTTTAAAAAGCTAACCTATTTCTCAAATGGTTCCCAAGCAGATACACCTTTTCCAGCAGTATTCACACGACCTGGCTTGGGGCTCCCCGCAGAGCCCATCGCTCTTGCCAAAAGCAGCAGGGACAACGTTCAGGAGTTTAGGGATGCGAAACCGCTAAAACCTGGTGGGAAAGCAGACGCCCAAATGATGCACCGCGTGGTCCGTCTTTGAGCTTTTTTCCTGTATTGGGCATGAAATATTGGTCAAGCGACCGTCTTGGGCACAGGGAAAGTGAGACAAGTGGTGAGGGCGGGGAAATTACGTGTCATCTGTGGACACAAAAAAATGCACAGAACTCATAGTCTGGCGCAATGCACATCACTTGTTTGAGGACCAGTCACAGCACTTGCTTCCTCCGAAAAAGGAAGGAAACATTCTTTTTAAAAAGATGAAAGCGCTCCGAAGCAAACCACTTAACGTCCTAAGTGCTGTACGGGTTCTCAGACTCTTTAAATACTTGCAAGAAAGACAGCTTGTAAGGGTTTTTAAATCAACCAATTGTATGTCCAAGGAGAGCAGAAATGGAAGAAAATTCCAGCAACCTGGAAGCTCTCATTGGAATTATTTTCTGGTTGTTCCCTATTACTCACACCTATGTCACATTCTGGTTCTACATGTGAAAACAACAGTAAATATGTAAATATTAAAAGATAATGTGCTAACATAAAACCTAATTTTAGCAGGCAAAACCCCCAAACTATGTTTTGGTGCTAGAAATAAATGTAAAAGCAGTTCAATGCATTTGCAGAGAAAACTCCTTCCCTTGGAAATCCTTCAAAAGAATTTTTTTCTTTTTCCTTTTTTTTTTTTTTAATAATGGTAATACCCCATTAGCATTTTAAGTCCAACAGAAGCGTTGCGGTTACAGTTAAAAGAATTTGAGCATTGAAACAATATTTGGTTTGCTACAGTTTTATACTTAAGCCTATTGACTGGGTTCTGGTCTACACACCCATGTCTTGAAACAACGGATAAAGTCACATTATGTTACTGAATCACTGCTGTCAATGAAACCCATGACACACTACTTACCAATAGCCCAGAGTGCCATATGGGCACTTTAGAAATGCATCAATTCTTCAGCATCACTTTCAAGTGATAAACCCAAAGCTTTTTGTGGTGTTCTTGAGAGCACTTTGGCAACTTTATGAAAAGGGGTCACAGTGTTATTTAATATGGTTGAGTAATTAAGCAGATTCTAGGACAAAACACTTTAATCATGACCTGCTAAGCCATCTGTATCAAATCACTACGTGAATTCAGTTTTTAGAAAGTTTGCACGCAGATAATAAAGGTACATTTGTTATAGACTTTTGTATATAACAAATAACCATACGTATTATAGCAACCAATATAATAATATCTAAGTTTATATATACCTATATATATACACACAGAGAAAGAAAATATACACACACTGTCAACGAATTACTTCCATTACGCTCCAGACGCATAAAATACAAGGCAGCTAACTGGAAATAAAATGAAGGCTACAAAAATATAACACTATTTTTATTTATAGTTATTTCAGACGGTGCAACATTTTAGGATACTTTTAAAGCTTGACTGGCTGAGTTGGATTTCAAAGACCTATCTGCACCGACGCAAGCCAGGAAACGTGACCCTCGCAAAGGCTTTGAGAAGATCACGGTTCCTTGCTTCAGAGGCGTTGATGAAGTGAGGGAGAACGGAGATTTTGGCTGGCCCACCACAGAAAAAGACACCGGACTCTTACTCATGGATCGCCCTTCAGAGGTACAAAAGACAACTAAGGAACTAGAAACTGCTCTAAGCGGCCTCAGATCGTACACGTGGAGTCTCGGATGAAAAGATTACCCTGCCCAGGAACTCGATTCAGGAGCAACTAAAGGCTTTCAGCTTCTTGTTGCCTTCAGTGGATTCTCCATTAAGTCCCATGAACTCCTAAAAAAAGCCAGGTGCCCAACTGCACCCATCAGACCGTTATTTCAAAATCCATGTCTAGGTTTTTGCTCTTGTGAATGTGTCAGCCTTTCACACAACTGTGCACGCACGATCGCAGCCAGCGGTTACGGACACGTTTGTGAGCTTAACGCGCAGGACAAGGTCTGCGAACCCCCGGGAGAATAAAGGCTGCTTTCCACAGCCACAGCGGGCACGGACCCACTCAATTCAACTAGCAGAGTTACGTGCTGTGGGTGCTAAAGATGCCGGGCGTGCGTATGAGGTTGTGTCTAGTCTCAAAATAAAACACCACGGCGTCTTCACTAAGGGAATAAAAATTACTAATGAAGCCTGCAGCACCTAGAGCTCTGCTCTTCAAGATGTTCAATACCAGCTGATGACTTTTTTTTTTTCCTTTTTTTTTTTTTTTTTAAATCTGTTGAAAGACACCTTTTTTGGGGACGGGAGATGTGTAGCGACTCCCGAGTTCAGAGTGGCAGTGGGTAGCCCACGGCTCGCCTCATCAAGTTCGGCTCTAAAGGCGGGTGGGAAGAGGCAGGATGAGCTCTATCAGAAGATGTTTTACCACGCTACATCCTCTGAATCCCAATGATTTTTCTACAGAGAGAGACCGCCCTCTCAACAGTATAGCTCTCTTTAAAGTGTAACGTAGGCATTGAATCAGTGGGTGTTTAATCAAGCTCTTAAATATTACAGTTGAACTTCTAATATATTAAGCTCACCAATATTTTTCATAATGTTTACAAAATGATTTCCTTAATTTAGTTTCTAGCTAGCTCCTTTAAAGCCCTTTCACTGAGCTGGAGCACATGATTTCATTCACACTTTAAAAGCTTTTCCCATGCATGCTTTTCAAAGCTGATTTGTCTGAATTACACATATGAACTATATTTAAAATTTGCGCATTATTCATTACTACAAACTACGAAGTATCATTTAGGGATTAACACAACTATCTAATAAACTGCAGAATAGCTCCTGTCAATAATGAAACCAAGTACGTTTGAAATAATTGGTTGTATTTAAAAAGAAGGTAACTGAATACTTCTATAATGTACAAAAATATTCTCTAAATCTCCCAAGAAAAAACAGATGCATGTTCTATTTTTCATTGAGATGAAAACAAATTCAGTTTATCTAACAGGCACATAAAGTATAAAGCTACTTAAGATCTATCGGAAAGAGTTCTTGCTTGAAATGTGTTTTTAACCTTCTTTTTTTTTTCCTTTCTGGAACAGCCTCTATATAGAGCGCTTGCACTGTATGCATTTGAGATCCATCTATATGCTTGTGCATAGGATAAATCCAACAAAAAAATATTAGCACGTTCTGGATTTTGTATTCAAATCACTAATTCTCCAGAGAAACAACATCTCCTTTTCCCCTGTATTCCATTTATGTACTTTAGAATAACTCAGAAAAAAATGTGAATCCAAACTATGTCACACCACAGAAAACCCTCCGATAGCTCATATAGCGACAGCCGCAGAGAACAGGGAGTTCTTCTGAAAGAGTAGGAAAAAAAAATATTTAAAAGGAGGCACTGAGTCAAAAAACCATACAGGCAGCTTGACTTCAGAAAAACCCGGGATCACTCAGTTCCTTTGGATTGTTTTATATTTATTTTCTTTTCTTTTCTGCGGTTAATTTTTTAGGAAATTGTTGGTTTTCCCCCCCTTTTTTTGTCACCACAGACACTCCCTTCAGGCAACCGTGCATCAACAATCCTCCCACGTTCAAAGTCGGCTACATCTGTTGCTCTTTCCCATTGTTGAAAATTCCTGCCTTAATCCTATTTGACTTTATTCATGCAAAGGTCATCCTGAATTCAACAAATGGAGGCGCGATAGCAAGCACACTGTTGAACATGGCTAAGAAATGCTGTTGTAGAACATGCAGCTAGTGTGCCGGCACTATCTCAGAAGTACTTGGTTTATTATCCGGCTTCTAGTCCTCAGAGCCGCGTTGCAATATGAATTGGCAACGTATTTCTTCTCGCAACTCAGGAATACACCGATTTCCTTCAACTGCCTTGATTCGCTCTCCTTAAAATGATTTGCACTTGACGCGTATTTGCTAGGGAATCTGCATACAACACACATATATAACGCTGGACTGTTTCGCATGCCCTAAGGCTTAGCTTCTGGCATATATGGCTTCCCTGTTTTCTCCTTGTTTTTACTCCTCAGAGTATCTAGCCCACCTAAAATTAACAAGGATCACTATTTTAAATATACGAGGCAAAATTCTGCCTAAAAATACTTTTACAGAGTAGACCAGCTAACCCAAACACCTCAGTTTAGGGCCATCACTGTACTGTACATTTGCTCACAGAAGCCGCCTAATTTTGGTTTTAGACTCATTTTTCTTCCCCAGCAACAACAACAAAAAGCGCATTCTGGCTCAGACCTGTGATTTATTCCTACGCTTGAGTATCTGACCCAAACCAAAGAAAGATTAGCAGGAACAGTGAATTAGCAACCAAACCAAAGTTAACTATCAGACTGATTTATGTAGGGAAGATAATTATTTTTTTAATATGTCCATAACTCATCATGACAGAAGCAAAGGAATATTTATTCATGCATGCTTATTTCCAACTTGAGGTGCTTGCCAACCGCAATGAACCAAACCCACCCTTCAGGCAAGCGCAGAGAACAGGCTATTGTCAGTCCCGTTCCTCCGCGGAGGGCCCCAGACGGCACAGCGCGCACCTCAGACTTTAACTACCTAAACCAGCCCCGCACTAAAGCTCGACGTAATAGCTAAAAGTTAAACGCCACAGTAACGTCAGCTTATTCAAATTGTGGTTAGCTCCTCGTTAGGTGCAAGGGAACACTGGAAAGAATTAAGTTTTCAATTGAAAAGCTGTCCAGTACTCTGCTTGTGTGCCTCTGCTTAAGGAGCCTGATAATAAGGTGTAAAAAAAAAAAAAACCTCTACAGGAAAAGGACAGGTTTTATCAGGTTTTTGTTGGAAAGATTTTGAGGATTTTTGTTTTGATGGACGTTTAAAAAAATGTCTTACAAGCGGAGAAGCGTTCCTTCTTTCTTCCACCTTTTAAAGAGCAAAGCTTGAACTAAACAGGAGTAATAGTCTGTGAAGCCAAGCGTGCGAATCAAAGCCCTCCACGTCCTTTGAAAAGGTTAACGTGAATGGCAGGAAGGTGGTTATCCTCCGGTACCGACGCCAGCAGCCCGCAGCCCCGCGCTGTCTGCCTGCCTCCTCCCGGCTCCCTTCTGCCGTAGGAGCGAAGGCAAATAACTTAAAGGAAATAAAACAAAAGGCCCTCATCACGGATAAGGATTTTCAGATTACATGTCCCAGAAGCTAGCCCAGATCTCACTTTGAGCTAACCTAATGCGGTTGTTTTTCAAACGCTTCGGCAGGCCACGGCCGCCTCGCCTGACCGGCGGTGTTTGTACCTAATCCGGCTTGTCCTCTGCGAGAGAAACTAAACAGTGCCATGAAAGCGTTGACATTTAGGAACCGCAGCGCTCCAGAAACCTTAATGCTCCAGGCGTTCTTCTTTGCACTTACGCACCTTAGGGATATGTAAAGGACAGATTTCAGGCAAATAACTTCGGCACCTCCAGGAGACCAGTCCCTTCCAGATTCCACAGAAATGGGTGTAACGAGACACTTGGCCCAAAGGCAGAGCAGAGCCCAGCTCACACTCCCTACTCTTCCTCCGGACATCCCCTGCTTTCGCTCTCCTCATCCCTCTCTCTTCTGGGATGCAAAGTATACGATGCACCTTCTAATATAAGAAGCTACAGCCCAGAAAAGGCAGCGGGGGTATTCCCACCATCCAAAGGCCATCTCTCCGCTGACCTCAGCAGCCTTGAAGCAGTTCCTGGATCAGTATATACATCTTATTTGACCAACCTTGCACTTGTTGGTAAGACAGACTGTTGGGCACTTCATTCAGGGAAACTGAAAGGTTTTTATAATTCATCACGTATATTTACATGGGAAACATTAAAGAAATTCTAGCATTAGTGTCATTTTTGGAATAAAATCACGGAATCACTATGGTTGGAAAAGACCTGTGAGATCATCAAGTCCAACCACCAACCCAACCCCACCATGCCCACTAAACCATGTCCCGCAGTGCCACGTCCACACGGTCCTTGAACACCTCCAGGGATGGTGACTCCACCACCTCCCTGGGCAGCCTCTTCCAGTGCTTCACCGCTCTCTCAGTAAAGACATTTTTCCTAATATCCAGCCTGAACCTCCCCTGGCGCAACTTGAGGCCATTTCCTCTCGTCCTATCACTCGTCACTTGGGAGAAGAGACCAACACCCACCTCACCACAACCCCCTTTCAGGCAGTTGTAGAGAGCGATGAGGTCCCCCTCAGCCTCCTCTTCTCCAGACTGAACACCCCCAGCTCCCTCAGCCGCTCCTCAGCAGACTTGTGCTCCTAACGTGAAAGAAGTATTTTTTGTTACGGTTTGCCTACATGCAATGGTGGTGGCATTTTAATGGCACATAGCAACAATACTCCCCTTTACTTCGTCACACAATACACACTATGCCTGTTGGCTTTTCCAGTTTCCACCAGTGACGGATTTTCTTCTCACAGAATGGTGCACAGTTTTAAATTTCCAAGATGAAATACAGCATATAAAAATACTGCTGTTACATATCTAAACAGCATGTTTTTCCACAAGAAGTGAAGTAATATTTTATGACGATAAATCTGAGTACTGCAACTTGTAAATGTAAGTTAAATACAAAAATACGAAAAGTGAGGCTTTGGATGTCATGAGATGGGTTAAATTACCAAACCTTATTTGCACAGACATTCTGAGAAGTGCTAACTGGTGCAACCCAGAACTGCTGCAGGCACTGACATTGTTTCCATCCATTTCAGCGGGAACTACGCCACGCCAGCAACGCAGAAATACCTTAAGGAGCAATTATGAAAATGGCAGAAGGAGCCAAGCATTTATCATCCTGCAAATTATGTATATTAATTTGCAATGAAAAAGATTTTTCTAGGACAGCCCTGGAGACCTGTTATCTGCATCTCCACTACTAATAAGGATCTAAAGAAGAAACAGGCAAACACTTAAGTAGCAGCACTTAAAAGTTGCCAAATCAAGTGTTCAGAAGTTGGGGTATTACAAAATTATGGTTACATATCCAATGTTAATTAGTACCCTTTGTATGTTTGCGTTATGATACAATCTTTAAGCGTACATCTTCCCCCAGAGTTCTCCCTCATGGAGGGCACTCAGCGAACAACCTCACTGAATGGGACTACCCAGTATTCCTATTTTTCTGAATTATTAGTTGTTTGTCCTCATGCCTCATCTGCTGCACACTCCCTGGACCTCGAACTGAACACGGTATCATTAATCTCATCAAAGGGCTTTTCTACAGCGTTCATCTTCATGGTATTTTAATCTAGAAGATTAAACATTTAATCTTCCAGACATCCTTGTGAAGTAGCAGTCCATTTAACTGAAGGAAAAGTGAGGTCTGCAAAAAACCCAACTCCAAATTACCGGAAGCTGTTGCTTTTGAGTTCTCAGACTGAGCCACCTAAGACCTGACTTTACGGAGAACTGCTCTTTTTATCATGCTTCACGTACCACGAACCAGCACTCTTTCGGCTGCACGGCACTTGAGTCAGGCCAATAGCTCTGCTCATTTCTCATGGTTCTATCAAGCTGGGAACTTAAAAAAACCCCACCGCAGTCCAAAATCTGGTTCAAAAGATTAGCTTAGCACCACATAACCAACTCACAACAGAGGAAAGGATAATATTCACAGCTCCTGGACAGCATTCGGTTGCTTAATTGTCAGAGAAAGCAGTGCCTTTCCGCTGGCCCTTGTCTCAAACAGCACACAACCTGGACTAGTTCCCTGCCTAACAGTATATACGGTGCTGCGTGAGTCATGAGCTCTGCAGAAAGACCTGCATGCAATGACGTGCTTCCATCTAGATAACACTCTGCCTTCTTGCTGCGTGTGCTTGGAAGTGAGATAAGGCGCGAAGTGAGGGGCTGAGGTTGGAAGGAGCTCAGCTCTGCCTCCAAACCGGTGCATAACTCCCACTACAGGAACGTGTGGGTAAATTATTGACTGGTTTTAAACCACCAATTCCAAAGGAAGCATCTCTCTTAGAGGTAATGTGACTACAGAACAGCACCTAAATCTTTTTGACAGCAGTTCAACTGGCTTGTTGCTAGAAAACGGGCACAAAATACTTCACTCGGAATGGCAGAAAGCAGCAGATAGAACAAGGAAGGGCTTGGTTTCATCTACACCCGCGATGTCTAAAAATTGACTCCTGTTGGCACCAATCATGGGAATAATGTGAAGACAACAGACACCACCCTCCACCAATTTACATTCATAGAGCCACCTGCAAGGAGGAGGAGGGAATCAAGCAAGGCTGCAAAGAAACAAAACCCGGTAGGTTATTAACACTGACAACAGCTACAGTAAAACCACACAGGCAAAACAAGCAATGTCCAACTAAGAGTGAGTTTATCACTTTCGTAGTCTAAGGAGACAACTCATAAGCAAAAACCTACTCATAAAAGCATGAATCTCAAACACTTCCATACAGTATCTGACACACTCCTTTGGGTCCTACTGGATCGTAAGAAGTTGTCCCTTCAGCAGGTCTCTTTTGCGACTGCTCATGGATAGGTTATCATGTGTTACACACCACTTCTACCAGTTTCGACAAAATCTCCAATTAAAAAGGTAGAGTAAAGCAAGGCAGCTCCGTTTTGCTGAACAACCCTGTCCATCAATGCTCCTACTTTATATCCATGTCTCCCATTCACGCGCCGTCACGCCTGCGTGTTGAAGGGAGAAAGAGCTTTTGCAACATCTTCTCGTTTTTTCCTGTCCGATCATGGGTCTGTTCTTTAGGTCATAACACAAGAGTCTGTAAATATTCAGGGACAATTAATCTCATCAACTTCAAATGCCTATCAATCAGTTGGCCAAGTCTAACTGATCTAAGCTCTTTCATAGCCAAGGGAGAGAACCAGACACCTCTAGGAATAAGGTATCTGAGGCAGCTGGGTGACTCAATCCCAAAAGAAGATCCATTTTATGAAGGGCCAGTGCTGGGAACTCTTACTCACGTAAGCAGTCAATAAAACTGCTTACCTCTCCTGCGTATTATTGAAACACTACGTTTTCTCCACAATACGCACTCATATTTGTTCTATTGTTTGTCCTGGCTTTGGTGCTACAGAGGGCTGCAGTCACCTCCAATCATCATGGTTCCAAGAGAAAAAGCAGGCTGAAAACCACCATGGAATGAAAGCCCGTTTTCCCTAGAAAGACGCGATTTGTACTTTTGTAAAAGTCACTTTTTAAAAGCCCACGTTTGCAGTTGAGTTTCAAATCCTCAGACTATACTAATTTTAAGATTCTCTGCCCTCAACAGTATTTTTTTTTTAATAAATATGGCCTACAGATAAGACATTAGATAATTTTATTTTAAAAATTACTAGTACATATGCACATATGTGTGTGCATGCATATAAAATGCTTTTCCCAGACTCACCTAAGGCTGCATTTTCCTTTTTAAGAGGCTGCTCCCTGGCAGCACTAGCCTAAGCACTGTTGGATCATTAGAACCTGCAGCTGCTGCGAGCAACGAACACCCCAAACCAGCACGCTGCCGAGACACTAAGGATCCCAGTGTCTCGGGACACTGAGATTCCCAGCCGAGTGATGACTGTGCTGCCACTGAAAGGGACTGTCCTCCAGCGTTCCTGCGTCCTGGTACTCACCTAACTCCCAGTTGGTACTGGCGCTGGCAGAAGGTGGGGCAGGGAAGGTGGAAACGCGAGAAGTCAGGATAGGGACTGAACGCAGTGCAGTAAATCCAAACCCTGAAGCATGCATTAGTTGAGGACAAGAGGAAGATACTCTTTAGCCCGTACCTTCGGCAAAATGGAAAAATACTACCCTTGCATCTGGAAGTGAACAGTTCACTCCTTATTCTAGCACATATTCTAACGAGCTTGCTCTATGTCCAAAAATAGGTTATAGTAAGGAACACAGAAAAAGCATATGGCTAGTCAAGTTGACAAACACCATTTAAAACTCATGCAAAGAGTACTATGAAATTGCTTAAGAATCGTACAAAATAGGAAGCCTCTTTTATTATTTAACACTTGAAAAGCTGCAAGTTTAATGAATTGTCTGTGCTTCAACATGATTATCTCACGATCTCTCTGTTCACATTATGTGTGTGGCTTGTCTTTCTTCCTATTAAAAGATAAAGTGTCTTAGGGCTGTATGCAAAGGCAGATTTTCTCGGAGTGCCTTTTTTGCACCAGTTCGTAACAGTAGGTATCTTAAAATTCTGTCCACTACCTCCCAAGTCTTCCTTGGGCTTGACGAACTATCCATCTGCATAGGAAGTGACAAAGATCTCCTGCAAATGAGCTGCACAATTCCTCTGCAGCTAACGTGAAGCTGGAAAGGAGCAAAATCCTTAAAGAAGATGTTCCAGAGAGCCAGAAGTCCTTATGTGAATGGACAACTGAGACACTTTTGATACCGAGAGACAATGAGTGATCTTCATCCACCGTTTGAAGTTTAACGTAATTTCTCCACTTGGCTGCATTACTGCGTCTGTGCTTTAAGATGAGCTCTTCCTACTGTTCAGTCGCATAAGGTTGATAATGCTGAGGTACATAGAAGTGGAAAAATGGACAACTGGAGACTACAGCATCTCTGAGATCTTGGAGGAGAGTTGTGCCTAGCGCTATACTGAATGCTACTTTCCTCCCCTTCCACTAAACAGAAGCATTGCAGATACATAAGGGATTACAACGGATACTGGGTGGAGATGGGTTATTACACGTCATGCAGAAAAAGGATTCTGTATTTCTTATTACATGTTTCCTATAAATATGTTACATTAGAGCTTAAACCAGCTAGCTTGCCTGGCATGAGAGAGCAGATTACTGGGCATGCAAAACAACTCCTTTTGCTTTAAATAAGAAAGAGAGAGCTTAAATAATGACGGCGACAACCAAAAATGTTATTATTGGCTCTGAACTATTATGTGAACGTGTATTCTCCTTTTCTGCCAACGTAGAAGGCCATCACAAGCTCTTGTCTACAAGCAACAAAATCAATGCCTATGTTTTCATGAGTCTCAGCAGCACTGCGACTTTCATAAAGGTGAGAACGGCGTATACATCAATATGACAGACTTAAGCTTACTTACCATCCTGCCCTGGTGCTATATACTTTCATTGGCTGCTAGGTGTAACTCAAAAACCAAGGATAGGTTCAAAAAGCATCCTGTGGTCCGATATCAATTCCATGTCTGTTCGCATAATCATGTATTGTCAGAGAAACACCTATTGCCAAGACTGGAGAGCAGCAGTTTCAGTTACCGAGATATTCTGGGTAGCCCAGTGGGAAGCTGTGAGATGGAGATCTCTGAGAGCTACCAAAGCCCAGGCTGACAACTAGTCCAATGCACATGCAAGTAGCCGCTCTGTAAAGCGCGTGTCTAACAAACACAGGTTTCCAGACCCCGAAGACTGGAGAAAGGACGTGAAACCAAGTTGGAGTCACCAAACATAACATACCTGTTGACTTTCAGGAGGTTAATGGCAACTGCAGCATCCAGAAAGCCGATGGAATCATGAGCCATCAACAAGGTCCAGGCCTTGGTTGCAGTCTGGCAACAAACTGCAACCACCACATAATAGGAAAAGCCTTTCTGAGAATGGTTTCCTGAAGGGAAGGGCATATGCAATCCTTCCAAAGAGTGAATGAGTAATGCCAATCCAGTGCAGGAGCTATTTTCTTTTAACACTTAAAAATAACTCTACGTTTGAGGGTGATTATCTATTTCCTCCTGGTCCCCAGTAAATAATTCTTCACCTCACACATAAATGCAGTATCACTCCTGCCACCTCATTCTCCCAAAGGCAATAATATCCATGATTGTGCAGAGACACGACTTCAGCTTCTCTACCACGGGACATAGTGGCCGACTCTGGCACTGATACCTGGATCTTATTTCCAATAAACTCAACATAATGCAGGGAAGATAAGAGATACTGAGACTAGCTGAGATTTCAGCCAGTTGAAGTTGGCATGTACATTTTTTCAATCAGCTAAAGCAATGATGGGCACGAATATGCATGCTATGCACTGGTCTGATATCACTTTTTGAGCCGGAACTTCTTTGTTCAATTTTTTTCCACAAAGTCAACAAGTGGAAGAAATTTAAAGTCTCCATCACCTCTGTGAAAGGCAGGACGTGGTTATGCAAACCACGTCAAGAACAGTAACACGTGTATGACGGTAACAAGCCCAATAAGGCGTCGGTTGGGATTGACAGCACTGTAGCAGGCTGATGACTGAAGAGCCTAATTACAGCTTTGCCGGTTGTTTGTCAGACTCACCTAAATATAGCCAGCACACCATAGTCTTCAAGCCATTTGAGATTATTAACTGTGGGATAATTCCAGGCTTTCAGACTTCACATTTTAAGCTCTCTCTGACGAAGCTGGTGAGGGGTCTGGAGCACAAGTCTGCTGAGGAGCGGCTGAGGGAGCTGGGGGTGTTCAGTCTGGAGAAGAGGAGGCTGAGGGGAGACCTCATCGCTCTCTACAACTGCCTGAAAGGGGGTTGTGGTGAGGTGGGTGTTGGTCTCTTCTCCCAAGTGACAAGTGATAGGACGAGAGGAAATGGCCTCAAGTTGTGCCAGGGGAGGTTCAGGCTGGATATTAGGAAAAATTTCTTTACTGAGAGTGGTGAAGCACTGGAAGAGGCTGCCCAGGGAGGTGGTGGAGTCACCATCACTGGAGGGGTTCAAGGACCGTGTGGACGTGGCACTGCGGGACATGGTTTAATGGGCATGGTGGGGTTGGGTTGGTGGTTGGACTTGATGATCTTACAGGTCTTTTCCAACCTCTGTGATTCTGTGTGTGACTCAGATTAGTTTAGAGGAGACATGGAAGGAAGGCAGGAGGGAATTAAGGTACTCCTTTAGGAAGTGCGAGTAGGTAATAATATTTGGAAACAAAACTTTGTCCAAACCCAGATATGGCAAATACTGAGCTAATACTATGGGGCCAAGAGCTGGCTGGTCCTCTATGGTGACCTACACCGTGCCTTATCTATGACATATAACTGCCCCTTCCTCACCAATACAGGTGACACAGGGATCCCTGAGTGATCAAAAAGGCCTACCCAAAGGGAAGACATTCAAGAGGCTTGGAAAGGGTTTGGTACTACAGTTAACCAATTGCTCAGGGAAGCAGCAAAAGACAAACATTTGAAAAAGATCCGATGACTATTGGAGATAGTCAGAAGCTGTCTGGACACGGTCCTGGGCAACTGGCTCTAAGTGGCCCTGCTTGAGCAGGGGGGTTGGCCCAGATGACCTCCAGAGACCCCCTCCCATCTCAACCCCTCCGTGAGCAATGTGAACAATGCACAGAGAGAGGTATGTTGGAAATGGCCAAAGAGATGACAGCTCTTGGGATGATCTTACAGCAGCTAAGGAAGTGGATGCGTCCCCTGTGCAGAATTAATAGGAAAGGGGTGAGACTCTAAATCACTGGTGCTCACAAGCTCAGCCAACCTCGCGTAGACTAAAACCCTCAGGTTTGGGGCAGGCAGGAACAGCCTCGTTTGCACTCTTTTCTCACATCTGAAATTTGTTAAGGAATGGTAAGGAGACACCAAGTGAGGCAACGTCTTTGGGGAAGAAAGAGGCTAAAGGCAAGCCCTGCAATAGTGGGAGACACTGTTATGGTTATAACTGCTTCAGGCACACGTACACCACATGGTTGAGAACAATCATTTCAAGGCAAAAATAAAAGTTAAATACTGGTATCATCACTTGTCTTTCTGACCAACGATCATGTATAATTGTCTGGGCAGTAAGTTTTTATGTCAGTCTCCCAGTGAGACCTAGCCTTTGCTTCAAACTCTAGTCCTACCATTTTCATGGCTATTAAAGTTAATGCCTATTTATTAGTCTCATATTCTGTCTTCACTGATCATTGAGTTCTTGAAAGTTAATACCGACTTACGACTCCACCCTGGAGTACCCTCTTCATCCTGGGAATACCAGGCAAGATGCTAGATACCACCAGATCAAGAAGATGCTTTCTGGAATTTTCTGCCTAGTTTTACATGAAACTTTCACACACAATTATCTCGTACAACATACCTCTCTGAATAAAGGAACTAGAAGGAGTTTGATTTTTGCGGTGTCAGAAGTAACAGGGGTAATTAATTGTGGATATGATTCCAGGAAAATCTGGGAATAGTATTCAGCTGCTAAAAGACCACACAACTCCCTTAAAAGACGGCCTTTTGCAATTCACTTAGATGAACTGGCTTAAGTCTATTCTCAAATGAGACATGTCCAAGACTGCTGACTGCTAAAAATTCATTGTTTCATTCTTCTCTTTCATTACCACAGACACTGCTGTTATAAATTAAGAAAACATACACACATACACACAAAAAAAAAATCATGTGTGGGAAGTCAGATACCCCTCAGGTGAGAAACACCTTCCACCACTACTTGGGTAATGGTAAAATGTTGGATTCGGGCTGTGATGTGCAAACACAATTGCACTTCTGTGAAAGCGCTCCTGTACCCTGGATGCCAATGCTAGAAGGCTCATTGCAGCTGAACACTGAACGAAGCAATTTTGGTGTCCAGCCATACCTTAGGGATTCGATTTTGGGGTGTATACTTCGGAAAATATCAACCTTTCTTGCCCTACTTTTAAATTGGTATTTAAATTCCTAGGAACTTCACTACTGTCTTTGACATCTAAATGTTTTTTTTAATAGGGTAACATAATTTCAAGTATTTGGAACCTGTATCTCGAGTAGGAACCTGTCACGTGTCAAAAAATCTTTCAGGAGCAATTTCCACCTGATAAACTTGCTGATATATAGATGTTAATAACAGCATTTGTGGTTTTTGTGTTCAGCAAATGTGATGAACGCCATTAGCATGGGAAGGAAAAATGAGCTCCAAATACTCAGTCAAAGAGTTGCAGAAGCATTTTTGGAGTCTTTTTCCTTAAACTCTAAAGTTCTAGTATTAACGCTGTGTTTGTGTAGTCTAAAGATTAGCATTGCTGCTCCACAGCCATTTCCTATGAAGACAACCAAGACAGGGAATTGAACGTGCCGGGACACTTAGGTTCTGGTCGGAGTGGTAGCCGAGGCTTTCTGTGCCCAGCGAACTTGGACAAAACACTGAGTAAGATATGTTATTTAACCTCCTTTTACCTAAGTTTACCTCCATGGGACTATTCCCCCTACATAAGGGCATGTGCTAAGTTCATGTGTGTGTAGTGCCTACACCTTTTGATGGGAGTTTTTTCAGAGCTGCTGAACATTGACACTATTATTGAGTAATAAACAAACAAGTTATTTGTGCCAACAGCCCAAGTCATACCTGGGCACTATTTTGTACTACGGTGTGAGGAAATTGTTTAATTTTCTTTTCTTTTCAATGCCAGTACTTTTCCAAATTTCAAAAAGCATTCCAAGTAAAGTGCTTTTGATCTGACGTTATTAGATCACCTTAGAGCAAAACAATTCAAGCACAGAAAAAAGACCGTGCTTACAGAAAGCTTTCTGAATTGCAAGTGACCGTACAATATTTTAACACACCCAGTCAGCAAAACTTTCCACTCTAGCTGTAATATAATAAACCAGGACACTGCATCTGCTTTGGAGCCTTCCCTAATGATCTTGTATCCTCCAAAATCCTGTAAAAAAATTAAAGCTTTCGGTACCAGAGAAGGCCAGCACAGAGCTCCGCTCTCCCCCACGGCCTTAATGAATATGAAAGTTTCAGTACTCGGACCTTTGCTGGTCTCAGCTGGGCATCGGTGGCAGAGAGGTGGGCTGCAAGCAGGCAGGCACCGAAATATTTGGGAACTAATACCCTGTGTAAGAGTAGGAGCTACCTGACTGTGTTCACAACACCACGGTCTTCTCAGCGATTTCAATCCTGCATCTTTTCTTAATCAATTCCAGCTTTCGGACAATCTAAAACTTAGTCAAAACCAACGACAGTCAAACCCAGCAGTAACACATGATTTCAGCACAACGCTAAAGCAGAGAGATGTATTTCCTTGGATGCAGACCTGTTAAAAAAGCTCTCAAGCCATGAGCAACAGGGGCACAACCTCCATCAAGCGAGCTGATAAAATCTCCTCCTCAGATGCCTCTTCTCTGCCTGGTAGTACCACAACGCTTTACTTTGGCCACTTTGCTTTGACCCGAGGGCCAGACTCCACCAGAAATCAAATAACGTGCAATATTTTTCATACAGAAACTCCAGCGAACAGGATCGAACCCCATCTCGGCGCATTATACAACTGCTACGTTCTGATTTAATATTCCCCTGGTTGTGGTTTTGCATATTAAGAGTAACTTGTGAACTGTGCTTGTGGCCTTACTACGTTGTTTTCTTTTGCTATGAGCAGACACAGATTAGATTTCTGGTCTCCTACTCCTTACCCTGACTGAGTGGTAAAACGACAGCAAGATCAGAGCCTGGAGGGACAAGGACATGTCAGCAATCCGGCTGAGTAATTAAGCAACGAAATGACAGGTATGACAAGTAGTTTCTTTCAATTCTTAAATTAAAGTACAGCAGCTCCAATACAAGGCAAAACAGATGATAATATGCGTAAATTGGGAGAGATGTGCTGGAAGGGAAACCTTCTGTCCTCTTCTCCCTACCCTTCGAAACAAGCAGTCAGCATGGATCAAATTCATTTTTAAGAAGGGCCCATTAACCTATACTATTAAATGCTTAGTTTGTTTAAAAAAGCTAACTGCTGAAACACCAGAGTTGAAATTCACACCAACAGAAGTTAGCTGTTGTAATCCTAAAATACCTACGGCGCACATTGCACTCTTCAACAGAAGTTAACTCCTGTTTTCCCTTGACAAACACAGATGTATGTGCATACACAAGTATGCTTAGTCTGGACGTTCCTAATAAACAGTTAATCTGATTTAAAGTAGACTGTCTTTTTCTTAAAATTACTTCGACCTACCTATGGAATTGGACATACATAAATCCCAATACAAATAAACAGTATCCAGTACTAAGCTCTTAAAACCCAGATTTATGATAGAAATGTGGAGACAGACTCTTCAGCAGGGGCAAGGCTTAGCGGCACTACAACAGATCAAGACAAAGTATTGTTCAACATGATTTTCTCCCTTCTCGACGGCACATCCAGCTGTCCTGTCACATTTGTTACTAGAAGACTCTTTTCTTTGAAACTGCAGTTGCTGTTACTGTCGTCATTAAATCCTTAAAGAAAAAATACAAGCTCCTACTGCTGCTCTCTCCCTATCAACCAGCAAGTGAACAGAGATGAGCCAACACCTTATTAAGCATAAGCAAGGCTTTTAAGATGGCCTGCAGAAATAAATAGGATGTCTACAATACACATAAAGGTGCTGTTAATAACAAAGACAAAATTCTGGTATGAAAAACCTACCTTAGGAGAAGAAGAAAGCTCCCTCGATGCAGGAATAGCTGACGTGTTCTCACTCATGCCCGTCTCTGTCTTTGGCAAGAGGTTTGGTGGTTCAGGAGCCTTTCTTTTCATCTTCTTTTCTGGTTCTTGCAGCGGAGCCACTTTAATTAAAGCAGGGCTTGATTTTGGTTCATAAAACGGATTTGATCTAATTAAAAGAAGGGAAACATATTTCTTTGCTATCTCCTTGCAATTAAAACCAAAAATAAGATCTGTTTAGAGAAGCCAGTGACTGAAATGCTTTTATTATCCCACGTAAGAGTACGTTTTGCCTTTACATGCTTTTAGACACTACTTTTTCATACGATTGAAAAGTGAGTTACAACAGTTCAAACTGCATTAGGTCAGAATTTCCATAAATTTCACAAAGTCCTGTAAATGACAGAAGTTTTATCAATTGCATAAAGGGAACTCTTCAATTATACTTCGCTATCTATCGAAGAGTGATCTGATTTACAGACAAGCTCAATAACAACAAATGTGAGTGAAGTTGCTGGCTGTTTAATAGTCGAATGAACAGAATTAAGAATACTTCATTAGAACAGAGATAAGAATCAGGCCACTTGCACATGCATGCTTCAACAGGGCTTTAGAGGCCTTGCTCTTGGCTGGCCAAGTCTGAAAATGTTGGCCTCCGTAGGTACTCAGTCCACATCGACTGTATTGTAAACTCGGCACCACGCCATTTCAAGAACAATCTTTGGATAAGAGGACAGCGTAAGAAAACCACAGCTGACTTGTGTATACCTCTCCACAGATACCAGTAGCCATCATCTGTCTATTTTGAAAGTGCTTTTTATAACTAAATCTCGTTTAAGAAACACAGTAAACATCTCCCACCAAGTGGATGCAGTCCAAAGAATTATTCTTCTTAACTCTGGCGTTCACGTTCCAACTCCGCCTTTGCTCCACCATAAAGTAAAAACTTCCACAGCATTTCCAAATTTTATCTATTAGTTTGATACATCAAATATCAATCAATAATACATCAAAGAATGGCTTCTACTATGCACTTCAAAGAGCCAGTGATTTTGTATCCTGCTATGGAGACTTATGGGAACCTTCGTTGCACTGAATTATTTTATTCATAATCTTCGCTTTTCATATTTTGCAATCCAAAACTGGACGGTTAATTACAAAACTGACATGTTAATTAATTCCTTTCTAGACCATACTTCCCCTGCAAGATATATTTATCATATATCTCGAACTATGTTTATGTAACTAAGCCACTGCAATTCCCAAAGATCTATCTACATACAGTTCCATAAAGCATAACTAATCACGACAAATAACCTCAGTCCCTTGAATTCAACTCTAGATGGAAACAATAACGCATATGGCATTACAAAAGAGCCTACCTAGCCAGATCCACTTACAAATTTCCTCTCAGGATAAGAGTCGTGAGCTAGTACACACTGTTTTTGAACAACTACAACAGCAAAATTTGGGCACAAGTGAAAATCCAACTATTCATCCAGTTTCCTTTCACACCACACTGAATTTCTCTCAATTTTGTGTACTTCCAGTGTGAAAATATGTCTTTCGGTCTCACGGACTGATTTTAGAACTTATTTTAATACAGTTTACCCTCACCTTCTTTTCACTGAGAAAAAGCAAGCAATTAATAACCCACACCGCAGAAAACAGGTCGACTTCCGAAAGGCAAAGTTTACTGAAGCACATAAGCGAAGACCGAGCACGAAACCTCCAGACCTTTCGGAGAATCTGCCGCTGCTTGTTATAGAGAAAGAGATCTAAATCCAGATACCGAAGCGAAAGGAAAGACTAACACTAAAATAACTCATCTGCTGACTGAAGGCAACTTTCAGGTGTTCCCACTTTGCTGCCCGTCAAGCGCAAAGCCACCAGCGCAATCAAAACTAAAGGCAACATCAAAATAACGAGTTAAACAGAAACGGATGGGTGTTTTCCATGGGAGGCAGTAGAAGAAGGAGGGTATTCAGGCTGGAGTGGCGATTGCACCGAGCTGTCAGTAGCTCTAATTTAGCCGACAGCCCAGCTCAGCTGTCTTCAGACACCGGAAAGTTCAAAGGGAGGTGAAAATGAAGATAAAAGAGATAAAGGCTGAAGAACAATGCTTTCTACAGGAGAGCACAAGGTTTTCTTTAGTTCAACATAGTTCTTCTGCACGGCCAACAGACACAGCCTGTTTGGCAGGGAAGTCATTTACCTCTCCTTACTTGGAATGAGAAAGGTGTATTTGTAAAGGTGTTAAAATGAATTCAGTGCGAGAAAAAACCCACCACCACCTTATCAATGAGAGTAAAACAAGTTTGGAGGAACCACCTTTTGAATTTTTACGCTCCAGAACTGTCTGCGCTGCGTGCGTGATCGTGAAGAACTGTACCCTGCTGCTGGCACCAGAAGGAAGTGCTATAAGGGACAAGTGACTGCCTTTATTTCCTAGAGAAGAACTTGCTAGAAAGCCAGACGAAAGCCCCGCGTTTTGGCCATAGTACGGGCAGAACACACACGCACTACTTTCCACCTTCCCCTCCGCATCACTTGTAATTGGTCTCACAAATATTGAGAAAGATTTTTGAAAAATTAAGTTTAATACAGAAAAAAAAAAACCAACAACAAAACAAAACAGTTCTTGCCCAAAGAGGCTATGAATTTTGAAGTCGTAGGGGTCTGATACATGTAGCAGAGTTTGGGCCAACAGCTCCCCGAGGGCTATACAAGAAACTGGGCATGGGAAAAGCCTGGCTGAAGAAAGCCTTGGTTGAAAAATATTAAAGCGCTTTTCTCCGAGGTCAGCTCCCATAGTTTTTGCTTCTGTTATTTAATTGATCCAGACACTACGATTTGCCTAAAGAGATACTAGACTGTCCACCACAAAACGAAAAAACCCAAACCCGGTATGAAGCTGTCACTGGCAGCGCGGTGGCTTGTGGCTTCTTGTGCACCAGGCAGCTTCAAGAGATGGCAACTCGATAGTCTTTCCGATTAGACAGCATTATTCTAAGCCATGCAATAATTAACGGGATAAGAAGCCACACAGCCAAATAATATCTGAAAGGAGGTTTTATTCTGACCAATTTAAAAATGATTTTGATCAGCGTTACTGGTTAACTGAAAAAAAATCCACATTTTATTGAGGAGGAGAAACAAAGCTGTCAGTGTGGTAGGGTTAAAAGATCAGGCAACATTACTAATCAGAAGTACTAAGGTTGAAAGCATGATTAGTAGTTGTAAGCTGTGCTATTGTAAAACAATTAAACTTAACTCAGCAAGGTGTGCAGTCCTTTATCGACAGGTAGCCACCTACCATCTTGATTTTAATGTACCAAATTCAAAAAGGCAAAAGCAGAATTTTACACTACCATTCAAATGCCCAACCTAACAAAAGGAAAAGGTGGTCTCAATCTCTAGCCAGGTACGAGAATTTGGCCAGAGGAGGTATGTTTTGAGAGTGTAGTTTTACAGCAGAGTCTATGTACTGGATGATCTAAGTCCCTCTGTACCGCGCAACGCCTCGTTATGCTTATGCTTGTGACCGTGCTTTGCTTACATCTGTTGTGAAATCGTACGTTATCTTCACAACCATTAGTGAAATAGGTTTCAATTAAGCCAATTACCCAAGGTAAATCCTTCAGAGAGGCGCAGTGAGGGTAAGTACCTTTTCCAAGATTACAACGAGAGTCTGTTACAAAACCGGAGTCAGAGTTCAGCTCTTGGGGCACTTTGTGTAAGCTCTGAGTCCAGAACCAGAACTAGGGATCTGCCCAAGCAGAGCCCAAGACGAGGGTCCTGATGCTAACTGGTGTGTCCACGTTCCCACGACACGTCATTGCATTTCACACAAAATACAAGAGGGGAATGCCAAGTGGTGCCTTAAGCGAACTCCAATGGAACGTTTAAGACACAGGGATAAAAATACATCGTATTTCCTGAGCAACAGTAAATGTCTTTCAGGGGCCTTCTATTTCTCATGCCTTCCATCCCTCAGGTTCAAAACCACTCCTGGGAAAAGCACTAGACCAGCGGTAGTCAAAAATCATTAAAAACTACCCAAAACAAAACAAAAGATCAAAAGGCAAGATGTTAGGAGAGAGGCTGAAAATAATATGCAAAGTTTTCTAATGCCGTGATATGACTCTGTTGTTCAGCCTTGTCTTGAACACACTGCTCAGGCCAAGTCAACACATCTTAAAATAGATACATAGCAGAAGAAATAACAGGGTCCAGAGACGTGCGGTGAAAATGATTAGAGAGATGAAGAGACTTCTGTACGAAGAGAGATTGAAAAAGTTAGCACCATTTAACTCCGACAAGTGACAAGTAATGGTGAACATGCCAGAGATATACAACACAGCAACTGTTTACAGCAGATAAATCCAATACTACTAATTGTTTCGATAAGCCAGCAGAAGAGACAGTGTATGGGATTAGAAAGGGAACTTATTTACAACCAAGAAAAGGAAACACATTTCATGTAAGATCTTGGGTTTTTGTGGAACTCTCTGCCACAAATTGACACTGAAGCCTAGACTTTAATAGGATTTGGAAGAAGATTAGCCACTTACGTAGACAATAAAAGCATCAGTATTCAGATTAGATAAGAAACAATACACATCTGGACAAAACCCCTCATGATTTAGGGCACTCAAAAACTACCAACTGGCACTGCCTATGAAAATCCTTGGTGCTCGCTGTACCGTACCTTAGCAGAAACTTTCTACTGAAAAATTTGAAGATTAATGACATGAGGAAAGGCATAATAGTGCTTGTAGGTGTGAGTTAGTTATCACAAGTCCTGTGTTCCTAGACTGGAGTTTTGTTATCACACTTATTCCTCCAGAGCGTTCCAGTATAGAGATTCAAAGCTTCTCCTTGCCACACTTCTACCCAATACATTTAACAAATGGTCTCCACGCCTTTTTCAATGACATGGCGCTGCTGTAACCTGGGAGGACAATGTGGAGAGGAAGCTACTTCAGGGGTCAGGACATAAAAAACTTACGGAAAAGACGTAAAAAACTATTTTACAGTGCTTTCTGACTCCTTATGCTTCCGTCTTTCCATGGGAGATTGGTTTTATAATGAAAACACAGAGCAGATTTGTGTTCAGGTAGAATCCACCTATGGGGAGTTTATTTTTATCCTTGGAAAAAAACCCAAAAGGAATAAAGCAAATGGGGTCATTAAAATAAGATGACGGCTGTTGTAAAGAAAGGGCTAGAGAAATCTACAGTCCAGTACACAGAAAAAACAAGGCCGCCCGTTACAACACTGTTGCAAGCCCATTTGGCACAGATTTGCTGAGGGTGGAAATACGAACATAAATATAAAACAGAGAAAATTCTTCACTTGCCCATCCGTGTAGTTTTTGCCCTTTCTGCTCTTCTCTTCAGTCTTTGCTGTCCTCTATACCCATATCTTTGCGGGTGTGAAGTACACCTATTTTTTCTCCCCGCGGATTCTGGGGATCAGTGAACGATCAGGGATGCCTGGTGTGACCGTCAACAACGCGATCACACTCCGCTCTGTTCGCTCAGGCAGCGCCCTGATCAATGGAGCTGGCAGAGATGACAGTCCCCAATGCCCTTTATTTTTAATCACAGAACAAACAACAACAAATCCATGGGCGCAGAGCTTTGAAAGGAAAAAAACGATCCTTTATATACTTCTATTAGATTGCACGGGAATCCTTCAATTTCCTAGAACAAAGCTCTGAACAGAGAAACACAAAGATGATGATATGACACCTGTATTAACTGTGAAAGCAATGCAAATGCCACGCCATGATACATCTCATTAAATAATGTAAAACTAAGTGTTAATTACAGTTGTTGCCTGTAAAATTGCTCCGATGTAATCACCATAAACTGTCTCATGAGTGGTGTGGTTAATGACTAATGACCGCAAACAAGGAGTAAGTATATACCTTCAAACCTCCCGAGCTGCACAGCTACTGCAAAAAGCTCTCACTCCTTGTTAGGTTTCTAGACTATACTACAAGGCAGTCAGTATGAGTTTATAAAAGTTTGATGTGTGGTTATGATAAAAGAAACAACCTAAGAAAGTGCATATGGTGTTACCTGTCCCATATAGAGATTCAGTTTCATGAGACTCTCGAAAACGTGCCACGCAGACTGCAAAACACTCTTCCTTTTTACATACTGCACCGATATAAAACAAACTCTCCATCATCATTAACAAAAATGACTATTTTATGTAGTAAAAATAATGGCAAAAAGGACAGGAAGGACCAAGCTCTGCAGCTCCTCCATTTTTGGCTCATTTGCAATCGGCAGGGCCCGAAGTGCCAAAAAGGCACACAGACTTGTTCCTTATCAAGTCATTTGCTATCAATGAAGCAAAGAAAAGCTTCCTAACTGGTCACGTTCAGCTGAATAGCATGACTTGGCGGTATGGCATTTCCTGCCACTGAGCTGCCTAAGGAGGGATTAAGGATCACCATGGTTGAACCCAACACACCAAGATTAAGCCAGGGATCCCACTAATGCTTCCAAAGCTGCTGAAAGATGAAGAATCATACTCACTCATCTAGCTCCTCCTCTTCAGCTTTACAGGTATCTGCATAGAGGTATTTGCTCATATCCACTGGTCTGACGTTCTTCCTTTTTGCAGGTTGTGGAGGAGAATCTCTTACAGTTACAAATGTTTCGGGCTCAGGGTCTGGCTCATCAAATGGGTTCAAGTACTCTGGGGCATCTTCATCCTTGAAGGGATTGTAATTGTCAGCATAGAAACTTTCTTCCGCCTTTGAAGATGAAGCTATTCCAGTGTCCGGTTCTACCAAATAACAAAAAGTCATTAAACAGACTTAACATCGAGAAAATGTGACACCGTTTTATCAGCTCTTTATATTTTGAAAGCTTACGAAAAGGTCTGCTTCTTAACTCTCAATACATAAAGTCCTAGCCTTAGACGAATTTTCATGCTTTATTTATTTACAGAGTAACCTTGTTTATTCAAAAATAGGTCTTTCAAAAGGTCATTTCATCTAGCGTATATTGAACAGGTTTCATTTTCTCACTTACTAAAGCTCTTCCAACCTAATTAGTTATTAGTTTTCTTATTTGTCATATAAATGGTATCACAACAGATTTTAAAACATTTTCCCAAGCTATTAGCCAATCTGTATCCTAACAAAATGTTCTTAATTATTTATTTGAGCCTTTAATAATATTAAATTACTTTTACTGGATATTAAAAATGGTGATAGTAAGCAGGTGGTCTTTTCATTTCTTAAAATGACTGAACTAAAGATCAGTTATTAGGTATGACCAGCAATTATATTTCAAAACACACGTATTTTCACTGCTAACTGCTCCTGGTAACAATACATAGTCTCACAGTAAAAATGAATTTAAATTAACCCTAAAGCAACAGATAATCAAATTACTCATCTATTATTTGGGCTGTACAACAAAAAGTTATTAGCAACCTGCAGCTGCATGCAGTTCTCTAGAGTAACAGACACTCCAGAAGGAACGTTACACAAAGGTGAATGGCTGCTGGATATTGAATAATACAAATCCCCATACAGCAATACAACATTTCTTACAAAGACACTTAGTGATGTTAATCTTACTCTTCCTGCAGCATCAAATGCTCAGAAGCTCAGTTCAATATTGATGTACTTTCAAAATCTATGCAAATAGGCACCTCAATGTAGTGTCATTAAAACCTAATTTTCAATAACCACTCCCACGTTATTCTTAACGAAAAGCGTTTCTTTTTCAGACGTATGGTTACTAAACTGAACAAAGCACACCTTTGGGCTTTGAAAGAAAAACTCTAGAAGTTATTTGTAGCAAGGCTGTAAAGAATAAAAAGATGGAGTTCCAAGTGTGTTTGTCACCGAACAAATATTCGGGCAGACAGAATCACTAGTCGCACAACTAACAAAGGGAAGGGGCAGCGAAAGAAGCAGCGCTGTCGTTACTTGGCTTTGGATGGATGATGTGCTGAAGTGAATTGCTAGAAGATGGAAGTGTCCTCTACTCTGCCAGTAAACTTCCAGGTCCCCCTGTCTCCAGCCATTAGCACAGCCCAAGGTGATGGAAAGCCCTACCCCGCCTAGTGTGACTGACTACAAGCCACAGTTTGAACGAGAGCCACTCCTAGCTGGACAGGACTACGGTCCCCAGATGCAGGTAGCAGCTTCGCCTATCTACGCACTGGAGTAGTCACCAGTCACCAGACCAGGGCAAAGGCTTGGAGCGGGAAAAGCTTTAGTCCTTCTCAGAATAGCTGAAACCTAGGCGGGACTGGAAAGGTTTCGTTTTAGAAAGAACCTCAAATTTCTAGTGCTCCTCTTCTTCTTGGTTCTTGACGCTTGAACCTCAAAGACTATGTTACCATACTGTCTTCTACACTATTTCTAAGGGTCTGTTTCTGAAGCGATGGCTCATTTCTCTGTGGTCAGAAAGTAGAAATCAAATGGGTTTGGCTGGAATAACAGAATAAATCAATCAACATCTTACTTAAGCCCAATGTGAACCCTCAGGAGGTAAATCATCTGAGATTGAGGGTGAGTTCAGCTGGGTGAAACAAAATCAAATTGTATTTTGCCAGACAATGCTGCAGATTTTGACTGGTAGACACACTTACAACTACACACAGTTGCTTGTGCCTGTGGGATTTCCCTATGGTGATTATTCAGATAATTTTGTTTTAAAATTCCTTTAGTTTCAGGTGAGGTTTGCAGTTTCTTACTCCCTCAGCAACCTGGTCCAAGTTAGCATTAAAGCAGCAATATAAACAGTAGACATCTATCGCTTCTGTATCTCAGAAGTTTTTATGTTTAACTTCAATTTCAGAACGCGCATAAGACTGTCTCAAGTCAAAAGCTGGAGCAAAAACGGAGACTGAGAAGAAGTGTAAACCAGACACTGCACTGAAATGGGATGAGACAAAGGTAAAGTGAGATCACAAGAAGTCATTATTATGCTTAATGGTCAGGTCACTATCACAATGTGTTCTAAAAAGAACTAATTAATCAAAATCCTTGTGACTAACAGTAAAAAACCAAATAATCAGGCTTGCAATAATAGTCTTAGCTGAACCTAAAAAAGAGGTTCTGTTAGTGTTTGAACTGGTTAAGCCTCACCTGAATGTCCTAATGCAACATTTCAGCTGTGTCTTAGGAGATGGACACACAGACAAACTGCTGCAGGACAAACCAGGGTGTGTATTTGCAGTATGTCAGCTGTACTGTATCTGTTTGCTCCTACGCCAGCGTAAATACATGTTTATCCCTTAATAAAAGGGAATAAACTACTGGGCACTTATCCTGGGAGAAAGGGTAGTTACTGCACAGTAGGTGATGCCTGTTAAGCTCACACCCTGGTTTATGGGTGGTGATTTGTTCGTAAGCCCGCGTTCTTATAAGAAAGATGTTTCGGAGAAAGCCCCGATAAAATAATATTGCAGGTCTCCGGTTTAACTGACAAGGGAAAAGAAATCATCCAAGGCAGAAATTCTGAAAACACAAATATGATCACATCAAGCAAGAATCTTTTGACAGTATTATAGATGAAATACAACAGAGCAGAGCCCAACATTTTAAATGTAATTTTTTCATTTATTTTAAGCTAAAACTGGAAAAGAGGTTCTACATTGGCTTACTTACATCGCTCTAGTGTCCAGCGCAGGTGGTCATGGCAAGCGGAAGTTTCACCCTGCTTGACCTGAGATGTCCTCAGTGTGGGCACCCGCAGCTGAGCGAGACCCCTTTGCAGGCAAAGCTTATGGCGTGTGTTCAAACTGTTAATGTCTGACATCAGGTGAGCCAAAACCCACCCTTACTGCACAGATATGCCTGACTTGAAGCTCACGGTAGTCAGAATACCGCTCAAATGTTACCCACGCATTTAGTGATTTGATGACCTAAGCCAAGAAGAAAAGCTTTTGAGATCTGCCCTCAAAAGATAGAGTCATATAAAAAGCAGAAGTAACCTAAGGAAATGCAGAAGAATAACGGATGTATGTCTTGGTCAAATTGTGCAACTTATTGACAGCGTTTTAACCAAAATTTTTGCTGCTTTAAACTTTGCTCAAATCTTGAAATGTTTTATCAAGAGAGTGCACGACTACGAATACCTGCTCCTGCCACTCCAGCTGATGGATCACTGCACCTCCACACCAATCTGTTGATAAATACGCATTTCTTTTTCATATCTGAGCAAAACCTGCTGATAACTCACAATTCAAACAAATCTGAATGAATATTACTAGAAGAAAAGTCAGTAATATTTCCTGAAGTTAAAAACATGCAGGGAAACAATCTCCTAAAACTATACTGTAAGCTTTTATTTTTAATTTGCATTTAAATGTCTCCTGGAAGCAACGAGTTAAACGCCTATTTAAATCTGATACATTTTAAGGGGCAATGCAAATGGTTTTTGCAAGTCTTTCTATTTCAACACTATGGCTCAAGCTCTGTAACCCTAACTAGGACAAAATTCTTTCTCTTCTTCATTGGCTCAACAGTAAGTACAGGTTTGGCCTTAGACCAGAGCATTGCAGATCAGTGCTCAGAGACTTCTGGCTTGTTATTAATTAAAAGATTTCACAAAATCCTAGATGCAAGCTAAAATGAAAAGAGCTTCTAAAAGTACCATTTGCAAGAAACTTTTACAGGCAGAATTTTGTAGGGGCTCAACCAGAACTCACTTCACTTGGCTGCTCATTCTCTCTCCTCCTGTCATCCAGGATACTGTTTATTTTTTTCCCCCCTCTGCTTCCTTCAGTGTCCCCCCAGGAGGGAGGGTCCCCAGCGAGTGTCCCCACCTGAACCCAGCCAGGCTATCTCCCAGGGGGTCCCTGAAACCCTTTAGGCCCAGCTTTCATGTCAAGCGTTGGTCACCACTTCGTCAGCCTCTCTATAACAAACTAAATTGCTAGGACGGTCACCCAACAGCACTGCTCTTAAAACTACAGCCACTGTTACCTCCTCTGTAACGACGACACTCTTATTTTCTAAAGACCTAATGGTGTTGGGAAGCGCATTTTGGGGCACTGAACGTGCAACAGCTTAAGAGGGGCTTATTTCCCCGTTCAAGCTGATTTTACACTACGGCATTAACACAGATTCCCCCTGCTCATTAATCACAGCTGAAAACACAGGACGCCAGTCTCTGCTGGAACTCAATTTTTTTAATTGCAGTTCTCTACAGTGATTGGAAAAAAAAAAAGAAGAAAGAAAGAAAGAAAAAGACGCTTGCAGTTTGGCACTCCAAGGGTCAAACACCCAATAATTTTGCATGGTTAAGTAATAAAGCCACAGGGGTAGGAGTGACAAGAGGAGAGGTGGAAGGATTACTACAGCAGAAGCACCAGCTGCTCTTGTGCCAGATTCTGGAAACATTACTTGCCCTAACTCCACTGAGAAAGACTGCTCGTGATAGCAATCACTCTGGCACTACCTTTCTGCACAATCAGCCTTCTAGTTCCCAGAGGATCTCCAAAAATCACCCTGCCCTTCAACCCACTTGCCTTTTGTAACACAAACATATTGTGACACATCCCTTCAAACCAAACAAAACCCCCACCAAAACATGACACATACCACTTTCCCCTTGGCAGAGGATGAAAGAACCAGCCACATGTGAAAGATATTTCGTTATGCCAGTGACTGCACTACTGGCAGGCACGCAGTCACGATGGCGATGGGAGCAGCGGAACAAACAACAAGGAATAAAAATGTAACTTCCCAGTACTTCTAGAAAGCATAATGACGGGCATCCCTGTACACCGCCGATGATTTTCTAATACTTTTATTAATACGCGCACCAGCAACACATTACATTTCATTAAGAAATATAAGGAGAAGGGACAGAGTAATCCTTCTCCTCTACATCTCTTCCTGTACTGCTCTCCTTAGGAATCCTAGAAGGATTCTGGGGTTTGGCACCACATTGTAGCACTGTTTTCATCTGCAGTGCAACACATGCTGCAGGAAGCTCACAAGTCACAGAATCACTGAGGTTGGAAAAGACCTGTAAGACCATGAAGTCCAACCACCAACCCAACCCCACCATGCCCACTAAACCATGTCCCACAATGCCTCGTCCACACGTTCCTTGAACACCTACGCACAAGGTAAAGAAACACATGGGTAAAGTAAATGCTGTTTGAAATGAAAAGGGCGAGGCGGTGCCAGCAAATAGTTACCCTCACGTCTCAGATGCGTGGCAGGAAACTTGTATTGGTCATATGCAACTTCCAAATTTGCATTCCCCACCTAATTAAAAAAATATCTGGAGCGCCAAAAGCATGTTGATGTTTTCTGTTTGCATTTGTTGTATGCGTTGACTTCCCCAAGTAAAATATTTTGCACAAAAATTAACTGATTTCAGAGTTCTATTGTAACGTGACAGAAAGACAATCCAAAAGGCAGTCCTCATACAATCATCTACATACTGTCTAGTATGAAGCTGTAGAGATATACTCTTCAAAGAGATTATTTTTGATTTTCCAGATTTCTAATGTCTAGCTGACGTACCAGGTACAGAGGGAATAAGCCTCAATTTGACATGTCAACCAAGAAACACAGCTGAAGATTTTTTGGGGCGAGTTGTTCATATGCACATTCACTCCCCTGTGCATAGAAGATCATTTACACTAAGGACTTTTTAAACCACAGCAGCATCCAGAGACAGCTTGCTGATGACCCTCTGCCACGCACCGCACCCACAGTGTGCGCAGGGATGCTGGGAGCCTTTAGTTTCTCTCCACCCCGCATTCCCAGGGTTAGGTGATTACGGGATTAGAAAGATAGAGGGAAAGTAGCTGGTTTGTGAACGGGCACAAGAAATATCTGTCTAGGAAACGGATATCTACTGGCAAGTAATCCTCCTTTCTCTTTGAGTGACTGTCAATACATACATATTCATACCCTGGGTGGCTCTAAGCACTCTCTCACTAAGCACACAGGCTACAGGCTTGATAGGAATATCCCCGGAATATCTCTGCGCAACGGCACATCGTGCCTCCTAGCATCTGATGGCAAAGTGCTCAGGAAAGGAGGCTCCAGCTGGCTGCTCTGCACATCTCGGGGAAACTAAGTAACAAATCCTATGGAAAGACTCTGAACTTTCATAAAGTCTAAATTCAAGATTTTGCCTTGTCCAGATGAAAGATAACGCAGACTAATATGTACTGAATTGAAAACCACGTCATCCCTACACGCACAACGGGTTCATCTCTTGATTTAAGCAGATCACAGGACAAGTGAAACCGGTGATGTGACTCTTTAAGCCTGTAGGAGAAAGTCTGCCTTAAACTCCTGAACCTCCGTCACGCTCCCAAGCTCTTGGGGTGGCCACCAAAAAGGTCACATCCACTTAAGGATGCAAAAGCAAATGGGCAGGCATAGTCTCCAAGAGCTTCCTACAAACAGGTGGCAGTGATGAAAGTTCCACTGAGGTCTCGGAGTAGAAGAAATGTCCCAAACCGTGAGGGAGTCCCCATCCCTGGAGGTATTTAAAAGACGTGTGGATGAGGCGCTTAGGGACATGGTTTAGTGGTGGACTTAGCAGGGTTAGGTTTACAGTGGGACTCGATCTTAAAGGTCTTTTCCAACCTAAATGATTCTATGATCTGTGATCTGGAATATACTTGCGGCCAAATGGGAAACAAAGAGGGCAGCCTTCTGCCATAGAGCGACAGGGTAAGAACAGCCACAATATTGTGGAGCTTCAAAATGTAGTCTAACAGAAAGGGAAATCCCCCCAAAACGCTAAGGTCTAGGTGCACCCCACGTAGAGATACTGACCCAATCAGCCAAAGACATACATAGCAGATTCCTCCTGTTGCTGAAGACCAGAACTGTCTTAACTAATTCGTCTCAGCACCTCTTTTTCCTCCTCAACTTTCTGTGAAGGAAGAGGACTGGAGGAAAGATACATGTCAAGGAGGCCAAGCAAGGGAAGATGAACACAACCGGTGCCCATTATAGGGAGAAGACACCTCTGGAGTGGAGGAGCCTGCACTTCTCAGAGGTGTCTCAGGTGACTAGAAGAATTCCTGGGGAGCCACTAATCATAAAGTCAAACCTTTAAAAATGCCACGCCAGATGTCCCACTCTTTGTCTGACAGTCTGAAATGCCCCAGATCTTCCACTTGGTTCAGTGCTCCAGAAAGACATACTCCTGTCACATGAACCTGACAGAAGCTCCATCCCTCCCGAATAAAAAACACCTTATGACACAGTAGGGAGAATCTAGTGACACCCTGTTTATCAAAATCACTGTCATGTTGTTGTACGTTGACTGCTGGATGATGGCGACAATGTGTGGGAGGAATATTTGGTACACACACACCCAACAACTCAGCATTTCTGCCCACAGCAGCAGTATAGATGGGACTTCTTTGGGGACCCAACAGTCTGAGCCCTGAGACTGTCCAAGTACACAGAACGGACTCAGAGGAACGGAGAAGTGTCCATGACTGTGCAGTCACAGTATAAGGCCAGATGCCACCAAAGGGACCAGAATCTACTGAAAAAACATGCCCCACGCATACTGCGAGTCTTTTGGGAACATGAGTAGGCTGGAGCCTTGGATGCAGGCTGCTCGTAAGGAACTTGACGTGAGGTGTCAAGCTAGTCCGGCACTAAGAAACACCACCAGTTTATAACTCCCTGTCCCTGAGGTGAAAAGGAATCGATTCTTAGTCCCTATATTTTGTGGTCAGATGATCTGCTGCTTTCTGCCAGTGCAGGTTCTCTCTGGAAAGGAAGGAAAAGCTGGGTTTGGAAAACTGCAGTTTCCATAGGATGGGACTTGCACAGCTCTCTCCAGGGAGAAGGGAGCTCTTCTTTCTAGAGCAGAGAAGGAATAAAGGAATATAGGCCGAGTCTCTTATGTATGGACAACTAGATGGATGAGAATAGGTGTTTTCTATCCCTGGTTATTCTGCCTCCGTCCGTGATCCTAAGGGAATTCACAGCCAAGGAACAGACAGGAAATGAAGCCAAAGATCCAGACACGAGAACCTCACCTATATATATTGGTATCTACAAAGCAGAAGCAATGCATTTCTGCAGCTCTAGAAACACCTGACAACTTTACAGGAGGGAGAAGGGGCCCGGCATTAGTGCCTTTATTGCTTCAATGGCCAAATACAGAAGATAATGCAATGTCCCTGTTTGAGAAATACAAGCTGTGAGACTACACCACAGCCAAAGCATGACAAGACTTAGATCACCACCCACACTGGCATCTGTGGACTCAGAAGGCAGAAAAGCCACATTGCGAGTCAACGTTCAGCTTGACCAGAGAAAGAGAGTAACCACAGGTGGAAAGTGCAGCTCAGAAATGCATCCTTGTTAGACCCGGCATCAGAAATCCCGTGGCTGTACCCCGGTGTTCAAAAAACGTGTGGACGTGGCACTGCGGGACATGGTTTAGTGGGCATGGTGGGGTTGGGTTGATGGTTGGACTTGATGATCTTACAGGTCTTTTCCAACCTTAATGGTTCTGTGCTCAGTGTGGTTCTTTTCCAACGCCATTACAGAGTGGCTCCTGGGGTTTGGTTGAAGGTGGCAAATGCTCCTTGGTATTTTCTGTGGGAAGGAAAGTCTTGGAGCTTTGGACAGGAAAGGCTGAGTACAGCTTCAAACTTGGGAATTAACTATGGATTGGCATTTCGAGCAGCTGCAAACTAAGAAAGCCATACACCCTTTTTTTTTGATGGCAGCAGATGAAAGCCTGCATATCTGGGACATGGAGTTGAGGACAGCAGAGATGCCTGCTGTCTTGGTGCTCCTTTCCAGCCTTATGGCCAAAGTCTTATTAGATTAAAAACTTATAGGGGTTGTATTTCTCACTCAAACAGAACAAGAATGGGCATGTCGGTCTGGAACGGGGATTAACACCTACCACGTGGTGCAAGGTGTGATGCCAGAAGGCTTAACTGAGGAAGCCATAAAAGCAAAAAAAGAATGAAAGAGATACAATTAAATTATAATAATGAAGATTAGTGCTAACCAAGAATAGCTGTGATGCAGTGAAGGAAGTTCTGATACAAACCAGCATCCACGTGGAACAGAGGCACTCGACAGTATGCGTTGCTCATTTATACCACGAGGTGAGTACTGGTAACACACTTGACAGCTCTAAAAGTCTCTGGTTCAACTCTTAGCTGACAGCCCCCAGTGGCAAATACACATAAGGGTGTGACTCAAAGGATAAATCCATTTTCCAGCAGCAACTGGATCACAGCTATTGCTCCCTCAGTACTGCATGCAATAATTGTATTTAACCAAAATAACATTTTTCATTTGTAGCCCTACAAAAAAAACCAATCATGTTTCATTAAGCATTTGCAATTAACATTAATTATGCAATTCAGATCTATTACCTTCTACATCAGGGTCTCCAAATGGATTTAACTCTGCAGTGTCAGGGTCACCAAAAGGGTTCGTACTAGAGTTGGCCAGGTCTTGCTCCTCTTCGTCCAGAAAATTAAGCTTATTGATAAGCTCTAGAAACAAGTTGGAATATTGTTTTAATATAGATACAAACTGTTCATCTAATATATTTCAAGCACAAAAAAAGCCCTGTATCAACAGTCCCTCGAAACACTGCACCAGGGTATGGCATGAACTGCACAACTAAGCTAATGCACTTCAGTAGTACACCAACAAAGGAGGAAAAAAAAAATGAAATGAATGAAACTTCTCTTCGCTGATCAGAACGTTACGTAACAGAAACGACTACTAAGAAAGCCTTCGATTATCTTCATTAACTGAATGTTGCAGAACATCTAACAAGCTAAACACAGCAATTTCTTTTTGGTTGTTCACATACATGTTAACTATCGGCAGGAAATTTTAAGTTTTGGATGTAACATGCACGTAAAATCAGAGAGGGGACATCTTGTCAAGTCAGAGAGGTCAAGTATTATTGACTGCACAACTACTGTTTTAGGCTTGGGGTCTGGGGGGGGGGTTGTAATTTTTTTTCTTTCTTGTTCATTATCAGATGACAACGGAGCTGTAGAGGACATTGGCTCTTTCTCTATCATGTTGTTACCTGTTGGATGCACTACAAATTACTGAGAGTCATGCTGGGTGGAAGCACAGAGATAAAACTGACAGCTGAATACAAGCAGGAGTCAAAAGGTAACAGGTCGCAGTAAATACAGACAATCAGAAACAGAAAGAAAGGAGGAAAGCTCATAGACCTTCAGAGGAACTGGCTGATTTAGCTGAAGGCATATTTGCTCGCTTTATGCGGTCATCTTGATCTTCATCTAAGCTGCTCAGAGCATTCAACTGGTTTACAATTTCTGTAAATAGAAGCCAGTCAAGACAAACGTAAGGCAAGGGCATTTAATGAAACAGAAGCGGAACGAACACTGTTACTAGAAAGAGAGAGAGGGAGGGAAAGAGAGGGCAAAAGAGAAGACAGAGTTAATTAAAAGAATACATTTAGAACGAGTCCTGACAATGATATACCTACAGTAAGGCACCCGTGTAGGTGCTTCAGTGATAATTTAACAAGAAACCCAGTTAACAGACATAAACAAAACCTTGCCAGATTCCTAGTGTCAGTAACAGCGATTAGTTTTATGAGGATGAGTATGCACATCAGTTCAAAACCTGGATGTACTCAACATAATTTAAAGACTTTTCCTGCTCGTGAAGAAAACCTGAACTTTAAACCATTGTCAATCAACACAAAACAGCCGCAGAACAATTTACTTCCCTCCCAAACCCGTAAGACTACAGGAAACCAATGCATACACATGCATTTTACATAGTTTATTTATTTATACACACACACTCTGATTATTTAACATTTACAATCAGTCACCATTAAATTCTGACCTACAACAAGTTGAATTTATCTAATAGTTCTACAAGATATGATCAGTATTGTGCTATGAGAATGCACGCTGAACGCATATATTGGTTGAATTTGCCGCCGTAATGCTACGCAAGTAACACTTTCCAGTTTGGTAAAATCCTGTTTCACCTTCTATCCATAGTGGAGAACTCTGAATTGCCATGAACTAATAATTTTAAAAATGTATTAATGTTTAATTCTAGCCAAGATGTCGATGCCTCCATAATTCTGGAAGGAAAGAAAGAAACAAAACCCACCTAAGTCTTAGTGGCTTCTGCCCCAAGGGGAAGAATTCCTCTCTGATCCCCCGCTGAAGCAGTCCTAGCCACAGCATCTGACAAGTGCAGTTTCAGTAGTAATGGGGATTGAGCCTGGGGCATCTCTGAAAGACCTCAAGCAAAGGTTTCTGTGGAGAGGGGACAGCCTTCCTGCCCTTCCAGCTGACAAACCGGCAGGAGAAACCTGCGCAGGAGAGATGATCCCGCTTGTTGAAGATCATTGCCCCGCTGACAGGTTTTTTCATCTCCTGTCTTTTCCCAGTGAAATAAACGGATGATGTCTTCTGGTGTCACCAGGAAGTTAAAGCTACGTAGATGCCTTTACTGCACACGTCTCATGCCAATCATTCTTGGATTTCTTTTATACTTCAATTTCTTGTCTACACAAGAAGTTACTTCTTCGTAACTCTTTTAGTACAACGATGTTTTGAACATGACTTTTTCTCATACAGCTTTTGTCTGGGAAAGCGAACGTTTGCCACTGACTCTCATACAGTAATCTTCGTCCTGTGAACTAGTTACAAGGAGCAAGATCTTCAGTCTGGAGAAGAGGAGGCTGAGGGGAGACCTCATCGCTCTCTACAATTACCTGAAAGGGGGTTGTGGTGAGGTGGGTGTTGGTCTCTTCTCCCAAGTGACAAGTGATAGGACAAGAGGAAACGGCCTCAAGTTGCACCAGGGGAGGTTCAGGCTGGATATTAGGAAAAATGTCTTTCCTGAGAGAGTGGTGAAGCACTGGAAGAGGCTGCCCAGGGAGGTGGTGGAGTCACCATCCCTGGAGGTGTTCAAGGAACGTGTGGACGTGGCACTGCGGGACATGGTTTAGTGGGCATGGTGGGGTTGGGTTGATGGTTGGACTTGATGATCTTACAGGTCTTTTCCAACCTCTGTGATTCTGTGAAGATATCGGACTGAAGTGACAACTGAGTAGTATGGTGACTGTCCCAACTCATGTTGGTGCCCAGAGCCACCCAGAACTTCCCAGCAGGGGCGTCTCATGCTGTTTGACAGGACAACACCTTCACCCGCAGACACACTGACACAACTCTTAATTTCATGCCTTCACAGACAGCATAAAGAACCTGAAGCCAAAAAGCAGAGTCCACAGCCTGAAAATGTGTCAGTCATATGGTTAAAAACTTCTTTTCCAAATTGAAACTCCTTTGCAAAGATACGCCAATCTGCAAATTACCAAGTGAAATATCTGTTCTGCCGATATCTATTGGACAAAATCCATGTTGACAATGTCAAAGCTACAGTGCAATTGCTCCTAACCGCACCTCCTCGCTGTTCTTGACCTTAAAGCAAAAATCTGCTTCAACGGGATTACATTTATATCTATTTACACAGAGTTAATTTCACCATCCTCACTTCCTTATTTTTAGCTCCAACAAACAAGACTATTGTCCTGAAAAATAACCAAAACTGCCCCAAAACTCTTAACTTTCTCAGTATAAAATCATATATACACCGTAGAGATCTGAAGAATACAATATTACCTTCTGGGAATTTTTAAGACTCAAGATACACAATGGAAAATACCTTGCTGTACTCAAATAAAACAGAGCTGACCTTATAAAATGCTAGTACAAACGAATTACTAGTTTAAAACAGGCTGAGATGCTGACATGATTTACAATTTATTATGCCAGCATGTGAAAAAAAAAAAACCCAAAACAATTACAATTCACTTTTTATTGTCAGAAAATAACAAATTAAGTTCAGAGCTTTAAAAAGAGGGAATTCTTTGATGTGGTCTGAATCACCTGGTCCCATCTGCCAACCTAAACACCTGTATGCACTACAGTGTTTCTCATTACAATATTAAATGGTTTATGTCATATTTTGGAGTGTGGAAATGGTAGGTTGGAGATTTATGTCCTATATTATCTTTTATAAATCTCATTATCTACAAACGTATATTAGCTTGTTCTACAAGTATGTCATATAAATCACTGGGGTTTTTTTTTCATTCTTCTCTCTTGCTCTTTTTTTTTTTTATTCAGCAGCTTGGTGCTACTGACAAAGATTAAAGGTATCAGAAGTTTACATGGGAGATATGGTTTTGCAGATGACCAGAAAGGGTTACACATCTCGCTCTCCCGAAGCCTGCTCTTGAAATACGCTGGGATTCAGCCTCCTGCAACAGGTAGCACATGGGCACGTTGCTGAGTCCATGCGTCGCCCCAGGACAGTCACCCTGCTCCTGTGCAGATGGAGCAGGAGGCAACCATCAACTTCAGCATGAGGCTCTAAGTAGCAATTAAAACATGAAGAGAAGCAACGTATTTATTACTACCCTAAGTTTGTGAGTTATGAGCCACATTTCTTCAAGTACACTAGGGTGCCTTGTCTTCAACTGAAGATTAAGGACAGGATAATTCTGGGAGGTTCCAATTCATCTCTATTAATAACGTAGAAGCAAAATACTTGAAACTTATTTCATGGCTACAATCATCATTTTCAAGTTCACATAAAACGGAACGGTTAGGTGGAGATACAGCTTTTACACATGAAAAATTTAAACAAGAAATATTGGGAAGGAAGGGGAAAAGTCTGAGATGGAGGGAGATTTTTTTTTAAATGGTTCAGTCTGATCTCAAGGTCAGCTGTATGGCAACAGCTCGCACGTTGACCACACCAAATTCCACAGTGCTTTTGAGGTAGGTCAGCATTGCACCACTTATTTCATAGCTGAAGAAACAGAGGCACAGATACTTACCCAAAGTTAGGCAACACATCAAGGAAGAGAAGCAGCATTTCCTAACTCACCTGCACCATCTAGAGCCTCATTCAGCAGGTCTCTCTTAGTGTTCTCCTAGTGGTGGATGTATTTATTCAGCTATAAAACTGTAACTTTGGGCCCAATAAAAAAATTAATTAACTTTTGTATGCTGCAAAAAGGAACACTGTCTGCGATAAAGGTTTGCAGCAGCTCCTGTAGCTGTGGCTTGAGAATGACAACGTTTCAGTCATCAAGTCAACCAACGTTTCTGTGAGAAGACCTTGAGTCAAAAGGAAGATAATAATCCCTTCTGCTTTACTATTCGCACTTTGCTTTTTCAAAGCTCGCTTACAAACATTAACCATGCAATACTCCCATCGTTCCCGTGAAGTAGTTATAGCCAGTATCCCCATTTTACAGTTGGGAAAACAGGCGCACCGAGGTGAAGCGATTTGCCGCAGGGGACTCTGAGTCAGTGAAGGCATTCCAGCTCGCTCGGCTGCCAACACCCTAACACGGCAACAGATGAGAAAATGTTGGGAGCAGCAAGCTTTCAAAAGGGTTAGGTAACTTCCTCAATTAACTTCATGGGATTCTGTGAACACCTTTATTTTTGCAAGAAATTTTAGACAGAGTACTTCATGGCATCAGTTTTGTTCCATTTCCTTCTTTCTATATTTCTTCCTATTTTTCTACAACGATTCCTACCTCTTCCTCCCTTGGTTCCTCAGCTCTTCTCCTTGTGTTTTATTAGTTTTTCCCATTCATTATATTTATTACAGGAGTCACTTCAACTGCCAATGAAATCAGTCTTGAACACATGTTGAAATAGTTCCTTTACATTTTATTTATTAATGTTTACTTACTGCCCTATGTTTTATGTTCTCCCATTTGCTTGGGAAACTACGTGTACTCATTCTCCTTCAACATGCCGCTCATCCCTCTCCCTGTCTAACGTGGGAAAAGTTAGCCAGGCTAAGGAAGCGACTCGGCTGTTGTAGCCAACACAAGTAGAAAAAGTCCAAGGCTGACCTTTCCCCCCTCAGGTTCCCTTAATGATGCATCTACAAAAAACCCAACCCAACCCTCCTATCTTGTATCATTAGAAAACAGTATCCAGAACAGGCTGAACAATGAGCAGATACAGCGTCGTTCAGAAGCATTTATTGCTTCTGCCTTTCAAGCAGGTATTGGAATGCTTGCTTAGAACAGGTAATTATGGCCTTTACAAGGACAGATGGCAAAGCTGAAAAGCCTCTAAAAGAACTCGAGCTAGGACCTTGTGTTGCACGTCAGACAGCTCACCCTTCCCCACCTACTCCAGGGAGGTTCACTACGTAGCCAAAGGATAGCGGACAGACTAGACTAAACCACATCAGCTTTTCGCTTGTTCAGGAATCATTGGTTGGCTTGTTTAGATGCTGAATGCTGCAAAAACAATAAAGTTGAGGAGCAAGATGTGCTGTTTTTCAACTACTGTCCTGCACCTGGGTTTTCCGTAGCAGTCCTCAGCGCAGTAGCTAGGCTTATCTTAATCAAACACGTCTACACAATAGTTTATATAGACTTTACGTAGCCTCTCCTTTATGTGCCCTTGTCTTCTCTGTGATTATCGGGTGGCCTGGTGAATATGTTGGGTTTTGTTTGGTGTTCTGACACGCACACGCATCTGACAAGACCTTGCAGACTGATTTCAGTGTGACCAGACTGGTATTTCTCCACTCCCTGATCAAGAATACATGATCTCTGTCTCTCCAATATTTCACTCTGGACTTTCCAATCTGGTCTGTGCCAGACACATACAGCGTAAGTAGGGATTTGGTCAGGGTACAAAGTGTTTAATTGAATATGTACAGCACGGAGAAAAAGTATTTGCATCCTTTCACAAGACTAAATATAACTAAGCAATAACTGCTTCAGGCTGAACCTTTCGATTGCAACGAAAGCTCGAAAAGAAGAGATGTAACTAATGTTTCATAACACCGAACCAACGTTCCTCAGGATTTTCAAGAACAGATTTGAGAATTCACTTCTCTGCTTGGGATGCTCTTCCCCACCTTACAGAAGGATCCCATTATTTCAACAGACGTTTTTAGAGAGCGCTGACAGGCTTGAAGGCTGGCACCAGCAGTGCATTTGTCTTTTCCTGATTCTTTTGCACTAAGAGTTCCTACAGAACTCATCTGGAGCAGCACTACATAATGATCTCCACCAGCAATTTAACATCATCCCATCCTGAGCTGACTTGCATCGATTAGTTCAGCTATCCTGGACACACTAAGCATTTTCATCAGTAAGCAATTCAAATGTAGTTATACTATCTCACTTCAAACAACCTTACTATCAAATTCCGTTAAAGTCCTTTAACAGACTCCTGATTTCATTTCCACGAGAGACCCCCAACCAAAAGGCAGAAGTATGCTGCCTGGAATTACCATGTTATTGAG
Organism: Gavia stellata; assembly: GCF_030936135.1. Lineage (NCBI taxonomy): Eukaryota > Metazoa > Chordata > Aves > Gaviiformes > Gaviidae > Gavia > Gavia stellata. Next base: position 1,734,301 of record NC_082616.1, on the reverse strand, counting down.
CAGAACCTCAGCACCTACCCACGGCACAACTCATTTCGCAGTTATTCTCACAAAATGCCTTCATTATTTCACTTCAGCTCATCCTCTTGCCTCCTCACTCACTGACCCCTTCCCTCCATCTTTTTACTTCTCTGTTCACACTGGTTCTTTGCTTCCCTAAAACACTACCTACTTAGCATCACCTAAAAACAGGGGACATACAGACAAATCGATGCTCTTAAATTCACAAATATTAAACTTTGTTGAGTTATGGATGGGTCCCTCTTCAATCAAACTGTCCTAAATTTTGTTTTGGTTTGGATTCTTTAAAATTAAATACAAATATAGCATAAGGATAAAATCCATGGAACACAGCTGGCATTAGCAAAGGGAACTATATTTTACCATCTGTGTGGCAAAACCAACCTGTAATTTTTGCAGCCTTTTCCTCTTGATTCACTCTGTTTTCTTCATCTTCTTCATTGTCTTCCTCAAAATCATCTAGATTTCCAATATCCGCTTGTTTCATACTCATCAAACTAGCCAGGCTTTGCATGTCTTCATCCCTAAATAACAAATTTCAAACCAGGCATTAAAACGCAGTCTGCTAATACCACATCTGATACTGCTGCATCATTAAAAATCCTTTAAATATTTTTACGCTTTCTTTTCTTCAGGGAGGTCTCTGATCTCAGATCTGATCTTGAATATAGTGAAAGAACAGAATGAATACACTCATGCATATTAATTTCTGAAGGGAATGTTTTCTATTAACAAATTTCTAAAGGATAAAAACAGTCCTGCCGTGCATTAAGAGTCAATTTAACGACTGCTTCTCAAAATCTTAAAGCAGCCCAGAAATGCTAGCAAACACTTACCTGGTCTCCTTTGGTTGAAGTGAAAATGCTTGGCCAGACCTACTGTCCATATGCTGTGTGTGACACCTATCACTACATTCATTCAGAACTCCTGACACTGTTACAAAAATTAAAATCCCTTTTCTAAATATCTGAATTCATTCACAGGATAAACCACCATTACATATCAATGGCCAATTTAAATTCTTATTTGCCTGTATCTCATATATATATGTATTTCACATAACTGTACCTTTCATCTCAAATATATGTTTGATGAAAAGACAACAGCAGGCAAAGATTCAGAGAAATGCACGTTCTACATTTGTTTCATAAAACCCCCAAGATTTTTGAAGTACATGGTGTCATTCTTGAAGCAACAGTAGTCTTACCCCTTCTCTTTTAAAACCATTTCCATAGGTTTATGGAGAGGATTAATCAAGGTTTTTTTAGCTCCTTACAATAAGACAGACTGGGGATTGCCTGGCTAGGCAGCGCCTCTGCTGAAAACAGTCTGGGGATCTTGGCGAGTAAGCTCAAGGAGAGCCGGCACCATGCCCCGGCAGCCAAAGGAGGCAAACAGCATCCTGAGACGCTTTAGAACAGAACCACAGGCAGTAGACTGAGGGAAGTCATGACCCCCATTTACTTGGAGCTGGTTGGACTGCATCTAGGGCACCTCATCCACTGTTGGGTCCCCCAGCACGGGAAAAGGTGTTGTTCTGGAGCACAAGTCTGCTGAGGAGCGGCTGAGGGAGCTGGGGTGTTCAGTCTGGAGAAGAGGAGGCTGAGGGGAGACCTCATCGCTCTCTACAACTACCTGAAAGGGGGTTGTGGTGAGGTGGGTGTTGGCCTCTTCTCCCAAGTGACAAGTGACAGGACAAGAGGAAATGGCCTCAAGTTGCGCCACGGGAGGTTCAGGCTGGATATTAGGAAAAATGTCTTTCCTGAGAGAGTGGTGAAGCATTGGAAGAGGCTGCCCAGGGAGGTGGTGGAGTCACCATCCCTGAAGGCGTTCAAGGAATGTGTGGATGAGGCATTGTGGGACATGGTTTAATGGGCATGGTGGTGTTTCCTGGTTGATGGTTGGACTCGATGATCTTACAGGTCTTTTCCAACCTTACGGATTCTGTGATTCTGTGATAAACGGGAGCAAGGTCAGCAGAGGGCCATTGAGATGGCTGGGGGCTGGAGCACTGGCCCTACGAAGAGAGACTGAGGGAAACAGATCTGTTGAGCCTGGAGAAGAGACGGATTCGGGAGGACCTAGCAGCAGCCTGCCACCACCTATGAGGACGTTGCCGCGAAGACAGTGGTGCAAGGCAGGAGGATGACGGACAGCGAACATAGATTGAAAGCAGAGAGGTTCTGATCTAATGTGAGAAAAAAGTTGGGGCAGGCATCAAGAAGTGGTGGGATGAGTTGCCCAGAGAGGTTGTGCACTCTCCATTCTTGGGGGTTTTCAAGCCCTGGTGGGATAAAGCCCAGAGCAAACTGGTCTCATCCCATAGCTGACTGCTTGAAGCAGGAGGTTGGACTAGCTACCTCTACAGGTCCCTTCCAACCTGAATTATTCCATCTTCTTTGAAGCTGATCACGATAAAACCAGATGCATAGATTTTGTGCCCAACAATGCCAAGAAAACTATACAAATTATTTTAAAGGTACCACTTACAGGAATAAAAATGACATACTAATCGTGCCTCAAATCTGCAGAGAAACACAGAGGCGCTTAAACCAAAGAATTAAACTCAGTGATGTAACATGCTGTTAAAATCAGAAGTTGTCTGGGGCAATCATTTGCTACTCTGTGCGTTCAAAGTAATCAGCACTACAGAACCTGCAGTTGCATAGGACAACTAAGTACTTCTATAATATAAAAAGTACTACTACTAATAATAATAAAAAGTACAAAATAAGTAACTATCAAGAAGTCAAAAAGACCTTTCTGTTCAGGCAAAATTCTCAAGGTTTCATCTTCCTGTTTTGATAACTAATAGGTGAAATCACCTCTTTAAGCACAGGGGAGAAGACATAGCGCCCTTAAGCAGCATTGATGGGCAGGCTCTCTTATGCACTCAAGAGAAAAAGCTGGGAGCAGTTAGTGCTCGGATCTTGTACGTCACTTGTTGATGCAAAGTTTAAAAATTAAAAGGTCTCCAAAGTACTATTTGTTTTCACTGTCCTTTCTGTATTCATACTCCCTAATATTTTTTTCTGAGTTTCAGAAATAAGATGTTTTTTTGGTGCTGCACAGGAACAGGCTGCAGTGTTTTCTTTATGAAGTGCATAAAATAAAAATAAAAGTGAATCTCACGTTACAAAACTACTACAGTTTGTAAGAGATGTAAATAAACCTTGGCCTAGCTACCTTTTCTGGCATGTTCATGTATGTGACACCTAAATTCTCTCTTTTATTTTGACTAGTAGGACAGTCTCTATTTACACATACTGGAAACCAGTGCTTTCACAAACAGCAGCTTATTTTTTTTCAGGTAACCTGTTAAAAGGTTACCAGTGGAAGGTTAGGGCCAGCAATATTCAGGGCAATATTAAAGCCTTGTTGTTAACTTACAGTCTATCTGACTTAAGAGTCTTCAGTCTGAAACCTATTGATTTCAATGGGAAGAAGGTATATGTGATCCTAAATGCATCGGCTTTTACAAATTATGGCCTCAAAAAGCACGAAAACCCTAGTATAGCTAGTTACTGTATAGTTATGGACGCTGGTTGTTCCAAAAAAATTAAGAAATTATCAGATACTGACTTTTTCATTCCCATTTTCAGCTGCAATACCATGTTAAACCACAGCTTAATACTTCAACATATCATTCTTATACGGTCGGTCAAAATGTGGTTCACAACAGGTTAATCAGAGAAGGGAAACAGTAATAGTAATTAACAGTGATTAATGCATCTGTGGCCTTCAAAGCATGCGGACAAAAAGCCTTTTTGTGTCAAAATGTATGCCTTAACACGGCAGCCTGGAAAGCTGTTCATGCGACAGTTTTGGGGCGCTCGTATTGCAGCGGGCGATGTCTACAGGTGCACTCAGAATACTGAAAGCCAAAAGTAAACTGTTAGCCTTTTGTGGGGGGAAAGAAATTTAAAAAGAGGTAAAAGAACCACTAGAGCAGCACTTTCCCCATCTACCCCTTTTCGTTCTGCCATTTGTATCAGAAATGGTGTGGCCAGCGGGAGTAGGGAGGTGATGGTGCCCCTGTACTCGGCGCTGGTGAGGCCGCACCTCGAATGCTGTGTTCAGTTTTGGGCCCCTCACTCCAAGAAGGACATTGAGGTGCTGGAGCGTGTCCAGAGAAGGGCGACGGAGCTGGTGAGGGGTCTGGAGCACAAGTCTGCTGAGGAGCGGCTGAGGGAGCTGGGGGTGTTCAGTCTGGAGAAGAGGAGGCTGAGGGGAGACCTCATCACTGTCTACAACTACCTGAAAGGGGGTTGTGGTGAGGTGGGTGTTGGTCTCTTCTCCCAAGTAACTAGCGACAGGACAAGAGGAAATGGCCACAGGTTGTGCCAGGGGAGGTTCAGGCTGGATATTAGGAAAAATGTCTTTCCTGAGAGAGTGGTGAAGCACTGGAAGAGGCTGCCCAGGGAGGTGGTGGAGTCACCATCCCTGGAGGTGTTCAAGGAACATGTGGACGTGGCACTGCAGGACATGGTTTATGGAGGACTTGGCAGTGTCAGGTTAATGCTTGGACTCAATCTTAAAGGTCTTTCCCAACCTAAATGATTCTATAATTCTATGATTCTCACATTGCCATGTTCTAGAGGCAGAAAGGAAAAGCAAAACAGGATGGGTGAGAAACGATCCATCCTCCAGCCGCAAGAAATTGTCTGACATCTTGAATCTGACAGAAATTGCAGGAGAGGTTAGAGGATCTGCAAAAATAATCTGTATCCTCCGCCCTTCAAAGGCTGTTGAAATAAGGGACAGAACCAGGTCAGTGGTAATCAGTGTCCAACTGAACTCTTCTCACAGTTCTTGTGTTCAACCCAAAATCTTACTTCCGACTCCACCCTCTCTCCCCTTACAGCTGGCTTTCCCCTTCTTTCATTCTTTGTGAAATATAAATAGGTGAAAGAGAACCAAGTTCTCCTTCCCACCTTTCCCTTGCAGCCCGCTAAGGGTATTGTTGGATGAACACACACATGCACACAAACGTACGCTCCTGCTGATTTCAAACCTGTAGATGTTTTTAAGCTGCTGTTATTTAAAATGTCTGAGGACAAGCCGTTTGTCTCTGAAGAACACAAGACTAAAATCAGAGTAAGAAACGACTTTTACTCAGCTAAGAAACTAAGTATGGCAGGAAGGATAGGTATGCTAAAGGATACTCTCAAATTCTGCCATTCTATACAGAAAGAGCTCTTTATCCAAAGAATTCTTTGAAAAGCAACACAAAGCAGGCTATCTGGTTAAAAAAACCCCAACAACTTACGTGGCTTTTCCTTCCCTCAGGAAAATACAAGATAACGAGAACTGTAGTGTGGCAGATACCACTTTCTTGGACAAAGGCTTGAATTTTAACTTGACGTCTGTCTGTGTAGGCATGGGGCTTGCGTACTGCTTCATGTTGATGCTGCTGGTGGCAAGCGCTTTTCTGCGTCCAGAAGGAGATTCCTGAAAGCAAAAGAAAAACAAAGCTAACGTGAAAGGTGCTGTTACACTAAAACCTGCGTGTGCATGAAGCAAAAAATACACTTATTGAATCAGCATAATTCTTTTTTCAAGTACACAGGCAGCAGGGATTGCTATGGTCCTTTCTAGAGACAGAAACCCATTTCTTAAACTAGGTCAGCCACTAATGGTGACTCTTCGAACACTTGCTTAGCACAATGGAAAAAATAAAGGTTAGTCATTGGGATTAGTGGCCTTCCCTGTGAGATCCTGGGTCTTTAAGGGCTTCAGCTTGTAGTAGCATCCACAGCACACATCCATTTAAGCAATTCCTTCTGATAGCAATCTGGACTACATTTGGTCCAAATTTGGATAGTCCTGGACTAGGACTAGTCCTAGGACGTGGACTAGGACTTCCAACCTATAGAAGACATGGGTTTCAACTACGCATATATTTCTTCACGTAATGGTGTAAAGCCATCAAGTTAATATGTCGAACTGCTCTCCGTGTTCAATGCTCAAATGTAACGCCTGAATGTTTTTCAAAGTAATGGTGTACGTGTGCTGTTAAGAGTGACAGGTTTCTGAAATTAAGGTTGACTATGCTTCCAAAAATATTGATAAAAATTTTGCAAGGGAAAAAAAAATAAAAAGCAAGAAACGAGAAAGATAAAAGCCTACGTTGTATTTCAAAAGCTTAAGTTGTATTTCAAGATAAAGGTGTTGCTCCCAGTTTAACAATTCAGACAAATTCATCTAAAATGCATCTAAGAATCTAGTCTCTTGTTCCATCTAATAACAGCATCAGCAGCAAAGGAATGATTATATGTAATAAAGCTCCAGTAACAAAAATAAAACAAAAAAGCCCTGCTGTTAACTCTTTTGAAAAATGTTCTCACAATAAGACTACATTTTACTGCAGTTGACAATTTGTGTTGAATAAAGAATACTAATTCAATCAAAACATTCAAGCATCCTTTTTCGAAGTACTTGACATTTCCGCCCAGTAGAATAAGTCAGAATGTAATATGTCATCCCCAGAGAATACCTTGTTTAAAAAACTAGCCTTATCTGTCAGATTATGCACAGCAATATTATACAGAACTATTAGTGCATGTAGATACCTTATGAATGAATTTCAAAAATGCATCAAACACTTGAGAAGGATTTAGGTCCTCAGAAGAAATACTTAAGAATATGCAAATACTCTCGACTGAATCAACTTGAACAGATGCGACTATCACAAACAATACGAGTGCTCTTTCCCCGGCCGCGACTGTCAATCAAAGAGCAAGATTAAGGTCCAAGGTTCTGACAATGTGTAAAATGGAAAGTATGATCAGGGAGTTTCAATTATTACACAGATATGAACAACAATAATCTGTTATTGTACCGTACCTTTAGAATAACCAAACATTACAACTCATTATACCGAATGCAAGATTTACTGCGGCGCCTGTTCAGAAAGCAACATGACGGACATGACACTTCTTTTTTGCGTGTTCTCCAGGTAAATGTAGGGAAGCAGATTGCGTCTTAACAGCAACCTGTTTCATAAAGCTAATTTTTCAATATTCACATTATGGTGTGGAAATGGTGGTCAAGGTGAATAGAAAAGTGCTTAAACCTCTTCTAGTTACTTTTTTAAGTATCCTTAGAGAAAACTGGACTATATAACGTGGTGTGCAAATATTCACACAACTGGCATGGTAAAACTTGCCAATTCTGGTGCATGTGCTTTTCTGCCAAACAGAAAAGGAGCAACCAGAAATTACGAAGTAACTTGGAGCCACGCGGAGAAGACAAGGGGCAACAGGTACAAGTTGCACTGGGATAGGTTTCATGTCAATGTAAGAAAGAAATTTTTTCCAGCGAGAACAATCAAATACTGGAACAACCTCCCCAGGGATGTGGCAGACTCCCCATCACAGGAGGTTTTCAAGATTAGACTGGACAGGGTGCTAGACAATCTCATCAAGGCTCCCTTTCCCATGGAAGGTTGGACCAGATGATCTTTCCAGGTCCCTTCCAGCCTGGGCTGTTTGATGGTTCTACAATTCTAGCTTGAATATGCCCTTACCCACAGTCAGGCCAAAGGAAAACATTCCACCTATGGGCTATAATGACTGGGAAACATTTGTCACATTTTGGACTTGACTCTTCTTTGAATTGGTTGGGATGAGCTTATGCTCGCAGACAATCACAGAATCACTAAGATTGGAAAAGACCTGTAAGATCATCAAGTCCAACCACCAACCCAACCCCACCATGCCCACTAAACCATGTCCCGCAGTGCCACGTCCACATGTTCCTTGAACACCTCCAGTGATGGTGACTCCACCACCTCCCTGGGCAGCCTCTTCCAGTGCTTCACCACTCTCTCAGGAAAGAAATTTTTCCTAATATCCAGCCTGAACCTTCCCCTGGCACAACTTGAGGCCATTTCCTCTTGTCCTGTCACTCGTCACTTGGGAGAAGAGACCGACACCCACCTCACCACAACCCCCTTTCAGGCAGTTGTAGAGAGCGGTGAGGTCTCCCCTCAGCCTCCTCTTCTCCAGACTGAACACCCCCAGCTCCCTCAGCCGCTCCTCAGCAGACTTGTGCTCCAGACCCCTCACCAGCTCCGTCGCCCTTCTCCGGACACACTCCAGCACCTCAATGTCCTTCTTGGAGTGAGGGGCCCAAAACTGAACACAGCATTTGAGGTGCGGCCTCACCAGCGCCGAGTACAGGGGCACCATCACCTCCCTACTCCTGCTGGCCACACCATTTCTGATACAGGCCAGGATGCCGTTGGCCTTCTTGGCCACCTGGGCACACTGCTGGCTCATAAAAACCAATGACATCCTAGCTAGTTTTAAAATCCGTATTATGGTATCAGTGGTATTCTTACTGAAATGACAACAATGGAACTCACGTATGTGGAAAGACTCTTCATTTGTTCACTATTCCCAAATCATGCAATTAGGTTTTCCTTTAAAAAAAAAAAAGTTTGAGGTTTTTTTTCCTTTTTGAAGAAGATGCATGTCTGTTGTCATGTCCTCACTCCCCTTCGTCAATAAGAACACCCAAAAAAGACCAGCTGTGTCTATACCCAGTGAGAAAGAGGCGTAGGGAACAAATCACGCGCATGAGTACTTGCTTGCAGCCTTTCGGATGAACCTCTGATCAGCCATGCCATGCCCGTATTCTGACGTACTCTTCACAGTTTGACTATGAAAATCCCTTCCCAGCAGCTGTAAACATCCCCAATTTAGCAAAGACCTAGATTATTTCCGTGTGTAGCTACCAACGCCTTCTCAGGGCTGGCTCCCCTGTTACACTCTATGCTATGAGACCTCCCACGAGATCCCTGAGAGGTATCGTGGGGAACACAAATAGGCTTCAGCGACTCCGAGATACAGAAGGTGTATCTGGGGGCAGAGCTCCTTTCTCTTGTTACAAACACACCATCTTATCTGATAACATAACTGAGATGCGTGTTGTCTTTATCAAGGTGATTGTACTAAAAAAGTCAAAGCAAAGCAGCAAAGCCAACCCAACGGTGGATCTGAAGTGAAGAGAAAGGACAGAGCATTAAACTTGCAAGCATCCAAAAGCTGGACATGGACATCAAGGCAGAAGAATTTTGGAATGATGTGGAACTACACTTTCACTTGATATCTATTTATTGTATAAATGACCACCTTGTCATTTGCGGCTTCAGGTTATCTGGATCAGAGAGTGAATAAGAGTCCTGAATCAGGAAGAGGTGAAGTTCTCCCAGTGAAGATCTTCATCCGCAATTCCTTGTGAAATCTGCTGGGCTTAGCTGGTGTAGAGGAGGAGGGAGACAAGAGTGAAGGCAGCTGTGTGCCAGCGCGAAGGGGAGAAGCCAGCCATGTGCAAGAAGGTTCTCTTAGCACTAAATATCCTGAGGTGCTCTGACAAATAAGACATACTTGGCAATCAAGTTCAGTCTTCCTGAGAAAGGAATTAATTTCATCATCTTTTTGTGGGCCAAAGACAGAAGTTGACTTTTCAGGCTCTAAGTGCCTATAAAAATCCAAATGTGTCAATTTATCATGTTTTTAAAAAAAAGGACAAAAAAGAAAAACCAAACAAAAATAGACAGTCTCTAATCTCTCAAGTTCTATTTTCCTTAAGATGCGAGTTTTCAGTACATCCTCCTACTCTCCCAGAAAATTAAGTGTGTGAGAAGTGTTGCAATGTTTTCTCCTTTTAAGCGTTATAGGCTTGGCCTTACATCGGTTTAGCTATACAAGTAGAGGGGGGAAAACGTCTTTTTTTGCCCCTGAAAAGGATATTCTCAAGGTGCTCAGGTCCATGACTGATTTCACAATGGATTATGTTTCCTACTCTGACATACGACCAACTTTTAAAAATTTGTTTTTAAATGTCAGAACATGCTAATAACCGCTTCTTACAAAGGCTGTAACATTTTCTTCAAAAAATCCTACCTGCTTCGTATAATACGAAGTTATCTGGAGTTATCCCAGAACCACAGAGAAATTTTTGTGCAGAAGAATAAATCATTTTTAATCAGCAGAGGCAAAATAATCCAAGAGAAATACCTATGAGTAGGGTATAGAGGAACAGCTTCAGCAGTGGGCTGGAATGAGTTATTTCACACAGAAGCACACTTTGGTAAGATACTAAATATATAACATCCATTTAATAGTAAAAGTCTGATCTGGTGTTACTTGTGTCTTATATGAGCACATGGAGTTTTGTGGAAGGTAAAGCAGGAATCCCAACGCAAATACTTCAATTGCTCAACTTTTCTGATTTTGACTGTATAATCAAAGTTTAAAATGTGTAAGGCTCAATTATCCCTCCAGGTATTTCACATACATGTGACTGCCAGAGTTGCCACATCACGCGTTGTGAAAGGGTGCACGGAAAAGTCAATTTTGAAATCACAAGAGGAAAATGATCCATGTGATAATAAAGAGAGCTGACAAAATGCTCTACAACACTTAACTATCAAGATGGAGTTCATTCTGTAAAAACAACAGTGATGTGGAAACCTTTACTTTTTAAGAAAGGCAATGCATTATAGAAATAAAATAAACGATAATATTTCGAATACCACAGAAAGATAGAAGATAACCTACAATACCACTAAAATACAAATACCTCTAGGTTATCTCCCAGCTCAAACATACTACCCTGTTTGAGAACAGGCACTGTTTGGTTCATAAAATACGTGGAATACCGGTTAACAATCTTTTTTTTTGTTGTTTCATGTTTGCTACTGTATAGTTCTAGCAAGAGAAGCAGCATACCGGAAAAAAAGGAATTCTTTTAGAAGTCACCAATAAATGATTAAAAAAGAACTAGCTGGTGTGTTGGTAGAAACTACTGAAGCCTGTCTTCTTGCATAAAAGAATAATGGCTGTGCTGGGTCGATCAAAGGCTCTGAGAAACCTGGGCATTATTTCCAAAGTATATTGTTTAGAAAGTGATCATTATAATTTACTTAAAGAAGAGTAAAAACCACACGTAAACATATAGTACTACTTCTCCAGAATACTCTCCTGTGTTGGGGAATTTCTGCTTTTGTATTCTGCGCTTTTATGCCTTTCTCTCGCAAGCAGCTCCATCCTCCTCAACACACTCCTCCTCCCCTTAGTCCCTGAAATGCCTCTAGCATACACCGTATTTTGGGTGAAATAACCCTATCTCCGCCCTCCACCAAGCTGTATCAGCTGCTCGCAGCTGGGGAGGCAGCAGGATGAGGTCTATGCCTGGCTCTGCGCTACGCCGACTTGCTGGTTGCTACTTGGGCATCCTGGTACTTCAGGAAATCTGGCAAAATATTAACAATCTGGAGGTAAAAAAAAAAAAGCTCAAAGCTAGCAAAACAAAAACGAATATAGGAAATAAATAATTATTAATATATAATTAATTCCTAATAACCTGGAGTACTTTCATTTCTGAATTCAAACAAAGAAATATGTGGAGCAAGCAATACTACGTAAATCAACAGAAGTCGCATCCCTTTTTAGTATAGAAGGGTATTAGTAGTAATGATTTTAGGTCGTTCTCAATTTCTAAGCACGCTGTACATGTTTGGACAGACTTTTAAAACAGTAAAAAAACCAGTAGAGGTGCAAATTGCCGGTGCCATTACTGATGCGGCTGTTTCTAACCAACTTCGGGCCTTTAACGTGGCATCAGGACGCACGGTGTAGGAGCTAGTGGGGATATGCGACAGCAACAAGCAAGTCAACTGGAACCAACCCCAAAGAGAGACAAAATCCTGCTCTTTTTCAAGTTAATCAGATGCCACGTAGCTGCAAGTAGTGCAGAGCCAGGCTGGGATGAGCTCTCACGGCACGGCAGGACCTTGCGCTCAGCTCTGCCAAAGCCAGAAGACCGATAGTACGTACGCAGACACGCGTTGCAAACGGGGGTTTAAATAGCTATGGATGGGTTTTCAAGGAGCAGCCCCCAACACTATCCCCCAACAGCATTTCAAGTTACTTCCACAAGCCCTCGAACTACCATCATATTGCAAATTTAGGGGGAGAGAAGGGAAAGCTAGCGCTGGCCAAACAGCAGCCAGTTCAAATGAAAGCAATGAAGCTTGATTTACTGTCACAGCTACGGGATGAGGCTCACTCAGCACACACATTTCCACCTTTTCAATACTGCAACCACGCATCATTCTCTTCAACATTCGTGACTCTGAGTGGTGCCGGACATCCCAAAAGTTACTATATAGTAAGTGCCACCCTTACATAAAGATCTGCCTGACGTAGCAGAGCCACGTAGTCTGATCTCTTTCTACAAGGAGACTAAGGTGAAGCAATGCTGTGATCACAGAATCACTACGGTTGGAAAAGACCTGTAAGATCATCAAGTCCAACCACCAACCCAACCACACTAGCCTTTTCTAGGAATCATCCCCATTTTTCTCCACTAAAGCAGACCTTTCCCAGCAAATAGGACTAAAAGACTCCGACAAAGGAACTAAGACCGGGTAACCTGTGCCACACCCGCAAAACCACCAGCCCATTTTCACTCGGAAGGTGATGATCACCGATGACAGTCACGCCACACTATCAAACAGTGCCCAACTCTCTTCCGAATGGAGCAAGTCAAAAGTTCAACACCTCCATAGGAAAGGTTTGAACTCAGACTCTTAAAGGAGACCCAAATAATGCAATAATGCAAATTTCATGCAGCCTTCTTTCCTTAAAAATGCATTTTTAATGACCTTGTGCCCTGTAATTACCAACTGCCTGGTAAGTCTTCCTCAAGGTTAATATAAGAGGTGCAAATAAGTAAGAAACAGCTTTGTATTTTCTGTTAAACTGGCTTCGCACTTCTAGAGCCACACAGAATCAAAATAGCGGTCAGGTTTTGTTCACGGGGTACGTTCCTCTGGGTTGTTTGGGCTGGGGAAAGAGTCCCTTGACAGAAAACAGCAGAATACATTTTACCGCTCCACAGTTGAGCGCAGCTTGCCTACACAGCCCTTCAACCCCTGCCGCACTGCGCTCTTTAATCCCCGAGACTCAGCTGCCCTCCTTTCGATACTCACACTGAGAAAACACAGCACAGTATTTCCGTTCAGCAGAAACGAGACCAAAAAGTGCTCTACTTCTTGATTATGGAGACACTAAACGGTCCCTCTCCAATAGAGGTATATGAAGTGATGCGTACGCAACCGCCCAAACATCATCCAAAAAAGACCTAACTGGGGAAGACAACGCGTTTCCCAATTGGAGACTGTTATTTTGTCAAAATAAACAATGAGCTTTGACTATCTTTCTCCCAGAAAAGGCAGACGCGCAGCGTAATGTTTTTAGAGGCCGCCTTTTCCCGGTTTATAGAAGCGAATGCTGAAAAGCCCACGAAGATACGCAGATTTTAAAGAGGAGCATTCTGCTGCACGCTTGGGCATAAAATAATTAGACAAAGCGATTTTTCTAGCTGTAAAAAACCCATTGAGAGGAGCAAGTTTTGAGGATTTCGCTTTCCTTTTGCTTCCGAATTAAACGGCGGTGGTTTCGAAGGGAAGCTGTCCTCTGGCACAAACCCCACGGACAGCCAGCGCGCGCGCCGCAGGAGAGGAAATGGGAAGTTCCCCCTCTCCCGACGCTGGATGCCAGCCCCGCCGGCCGAGTCGCAAGTGCCATCTTGCTTAGATGAAAAGATCACTGCTTCACCGGCAGAGCAAAATGGATCACTACAGAATTTAATTTGTGAGAGTATACAGCAATTAAATGCTAAAATAGACAAGCTACAGGGAGCTCTCTCAACTGGAGAGAGTAAATTAGAAACTATGTCAGTTAAAATAATTTAGACAGTCGGATGGGAGATTTGGAGGACCGAATGCAGGCAGCACGAGCAGCGCTGAAAACTTGTTTAAAAGCAAATAATGGTTCAAGGTATCCAGAACATTATTAAGAATTATGATGCATTTGAATGGAGAATTTAATGTTTAAAAAATTCTGCACGTACCAGAAAAGTCTGAGCCCTAGACATGAGGACTGGGAAGGAAATTAAAAATATGTCAGTGTTGAAACAGCTACACTTGATTTTATTTTATATATTCATTTATTTATTTGTGATGCTCACAAAGTGACCATTGTCCTTGTCAGATTGGGTCAAATTATTTATCATATTGGTAATGTCTTAGGTTTAGGCTAAAAGGCCACTTCAAAATCACCAACATGATGGGTTTTATAGCACATACAGATTAAGGAATCATTATATTGGAAGCATCACACACCGTTCCTTACTCGGCACCAGCGGAGACAATACTTTCAGTAAGCAAAAAGAAAATACAAGGTCCTACTACAGCTACTGTCTGCTTTTAGGGCAGCCCCATGAGATTTCACTAGCACCCTGAGAGGCTGAGGTACGTAGTGAATGATTCTTTCCAACCAAAAATCATACCTGTGGGTGTGCTCAAGCAACCTGCTGCGGGTAACAACAGACCGTTCGTCTCACAGACTAATCCTTTGCCTTCACGGTCTCTGGAAATCTCCAGAGATTAACATCAGATAGGAAGTTTAGAAAGTGAAATGACACCTAATAAATTGAGGTTATTCAGCTACACTATGCAAACTACCACCAAGAATATTTGGAGGTCCTGTTTTGCTAACAAAAATACTATTAAGCTTCTCAGACAACTACTGGACAGATGACAGCAGCGGGACCAAAATTTTAGTCAAGCAATTTATTAATAACCATGTGTATGAGACAGGTATCCCCTTCTAAAGTGGGCTTGATGCTTACTAAGGGCAACAGAAAAATGTTTACAGGTGAGCTGGATAATTTTAATATATAGCAGAAAACTATCGAACCCTGAAATACCCACGCCCTTAGCGAGGCTGAGTACCTGCTTTACGTGCCCATTTAAGAAGTCTTCCTTGCTTTCCCCTGTTCGGTAAAACAGGACCACTTCCTGAAGACCCTCGCACAGAAGGACGCGCTGAGATCGGTAACTGATGCCGAGAAGCATTTGCTCTAGCATTCGTAGCCTTCTTCCTCCTTGCTCTTTCAGATCGCGTCCTCTAGAGATGCTGTGCAAGTTCCTCTTTTTCCATTAAAGACAGGTTTAAATTCACTCTCAGATGCCTTCAAGCACCTGCTAAACTCTGTCCTTACGCTTTATACAAGCATTACCGTAGCTCTGTAAAGTACACAAATACGCCTTTGCTTGTGTGTGCAGATACAGCTTGTGTCCTACCGCTCAGGAGCCCTGGAATACTTGACTATCCCGTATCACCTAGCAGCAACAAAAATAAAATAATCACATCCTTTCCTGCAATGCCTCGACCCCAATGTGCTGAGGTCACTACCGCCCTAATATTGTCTGGTATTCTGCTTCCCTTTCGCAGCCGTTTGCGCTCCCCTGTTGGGATCGTTGCATGGTAGGGACTGTCTGGTCCTTTCCTGGCTCCGAATGCTATAGCAGCCGGTTACGTGACCATCTCCCCTGGGCCCGCTAAGGCACACGGTGCAGCTGTGTGCAAGTCTGCCTGCATTACTGCATAAATCCCTAGTAAGCAAAAGCCACTGAGATTAAATCATTTTTCGACAGCGAGGACTAGAAGCATAAGCCCTACCGTAACTCCCGCACAGAATTTTAATTTTGCCACGGACACAGGACACAAGCTCACGGAGGCTCGGCCGAAGTTGGCAGAGAAACTTGTTATTACCAACTGGCTGTTTAAATCCTCAAACCTTTGCTCTCAGAGGAGCAGATTTCAAGAAGTCTGGGCTCGAGCTGCTGCTGATACGTGGCAGGTGAGGCTGGCTGTCGGGAAAGGGGCTGCATGCAGGGCTGGCGCTTTGGCAGAAAATAACTCCTTCATTTTCTGCAAGCTGTGTGCTGCTGAGCTGGCTCCTTCACAGCGTGCCGGCCACCTCCGAGAGCAACTCCCGTGCTCCACTTCGGCTGGGCCACTTCCAAACAGCATTCCCCCTGGCTTGGGTTTATTTTTCTCCCTGCTTGTGAAGAGTTCATTGTATAACTCTATAGTATGTCTGGAGAGTTAGCTTCAAACCAAAGTAGAAATACAGATAATTTCACTAACGCTAGAAGGGGAGAAACAGCAGATGATAAAGTTGGCTCCTAAATTTTTAGCTGAAACTGGAGTGAGAAACACCTATTATGTGAGACCTCCTCCTTCCAGGGGAGGACAGGGGAGTCGATTTGATACCCACAACTACTGCTCAGCAACTCCTAACTCCACATTTTTCCATGTATCGACTAAAGGGACTCACGGGTTATTTTCTGGGTTTTGCTTTTGTTTTTAAATAACAGGCAATACCTGCTATAAAATCTAGATTCACGCTCACCTACCAGCGCCCGGCACTTTAGCTCTATTTTCCCTGGCAGGAAGTCTCCACTTCTATGATTCACCGCGTCGCTCACCTGCTCTGCGCAGAAGTATCCATGAACAGCGCTACTCAACCTTCGAACAGTTACACCAGAGAGATGTCCAGTCAGTGTCCCCTGACAGAAGACAGTCTTTAGCAGAAAAATAAACGTTTTTGAAAAAGAGGGTAAACTAATTACCTATTTATTGCTGGTTTCAGATGTGAAAAGCCCTTCCGTTGCTTACAGCTTCTTTTCATTTTCCCTTCTAGGTTTTAAATTTGCTTACTCTCTCTTGGTGTCACTTCAAGACAAAGACCCAGAATCTTTGACGTTAAAAAGGTGGGTTTGAAATAATACCTCCAGCTCAGCAGTGAATATTTAACGTGAGTTCAACACAATAGTAAGAACAGTCATTGAAAGCTCTATAGCTCCACACACGAGGTCGTGCCTACCTGCAAACCTTCTCCTGAGGAAACAAATGCCGTGCAGGAAGACACACGATACAGACCCCAGAATTAACTCCGGGGTTGTTTAAACAGACTGGCAAACAAACACATTATTCACCTCCTTTGTAACCTCCAACACGGAAGCAAGTTTGAGGTAATAGTCATTAAAGAAGAAACAAGGTCAAAAGATGAACTGCTCCAGCAACCTTATGCACTTTCATTCATCGTTCAAAAAAATATTGTATTTTAAGATGGCGTATAACATTGTCTAGACTTAATGATCTAGCGTAGATAAAACCTTTTCAAACAGGTTTTGTAAAATACCAGCGTGTCGTCAACCAGTTGTTATTATCCGAGGATAACTTCCATAGAGTGAATGCACAATCTTAAATGACATAAAATTTGCAAGGCTTGTGACGCAAAAAAGCTTTTCATGGTGTCAAGTGAAGATACTATGATGGGTGTCAAGTGAAGATATTATGACGCTTATGTTATATTGTTTCTGTACTGAAAGCTGGACCTTAACTAGAAAAGCACGGAACGGATGGGTGTGTGGTCTGCAACGCCTGACGGCTGCGCGCTGAGCAGCGATGCTCATAAAGTGAACGTTCTCCTTGTCAGAACCAGAGCCCTTGGGTAATATCTTAGGTTTAGGCTAAAAGGCTGCTTCAGAAAAAAACCCAGCATGATCACAGAATCATTAAGGTTGGAAAAGACCTGTAAGATCATCAAGTCCAACCATGATGTTATTCAACGTGAGTATCTCAGTTATTATTGGAGCACCAATGTATCTCGATTATCAAATTCATGATTGTGCTCTTTTTTTATTCTCTTCCCTCTTGCTCACAACATCACTTTAAGCATGTGCCAAACCCACCAAAATACCTAATCCCAAGAGGATACAACGCAGTTGGAAAAGTCTCCCAAACTACAGAGAAATTATTGGACCTGCTGGTGCTCCTCCCTCTCCCTCTCCTTCCCTCTCACTGTATTTCCCAGCTACCATCCCGGAGAACACGTCGCAAGACCACCACAACTCTGACAGCTCCGTGGCCGTGACGCCAATCACAAACTCCACTCCGGAAGAGTTGGCTCTTCAAGAAAGTATCTTCATACAAACACGCAGTTCTCTTGCCCGTGCCACTTCATTACTATTTCTTTTATCCAAACCTGCAGCTCACCATCAGGGCCAAAAACTCGGGGAGAGAACTTTAATACGCAAATCTACCCCAGGCTGTTCCCTAAGAGCAACGTGGTTTGCAAGAAACGTGCAGGACTCTCCCCTACAGAGCGAAGGAAAGGAAAAAACCACCGAACCAACGGACCCAGCCAACGCGCGATTGGAATGGGACGTGCGCGGGAAGGAGCATGGGGCAAAGGGCAGCTGTATTACCAAGGTAAAAGGGAGGTAGCTGAAAATTAAGATCTGTGTGAAGCTAGAACAGGGGCATGCTCACGCACGTAAGACATCTCAGCTGTCACACCCTATGCACACACAAAAGTGAGAATAGTGGATGGTGCAGGTGTAGTTATTATTTTATATATGTATTTTGATAAACAACACAATCTACGTTTTAGCAGCGAGGACAAACACAAAGCATTCCAAAATGCAGCTCCGCAATAAACATAAAGCTCAACTTTTTAAAAGCCCACCCATCCCTCCAGATTTGTTTCAACCAGGGAAGCAGCTGTATGGATTTCTTCTAACTTTGCACTTAAAGTACAATTCACCTCAAGGCTGACAAGCGTAAAAAAATTTCAGTCCAACGGGTGATGTGTTTTTTTTTTTTTTTAAAGCTGCAACAGCCTGAAAACAGGGGCGTGTAATGAAGCTGCCCCGTCAACCATAACCACACCGTCACTAGAGCAACACAATCATATTGCCTGCGCAAAGAAGCAATGCATTCAACATTTTCTTCACTGTGTATTATCTATTAGCTGAGTTTGTCAGAGATATGTGGCGGTTCCCTGCAATACTTATGACTATACTGCAAGGCATACAAGAACCCATCCACGCCTGCTTCAGCACAGGTTTGTCGTCTTCTATTTTGGCAAACAACTTAAAAAATCCTCCCTTCGCTTATCTTAGGTTTCGGTTAAATACTGTTACTATCAAGAAATAGAAGTCGTCCCAGGCAAACATCTCAGATCTCCCCACTGCTATTCACTATTACTAATGCACATTACATGTTCAATTCTCCCTTGCTGCTTCCATGAAAAAGCTCTTGTCAAAACCAGATTTCATTTTTTCTGTGTACGCACAAATTAGTTATGGATGATTAACAAAGCATTCATTCTTTTATTTGCTTTGGCTGAGACTTGATCTGTGTTACATTCATGTGAGGGAAGCACTTCATTTTATGTTGATTAAATATGAAACACTGTACTGTTGATAAAGAGAGTTGTGTTCAGGGCTGCGTATTATACTGACAAAAGATGCGTGTTCTTGGGCTAACATTTTCTTAAACAAGTTTTTCCAGATTTTTAATTGCAAAAAACTTGATACACCATTTTTTTTTCCCCCTTCTCACCAAGTACTGGGCAGTAAGAGCTCTATGTCCCAAAGCAATCTGCTGCAGTCTTACCAAACAGCAGTAATTATTGCTTATTTAATGTAATAAAAAGGAATTTTCAAATTCTGCCCCACAATTTGATTTCTTTAACATTCCCCTTCAAGGCACATAACTTGCATTATAAAATGTATCCAAAAAAAGACTGTAAAACTAAGTAGGACAGGCAGCAAGTCGTAATCACAGGATTCTTCTCCTATTACATGAAAAATATAATGAAAATGAAGATATATTGGCAAAGTCTTATGGAAACTTATAGCCAGTTGTGACGAACACTTTGGCCCTGATCTGGTGTTACTGACTCCAGCTATCACAGGATGACACGTGCACAAAATCTTGTCTATAAGGCCCATAAATCCTCCACGTCCATTAAACCCAGTGATATAGCGACACCAAAAAGGATGCACTTCAGTTCAGGAAGGTATTTAAGCGCATGCCTGACTTCAAGCATATGATCTACTTGTAATTAAATCAAGTTAAAGAAAGCCGGGCGATTAAGCACCTTGTTAAATCTGGGAACAAATTATTAGCCCTTATAAAACAGGAGATTCTATCTCGGGGTTTACAGCACATGAAAACAAACACGCACGCACACACACAGTATTACACATACTTTTGCAAGAGGGGATTTATTTTTAGTGTAACTATATAGCAGTAAGCGTGGCTCTTACTCAGGTTAGGAGGAGGTCTGGCCACGACAACTTCTAAGCCACAAATCTCATCCAGGCAACGCGGTCTCATTCTTTCCCGCGCTTCCAACAAAGATCGATGGTATCGCACCTTAATAAAACCTCCGCTAACATCTCGGTGTCGCAAAAATGAGTTTATTGTCTTTCTTAAACATCACCAAAACCAAAGCATGAACTTGGGGTTTTCATCTTACTGCCACGGAGAGAGAGCCCTCCCATAACGTGAGGCAGGAACCAGCCCAAACCACGGGAAATCCGACGCCAGTTGGGTTAGAAAGGACGGCGAGTGCTCCACACAGAAGAAGGTGAGTTCTCGGGGCGCCCCTGAAACGCCACAGCGCTGGATGAGAGGAGAAGATGGAGAGCTCGTTTTGATCCAAGCAAGCTACCGCACGGTCTCCAAGCAGCAGGTCTCTGCTCCCCACGAAGGGACACGGCTGTCGGCCGGCGGCTGTCTGAAGCACCCAAGGCCCGTCTGGAGGAAGGTCCCTCCAGCGCTGATACGCTACAGATGGGGCGAGAAAGGGCCAGCGAAGACACCCAGACCCCTCTGGAGCAGCCGCGCTGCGGTGCAAAGCGTGAGCTCCTGCAGGGCACGAGAAGCACGAGGGCTCCCAGAAACACCCGTTTCTCCTCTTCTCCCTCAACCAGAGCAGAGGCACAAGACAACAACTCCTACCTGACGCTACGGCCGCTCGGATGGCGTTTGACTCCGAACTCATCTCCTACCTGCATCCCACTTTCCCAGCCACGCGCTCCCGCCTCGCGCCAGCCCTGGCACTTTGCTGGTTCTTCTTTCACAAGCCGGTGCCTCTCACTAAACCAGCAGAAAAAAAAACTCATCCAGAAAACAACCCCCACAACGTTTTCGGTTGAGTCAGGGAGACGAACGAGCTCTCCAAAGGCCAGGCGAGCACCAGCGTCGGCATTTCTGAAGGGGCAGCAGCCCGAAGCGGGGAGCGGAGAGGAAGGAGCAAGAAACCACCCGTTTTGACAGCGGCAAACTGAGAATGGTTCAGTCATCCCATGGGGTTGCATTTCCAGGTTCCCTAGTATTTTATGGAGATTTACTCTCCCCGTTCCAGCCTGGGTGTATTCAGCTCCCCGTCCCTGCAGACAGGGGATGGTCGAAGTGAAACAAAGATTTTTTTTATTTTTTTTGAGGTTCCCCAAAAAGATTTTTTTCTTTGCTTCAGGTCACGTAAGTGCACACAAAAGGACAAAGCGATAAATGCTCACATGCACTTTCTTGCCTTTATTTCCACTCTCTGGAATGAGGCCAGAGACATCTAAGTAGTGCACTCTGTTCTCTTCCACTCCCTCTCAGAAATGATGGACTCCTTCTCCTCTGCAGCCAACTTCCTCCTCCTCCTCCTCCTCCGCCTGGGCCCAAACTTCAACCACTACAAAACAATGTTCCCCTGTTTCTCCCCCGGGCCCGTTCTCCGTGCACCTACACCCCGAGCCCTCCCCAAACCTTTAAGGCTTTACGTTTGCAGATCCAGGATGAAAACCTGTTCTCTCTGCTCCGATTCTAGGAAAATTCCACCCTCTCCCCGGTTTGCACGGGAACTCGGCCGCACTCGTTTTCTCAAGGCTCGGCCACTCGGCAGTGCCGAGGAGCTGCCGCTCCTGAGGTTATTAGTACGTTATTAGCCCTGCTCAAATACACCTGACACGATCGTAGCGCTGACTCCAAAAATACCAGAGTATTTCACAGCACGGAGTTTCCCTAATCTAAGGCTGAAACTTGAAATTGGGCATTGGCAACTCAAACGCCAAGTATGTCGCATATTATTCACCTTCCCATTTATTTATAATATCTACGGATATTATTATTAGACTTGCACAAATTATAATTCAGAAAAATAAGTGTTACGAACTAAGTATCAGTTTCAAATAATCACTTTCTGTACATTCTTTTCAAATCTGTTATTCTCCACGTTCCAGCTACATCAGGAACGTGCCTGGAGTGTTACAGGCACAAGTACTGCCATCGTTTCTAAAGCTCTCCTAGAAACGGGTTCACGTGTGTACAAAAAGCAAAGACGTCACTAACGGTTTATTTATTAACATATCATGTTGCCATCTCGAACAAAGACAAGAATAAATTAATAAATACAGTGTACCCCTAATGAAAATTTTTTCTTCTCTACTTCTTGGCTGTGATGTTAACTTATGGAATTGAAAAAAAAAATCTCAGTGTTAATTACTTAATATTTGATCCATCTGTACTTAAAAATATTCCACAATAAAAGGAAATAAAAAAATAAGAGAGAAGCAAACCAAACAGTTAATCTTGTGATTAGTGTAACGTGAAAACACTTACAAGATGCCTGCGTTAATCAATTATCAGAAAGTAGTGCTTCAGTCCCAGGTAGTTAGCAATAGCACTCGTATAATATTACGGGGAAGCCGATGTTTTGGCAAAACTAGAACAAGAAAAAAATGAAACTAAAAGGCATATTGTACATGTGACCTCCAGGACTTGGATTATTACCTTTAAGCTTATTAAGAGTAAAAGCTGTCAGTCGGACCACCCCACAACCGGGGAGGAAAACGAAGATTACTCAGCGGTAAAAGGCATAAAAAAAGTGCATTCTCAGAACGGGCGAAGGCAGAGAGTGAACCACAGACCTGCTTCAGCTATCTCGAGCCGTAATTGGCTCACAAGAGCGACTGCCACGTTAAGGCATTATCATTATCTAGCTCACATAACTGGAAATTCACGCTCTGTTCTTTAAATTGGCTTAACCAGCAGCATCTGCAGCACTTTAATTAATTACAGCAATTGGCGTACCTTAAAAGTAGATGCACAGATCTGAAATGATAATGCCCCGTGAGTAATAATTGTAAGGCAGCATTAATCCAGATCCCTCCCAAACAAAACCGAGGGTACGCTGTTGTGCTTCAACTGCACAGAAAACAAGCTTCAATGCAGTAATTATGATTGTCTGCCCGGGTTCACCAGCAAATGCTACAATTCTGCGTGACACTTTACATTCAATTAGCTCGGGAATGCAGAAGCTCCCAACAGAAATCTGTTCGGGTTTGGGGATGTCGAGGCAAAACGCGGGCGGGCGCTTCAACTGGGGTTTCCTTCGAAAGCTGAGCTCCAAGTTGAAATCCTAACAGAGACTGATTACCACTATTTCTTTTTAGTACACTCCTTACAAAGAAATATAGAAGCCAGATAGCACAGTAAGCTCTGAAGAAAGTTTTCTTGACAGCCATTAGCTTTGCTTCAGTAAAAAAAATCCACAGGCACTGTACACAAACGGGTTTGTTTTTTTTTTTCCCTGATATTCGCAGCACTAGAATACAATAGAATTACGTCTAAAAAAAAAATCAGGGACAAGAAGCTTAAAAAAACCCTTTTGTTCTTTTTCTGTACAGCAATTCAAAATCTTTACTTAGAAGAAAATAATTTTTAAAAGCAAAATCCACGTACACCTCCCGGCCCCGTTTAAAAGCTCTTCTTTAACAGACTTCTTCATACCTTTTCCAGCCAGAACGCAAACCAACGTTATCAAGATTTGTTGTGACTTGCTTCTGTACAATTTCTCGTTTAAAGACAGATTTTATGTTTGTTTAATTACCACCATGCTACAAAACAGGACACAAGCAGCAGAACCAAGTGTCTCACAGGTGACGGCAGCTGAAACAAGCACACGCTTAAATAGCGCAGCGTCGCTAAGCCGATTGCCCCTGAACCTCGAATTCCTCCACGATTCAGGGGTCAAAACACCCAGTAGAAAGGTTATTACCGAACCAAATCTGAACTCCCCGTTTATCAAAGACAAATTTTATCTTTCACAGCTGTGGGAAAGAATGAAACATAACTTTTGCGATTCTAGTAAACACGTAGTAGTTTTGAACACGGTTGTAACCAAAAAAACCCGCAGCCACAGATTCGACTAAGGGACGACTGGTTTGAAGTTGCAAAAACTTTAACCATCTAATACAAATAGATGCTACAGCACAAAATTCCTGTTCGAGGAACGTGTGGACGTGGCACTGCGGGACATGGTTTAGTGGCCATGGTGGGGTTGGGTTGGTGGTTGGACTTGATGGTCTTACAGGTCTTTTCCAACTGTAGTGATTCTGTGAAAGATGCCTTTGTGTAATTTTGTCCAACACCCATTTTCTGAAAGCACGCCTATTTGCAGTGTAACAGAGAGACCTAACAAGGAGGCAGAACATCAGCAAGGAAGCGAGCGCAAGCCCGAACAGCTAAAATACCAAGGCTGATGCGGCAGCAAGACCCAGAAACAGCAATCTGATGTAGCAACTCGCACCACAGAGACACGCAAAAGGCAGGCAGAGGCGAAAACCACCTTTTTCTAAAGCAGCGAAACTCTGGTGACGGTGCTTACATACTCTTATATGCTTATATATATATATACTTATATACTTATATATGTGGTTGGGCTGGGCAGACAGCGGTGAAGCTCTCTGCTTTTTAAAATGAACCACACACTGTCATATGCATTTGTGGACATACAACGATCTTACTGGTCTGTGTAATTTTAGGACGTATCTGTGCTCAGATATACTCCGATAACACGTTTATCTAGGGTGCACAGAAAACAACTGCATGCACAAATAAATAGCTGCACACTCAATGTAATGACGTTCATCTCCCGAGCATCCACTTACAAATATTAATCTAGAAACGACACGTGCTAGTAAGGTGCCAGCCTCCGAGGAAAAAAGGCCACAGCGCAGGAAAAATATAAAATAAAATAGTAATTCTTCTCTAACACTAATCCTTATTCCACCCAGACACTCATTTCTGATGGAGAGGGATCACAAGCGCACAATACAAAGTTATTCGTTGACTAAATACCATCACGAAACGCTACGATAGAAAGGTTGGAAGGATTAACACAAAAGGTCCCACTCCAAGACAAATGTCTCCTTCATAGTTCAGTTCACAGCCCTCACGGCTGCTCAGTCAGGCCTACGATTCCGAAACGCCGGGTAGATACCTGCTAACCAAACACGCCAAAAGACTTGCAAAATCTCTTGTTGATACTGGCGTATTTCTAGAGGCGATTTTAATTACCGCCACTCTGAAAGAGACTTTTTTTTTTTTTAAACACGGGAAGATCACCAAAGAGTTTCCGCTTCAAATCGCAGAGCCTTCTGAAGCCACTTCTGCCGAGGAATTAGGAGTTCGCCAGGCGGGCAGGGTTTACACTCCGCTTCCTCCCTTCTCCTCCGTCAGCCTCTCACCTTTCCCAAGCGACAAACGCAAGACTTGCAATTAAAAAAAAAAACAACAAACCCTATTTTTAAGTATTTTGTATTTGCAAGTGCCTTACACAATTTAATTGCACATTTATAGAGAGGCCACTTTTGAAAATAAACGCAGAGAAATTAATTTATTAGCATGCACTAAAACATGTTGGGTTTTGCCGTAACAATAAAATTACATGGTGATTTTCAAACAAGCCGTAAGTACTAGGGGGAAAAAAAAAAGTGCAATTCATATTTCTAAATATATCTTCGGATTTAAATACTCTTCTCTAATAATTACGCTGTTCCACAGGTCCCTACGTTTCAGAAACGATCTGGGCTGCGTTTATCTTCTCCTAATTCCATTTTCTCAAGGTACTGGATTCTTTTACTTTCAGTAACAGACTGCAGTATGAAAGACTAAGATCTCTAAAGGAGAAAGGGCTGAATTTCAGTGCAGAATATTTTATCCTTCCTGGGATGGTAATTTTTCTACTCCCTCTACTGGCACACTTTAAAAGCAAGGAAAGAAAAACCTGAAGGGCGTTCCAGCTTGTAAACCATAATGAGAAAATATTTTTTGTAACCTCAGAATAATTGTTCGCACAACTTGGCAAAACATTAAGCTCAAATCCTGGGGATTTTTAAACCATCAGCAAATTTTTTGGCAGATTTCTTCGATGTAAAAATTAACTGAGCACCTCAAAATAAACATCCCGGGCCACTTCGCGTTACTGTCAAGCAGTCCCATCGCCTGTCACTGCTCAGATCAGAACAGATCACTCCCTAAAACATACTATATGGCTAGAAAGAGACCCGAAGAGCGATCTATGCACTATAACTCTACACGATTACCACGGGTGTACAGAAACGAGCAAAACCATCCTGAGCTTAATGAGTTGCTGCTTAAATGTTAGGCAGTGCTCTGTGAACCATTTTATATTAAAATTGGATCGTTCTAAACATCACACATACAAGAAGTATTGTTTGACACAGTGCCATTTTGATGATAAATTGCAATCTACAGCTCAAATAATTCTACCCAGGGATTAACATTTCAGAGGCTGAGCCAGAGATTATGTGTGTGGATCTTGAATTTCATCATCTCCCTTCGGCACAATAGCTTATTCTTCCTTTTTTCATCTATTCTCTCATGAAGGGTCAGGAAAGCTTAGCCTTGCTGTTTCATTCATTTCATCTCTACATTAACCAGATACCTTGCAGTCTTTAGTTCTTACGTGTTATTCCATTACAAATACTACAGCTACCCTGCACTAGGCTACGGCTAATGAGGTATCTACCAAATCAAAGGGTGCCATCAAGTGGTTGTAGCACACTACCAGCATTATGCAAAGTTAGTGTTCTGCAAGGGGTTTCACCAGGACACACTACACAGGGTGGATTAAACTCTGCCGTAATTTAAACCTTTCGGGAAAATTCAGGTGCTGACAGATGGTGGTCCCACACAATTTCTTTTCCTTCCTTTTAAATCCTAAGGCTCAGCCTAACAGCCAGCACCACCACGCCGGAGACATCCCCGTCTCACACCGTAACGGGTCAGCAGGCTCCAGGATTGTTTTGGCCGTTGCGTGCTCAGCTACTCATCACTCTGCACCACAGGACAAGTTAAGAACAGCCTAAATAACCTCTGAGAAGCCTCCCAACTAGCAGTGGGACAAGAAGGGCGCTGCAGGGTGGGGGTTTCACAGAAGACGGGGAGAATAAATACAATTACTTGTGCCACCACACCCAGTTTCAAACCAAACTGAGTTACAGATTACTTGTTAAGCTATACTCATACTGAACTTGAAGACGATGTGAGAGCTCTTCCCTGCAATGATAGTGATGAGTATCTTCGGCATTACTCAGCAATTTGTAGTAAAGATGGCTTGATAGATCGTTCTTCGGCACAAGCACTCAGTCGGACCCAAACAATCAGCCTTTGCAGATTAAATACTCCATAGCCCAAACCCATTTCATATTTAACCATTTTCTTCTAATCCATATATCATCAGCTCTAAACCACAGCCCATCACTCCAACTCACCTTTGCCTGTCAGGTGAAACCAAAACCCACTTTCCAGTGCACTGAGACAGATTTTTCCAATGAAAAAGAATGGTGCTTTTCTAGAAACTGTGGCAACTTTGCTATCGTAGGAAAAAAGTTTTTCACATGCCATGGGTCACAGAAGAGTTTTGCTTGGTGGGGATGAGATGAGACTGAAGATTACCCAGTTGTGTCTCACCAGATCACGGCCATCCACACCGTGACTTCCAGAAACTCCGCTGTCACTTAAAATAACACCTTCCAGCCTGCACTTGCAAAGAAAATATAAAAAAAGAAGTGATTTGAATGTAATTGATGAAGATAGACACAATTCTCTTCATTTCTGAAAGGGTTTGGCTCCAAAGTATAAAAAGCTGAACAGCCACGAGCACACCAGCACAACCGCCGACTTCTTAAGGACGTGACTTCAACTGTATTTTTCCTGCAGTAGTGACAAAGAAATGTCCACGCTCAAAAAACGCTCAAGGCAACTGAGGTACAAATTCTTCTGAGATTGCTTCCATCTGCCCAAAAACTAGCAGCGATGTTCCCGCATCTGGTCTGTCTACACAACCTGCCACCAGCTCAGGCAACCACTCATAATTTGGGATGCCTACAGCCGCTCTGAGGAAGCGTACAGTTACAATGCACATGTGCGAAGACCAATAATGAATTTTCATCAACTGCAAAGAAACACTCGTGTGTGGTGGACCAAAGACAATTGGTATTTGTAATGCAGAAAGAGGTCAGCCCTTAACATTCCCCCATGTCCTCCCTCATAGCCGATTTCACGCTTCCCCATGTTCCCCTTACACTTGCTCACTTTAGCAGGCCAGCCAAATTCCCGATTCTGCAATACAGACCCTTCACGGGAAACCTGTGCACAAACTTCCAAAGACTGAACGAGTGATAGGGAAAAAAAAAAATATTTAAGAAATGACCAAGAACCAGCTGAAAAGACGCTAAGCTACTTCCCAAAGTATTGCACAATACCTGTAGGTTACAGAAATGTAAAAAAAAAAAGAGAGAAAGAGCTTGGTTTCCATGAAGCAGCAGACGGCTGCTTCATCTGAAGGGGAGACTGTGGAGGGAGGATGCAGGGGTAGTGATGGAGCAGGCTGACGTAAAGCCAGAACTTAGACTGGATATTAGGAAAAACTTCTTCACTGAGAGCGTGGTGAAGCATTGGAAGAGGCTGCCCAGGGAGGTGGTAGAGTCATCATCACTGGAGGTGTTCAAGGAACGTGTGAACGAGGCGTTGTAGGACATGGTTTAGTGGGCATGGTGGGGTTGGGTTGGTGGTTGGACTTGATGGTCTTACAGGTCTTTTCCAACCTTAGTGATTCTGTGAACTATTTCACCAAGTCCAGGTGAAACACACAAATTGTTCCACAGATCGCAAATATCCTTCCTCAACAGCGTCCATACAAGTTATTTATGCAGTCTATTTATTTAATACCTCAAATCCTTCCTAATGAATGAGTTTCTTTGGTTATAATATATAATTAAAGTTATATAATATGAATTAAAACTAATTATGGGGAAGGTTTATGCAGATGATTCATGGAACAACAAGCACATAAACTTTATACTAATTCTTTGCTGACAGATTTTTAGGGTTATTTTCCAAATACTCCATTTTGTCCTTTCATTGACAAACACATAGACAAAATCCTCCCTAAGCCACCACGCTCCTTCCTGCGGCTGCTCCTGGAAGCAAGCACCCGATGCCTCCGTCACTGAGGGGTTTGGCACTGACGGGAGCCACTTCTGCGAGGGCATTCCCCTCGCTCTTACTCCGCTTTGGCCCAGGTACAGCTCATTCTCTCTGCTCCGGTTGTCCCCACTGCCCACCTTACCCGACGACACAGTCTCCCTTTCTGGTGCAGACAACAGTTCCTTATGCAGCAACATCTGCTATTTCTTGGGTCTTGCGCTTCTCATTTTCAGGGAAAGACGGATTAAAGGACAGAGAACACCAGAATAGTAGGGCTGGAAAAAACCCAAAACAACCCGGGGGTGGGGAAGAGAGGTGAAAAGGTCTAAGATTTTGTCAGAGACAGATTTTGACGGCAGTTGATTTCTGTGCTGTTCTTGTATTCTTTTCTAAATTTATTTAGCCCTTAAACGTGGAAAGCACTGACAAATCTCTCATTCCAAGTAACTTCTCACTCTTCATCAGAAAAAATGCAAATATAATTAATTTCCATTTCAGGGATCTATTTTAAAGATAAAATTAAGAGAGGTGACGCTTCACGGAATTGTCAACGTTTCCTCTGATTTGGTAAATACTGTACGTGTCCTTTGATATTTGTGCTGTGCCTTCCTGCAACCGGTGACTCTTTTGTAGAGTTTTTTTTGCTTTAGGGAACAAAAAACTTTAGAGAGTTTCCCGCATCTTAAGTTTCCTGCATCTTACCCCTTGCTGAGCAAAACACTTTTATACTCTAAATCATTAAAACCACATGCAAAAAACTGAGAGTCTTTAAAGAAAATCTCTGAAAACTAGTAAGTTTGTTTATTTATAGCAGGCAAAGCCCTCGGAGCCCGACCTGGCAGTCTTCTATTTTGGGCAGTGCACCACAGGATATTAAAATACACTTATAGAGCCTGGCGCCCATCATCCTCAGCCTGCCGCTCTGCTACGTTGCCAGGAAGGACAGTCCAGTTAGTTCTCAGCTCTACAGAAAACACACCAAAAGCAAAATATTGCTATTTAACAGCACAACGTAGCCCACAACTGTATCATCAAGGAACGTGTGGACGTGGCACTGCGGGACATGGTTTAGTGGGCATGGTGGGGTTGGGTTGATGGTTGGACTTGATGACCTTACAGGTCTTTTCCAACCTTAGTGATTCTGTGATATTCAGGCTTTAAATTCATCATGTTTGGTATATTACTACATTTTCTTTTTCAAGCCACTGGAAAATGTAAGAAACGTTGCTTAAGCATAAACCACCGTGCTCAGAATAGCAATCTTTGCAACTTTGTATGGGTCACGAATTTGGCAGAAATTCAGTTTGATCTTATATTTATGCTAGTACGTGGAAGCACAGAAAATATTGAACAGCTACAAGATGCCATTTTATGGCACTTTATTCAATGCCGTTTTATTCACACAATCTTTCCAGCCTAGTCTCAGGGTGCCACCGCACCTAGGCTAAACCAGAAAAAGTTCATTTATGCCGCCTGTCAAAATTCAAGAAGCAATTCGGCCCAGATATAGATAACGTGAAACAATGAGAAAGGAGAAACTTCACACGAAAAAACCCACTATGACAGTGCGGTATCAATTCAGAATGAAGAATATGCTGGGAGGGGAAAAAACCTGAATGAAATGGCATCAATTAAGTTATGGAGGTCAATTAATTTCCATTATATTAAACTCTATTAAGAGAGCTAACAACCAAAGATAAGAGGCTGAAGGCAATAACACTCGGTGCTATTACACTGCCAGATGGTTTTCCTAATAACAAAGGTCTTCAGAAAGCCAGAACTCTTATTTTTCTGTCAGCTGGCTACTGTTCTGCGGGTGGCCACTATTTTTAAATAATATGCTCCGAGTTAAATTACAACTGCTTGAATGTACAATCCTATCCAGTTACTTAATGCAGAGCTACATTTTACACAATAATGGATATTTTAATTCTTTTTTGACACATATTTCCGTACCTTGAGCACATGCAATTGCAAGGTATTATCTCAAATCAACCAATGCATTCAATTGGACTCCCAGATTATCTGCCTTTGAAGGTGACTTATGTCAAAAATATTTTTCATTAAACGTGTTGCCATTTATTCCATTTTCCATGCTGAATATTTTGTACTACATGGCTGCAACATATGCTGTTTTATCACTGTATGGCTACCAGGTCAAAAATGAGATTTATCCATCATAATGTTGCCCCAGACAGTGGCATTTTCCATAATGATATTCTGAACTGCATTGAGAGCGAACGCATATCCGTGACTGTATGTAAATGTAAAAACACACCCTGTCACATAAACCCAGGAAAAAAAAAAAGTGGCAAGCTGAACAAGCTTAAAAGCAAATACTTTTCTATTAAAAGGCAAGTTGCTCGGCTCAGCTTACGCCTAGAGTATGATTAGAACCCCACTGTAAAACAATTACCAAGACACTCTTCTGTATTTGATGTCTGAAAGAGAAACGACCTCATGCAGACTCTGTCTCTTGTGTGCGCTGGCAAATATATTTCACCGCTGATTTTCTATGAATAAACATACGCTAAGAGCGGCTGAAACACACTGCTGGTTTTAAACATGCCTAATGTAGTATTAGAGGTTGGTTTCCAAAGCTGTCTGCCTTGTTTATCAGCTTCCTCCCTCCAGCTGGCACAGAATACCGCTGATAGCAACTCTCACCAGCCGGCTTGTGCAGCACACTCATCTACAGGAGCCACGTTCTTCTAGTAGGAAATAACCCTCCCAAAACCTAAACAAAATGGTTCTAGCAATTTAGAAAACAGACGTACTTTACTACTGCGACTCAATAATAACCATATAGATTACGTGTCATCAAGCTCGTTGCATTGCAAATGTTACGGCATACCGCACGTCCTGAGCTTATGAAGCTGGAGCCTGATCCCCAGGCTGTTCCGCCCGACGCCCAGCGGCCTCCCGTCTCCATCTTCCATCCGCGAGAGCCTCTCGTGTAATTGTAGCATAAATATCAGAAAATAAGATGTCTGCTTTTCTAGAAAATTTTAAACTGAAATGCTGTAATATCATTTTCAAAACTGCCATATCATCTGTAGGCAATTATACTTGATACAGATCCACTTAGTGCAGTTATCAACCCAGCATCAGAAACAACATTATTTAAAGGACAGTTTGGGCACTGCATTTCATTTGGGAGATAAAGATCAAATAACAAAAGAAAATTTTTATAACTATTTTTGAAAAAAAACACCCCCACAGTAGAGAAGAGTTGGATGGACTCACATTCCACACTCTATTTTACTGATTCAAGATAAATAAGGTATTAAAAGTGTAAAAAGTTAATTAGATATTAAAAGTTCCTTCAACAATTCATCTAAAATTCTCATTTAGATAAGAATTTTGTCATCTCGTGGCTCTGGTTTAATAGATTATTACATATTAAAGATAAAAAGGATTAGCGGTGGCCCTAATTTCAGGTGATCTGGGCACAGTCTTGTTTGGTAAGAAGACGTCCATTGCAGACTAAACAGCAGTACGGCGTGAGGGAACACCGTTTGAAGCAACTAGCGGGCTTTGCTTGGGGATACGGGGGTGGCCGCGGGTCAGAATAGAGCCGAACGGACAGAGCTGGTCGGAAAAGCTTACCCAGCGCTTGCCCTCATGGCACCTACCTTGCTCCGGGCCCGCTGGTGCCTCCTCTCTCGGAGCTGTGCCGTACAGAGGGGAAAACGCTCCTCAACACGCCGCCTCTCAGGCCTCGCTCACCTAACGCGCTAAATACGGGTGGTAACTTACTCGTCCTGCAGCGGTTGGTGTAAAATCCCTCCAGCGGAACTCAAGCGTGCAACCCACTGCCGTCACCTTCTGTAATGTTCAGGGAAGGTGCCCAGTCTAAGGGGGTTGTTTCAGTAAGTGACGCCCGTAGGGTGGGTGCGGACAGACAGGCGACTCACCCGCTCCCGGACATCTACCCTAAACCCGGGTAAGGCGCTTTGTGCACAGGCCCCTCTCCCACTCCTCACCAAAACCGAGCCCCTGCCTCTGATCGTGTTCTACGTTCAGTTCCAATTGCACAGAAACGCCATCGTGGTGCGCACAAGAAACAGCAACGTGTTACGGAAAAAACCCCACAGGATCAGGCCTCCTAGAAAGACATCCTACCCCGTCTTCGTCGGAGCCAGAGCAGCCAATCGAGATGACGACTGTCGCAAGTTTTGCTCCAAAAACCTGATCTCGGAGATTTCTCACCTAGAACAAAGTGCTAAATATTTAACGTAAGCAAAACCTAAAAGTAAACCAAGTTTTCTGATTCGCTGTTACATTTAAAGCGGAGCGAGAGTGAGAGGGCTGACAAAGCAGCGTTTAATTCCTAGCTATATCTAGCCCAGAATACCCAGCCTAATTTACGCAGACAAGACGGTCACAGTTCACATAATCACGTAGAGCAGAACATGACAGGGGAATTAAAGGACCAGGAAAGCACGTCTGAACTATGAGCTTCCTATTCTAAATGTATTAAATGCAGACATTTAATTCAGAAAAAAGCTAACCTGGTCGGTTCTTATTTTAAGCAAAAATTTTAAGCAGAAAAATACAAAACAAATTATAGACCTTTTTTTGATTACTTTGTCTTAAATAAAGCAAATAGCCAATTTAAACTTAAGCTCCCACATGCTACAAAGATGCACTAGAAGAGACAGCCAAGATTTTGTAATAAATTCTGGTATAGCAACTGATCAGCAAATAAGAAATCATCTTATTCCGCACACCAGTCTTTTTCCCCAGGTTCTTTCTGCAAACGGCATTGACAGTACTCAGAATTTCAATTCACTACGCTACGCTGGCATTTGCCTCCCAACATTTATTTCCAGAAACAGGTGGGAAGTTTGGACATCTCGACTTGGGCTTTTATTCTGATGCAAAGCAAAACTTGCTCTTGGGAAGTTAGTGTCGCAGCACTGTTGTAGTAGAAGGGATTTAACCACCCAGTATAAAAGTCTGATTTACTAAAATTCTGAGCTAATTACTGTTCAAATTCAAATGAGCTGCTATTTCTTGAAAAGCCTCATTTGGAAAAACACCACACTCAGAGCTGTATCTGATGAAAACTTAACTTCTTGCTAATACATCATTTTATTGTATCACATTTAAAATCGGTCACTTTTACGACTAAAACCAAATTCATTTCTACACCCCATTCATCTGCCGCCTTCTTTCCCATTACCTTCAAGTTATTGACCACCTTTATTGGTGTTGTCATGCCTAAAAATAAGAGATGGGCATTTCGGGAGAGAGAAATAATCTCTCCAAACCTGTGAGTGATATAACATGCTTTAGGACATTCCAAATGAGAAATCATCATAAACAACCACGATACAGAATTTCGGGAGGGGGGAACCAAGAAAAACCCAAAAAACCCACACAAAGCAATGCACTGGTACCAATAAAATGAAAGTAGATTATGTCAAATGTTCTGTAACTTTTTTCTAATGTTTCTTTCATTTTGAGGCTTTGCTCACGTTTGAGCGGAAGCCGGTTCAGAGCTCTTTTTGGGTTAGGGTTCCTGAAGTTCAGCCAGAGAAGTAGACAAAAGGTCTCGTTTTTCAGCTTAAACTTGTTATTCTTTATAACTGTTTGCTGTAGGCTAGCGTGAACAGCAAAGACTAAACTCCTTTTTTTTTTTTCCCCCCCAGTTCAGCAGTTTCACTGGACATATTTTCCTGGAGAAACCACTTAGAATACCCTTATTGGTTAAGGTATAAAATAAAATGACTGGAAGCATGGATGTGGCTCACAGAAGGATGTACGTCTGACAATAAATCACTGCCAAACTTGAAAGGTTGGCATGGTTTTCTTCACCATTCATTACCTTAATATTCCAAAAGGTACTATTAGAAAACAGTGGACTAAAAAGGGACATTGAAACATTCTGGAAGACTCTCTAGAAAGGATAGATGCAGAAGCGAGTTCAGTGTCCGGGATCTCAATACAAGAGCAGCCTGGAAATTCAGGGCAACACTTCACCAGGCCGGTGATGGTGATGGCAGAGTTGGGTGCTGGTCATCCCTGAAAGCAACGGGCAGCGCCAACGAACAGAGCAGGACGCTGAACACACGCTTACGCAAATGAGTCCTTAGAAGGAGAATGCTAATGATCTGCTAATGCAATCAAGGGACATGAAAACCCATGTGTAACCACTATCACATCATTGTGGTTGATTAGTCAGAGGCAAGAAGAAAGGAGGGAGCCGCCAGCCACACAGAAAGCAGAATCTGCTCTCCGCAGCCGTAATTGGTACGACAAGAAACGTCAGCTTTCCACTGTACCAACAGAGATCTGGGCCAGAAGGATCCCCAAGAGCGAGGACGATGGAGCATTGGAGCAGGCTGCCTGGAGACGCTGCAGGGAGCCCATCTTAAAAAGTTTTAAAAAAAAACCAAACAGTTTAGGCAAGTGTTTGCCTGGACTGATGCTGCCTTGAGGCAACAGGCCAGGCCAGGCGAGGCTGCCGCCAGCCCCAGCCTAGATGAATCTATGAGCAAAGCTTCAAAAAGAGGTGGGGCATTTTTCTCCATTCATCTGCCGAATTCGTAGGTCTGGGATGTCCTCTTCTGTTGGTAGAAAAGACCATGTTTTAATGGGCCTGCTACGTAAAAAGAGGACTATGGTTAGTACGGGGGATGCAGCGATGATTGCCAATGCCTTGATTACGTTGATGCTACGGGAAAGGGCTCACTCACCACAACCCTGGGCCCTGTGAACAACCTACATACAAAGGTGAAACACAAGGCACAGGAGGGAAGATGGAGAAGCCTACTATGAACCTTGGAATATATTAGTATGCCATTTATTAGCTATTAGAGGTATAAATCTGGGCTCAGAAAACATTTCCTACAAAAAGCTGGAAAAATTGTTTCATGGACCCAATCTTTTACCCTCTGGAAGCATCCTATGAATTTTTCAATTTCACTTAAGAATGTAGGAGGTAGCTACCTACAAAGCTGCCAGCAAACAGTCAAACGTGATGGTTCATCCTTGATGGATGTTCTTACGTGCTTTTCCATGCTTTGAGCATGCTAGGAAGCAAAATTACATTGTTCCATCACTTCAGCTACCTTTACTTTAGACAAAGTTCTTGTACACAGAGCCAATGAAAGCTTCAACGTATCTGCACCAATTTAAACCTTCACTCTTCCCTCCTGTCCCTTTCTTCTTCCATTAGCTAGACAATCTGCAGAGATCAAGAAACATAGCTCAAACTTCGGGTCAGCTGAACTCTTCGTAGAAGAGACACAGTCTTCAAGTTGACTGAAACTCATCAGCTGCCCTCCTGGCACCTCCGAGGGGACACTTAACGATTGCCCCAGCACAGGCCACTTCACGTGAAAGCTATTTTACTGCTAAAAGACAAAGATGTATTTAGAAACATGCACTGCTGTTTTACTTAAATGGGAGACCATGGAATCCCCACAGAAAGTTTGATGGAGGCATTAACACTGTTTGTGAGAGTTTTCCCTGGTACCTATAGAGTCTCCCGCCACACAGCAGCTCTTTGTTGAGCACTGGTACACCAGAAACCCCAAGAAAGCAATTCGTAAGCGAAATCAGAAGTTAATGCTGAGAAAATTAACACTGGAAGTTGGAGGTCAGACAGCGAAAGGAACGAAGTGTGGAAACAGCACATGTTCACATTACCCGTAGGAGCAATGAGAGAAAAAAATATCACTTCCTAGAGGAAATGGCTTATATTTTTAAATGGAAGGCAACTAGTCCTCGTTCTCTAGACTGAATAGGCAAAATAAACTAATGCCAGTCTGTAAGATTTTGAAAGGCTATTACCTCTCCACAGATAGGTAAGTCTTATTCTTAGCTATGAATTTCTTGCTCTCCAACTTGCAACAGCCAATCTGAACATCCGCTATTGTTATTCAGAAAAGCACAAAAAACCCAAGACAACTCCAAGAACTGCCTCATGAAGAAAAAACAGATAATCAAATACACAGAGTGTGGTTAAACAAAGATGAAATTAGAGACAAGAAAGTTAGCAGTAAATATACTAAGAATGCAGCTGTGAAGGAGGTAAAGACATGGAAGAGGCTGATGGAAAATGAATATCAACATTTAAATATTAAGAAACCACACTATGATCAAATTATTTATGGTAAAGACACGCAGTAGATGACAAAGGTTCACTTAGTAGAATACAAATAGAGTGACTAAGACATTAAAAACACAGTTAGAAAAAAATCCTACAATAATCAAGGTGAAGGATCACAAAGTACATGTTGGGGTTTTTTTAAATCCTGCAAACACAACACAAAAACACCCCAAACCCAAAACAAGAAAAAAACCAACCAAACCCACAAATACCTTGCTTCATTTTCATTCACAGCATGGTTATCTTGCACAAATCACCTCACCACTCCTTAAAAATGCCTCTGTCCAGAATAAACTTGTTTTGAATTTGGTAGCATCTGCCTGCAGAGGCATCAAACTTCAGCTGAATATCTCTTTTAGCTGATCTTTGCTCAGCCATACTGAAGCACTACAACATTATTTTGGAAAATGACTTTTAACAGTAATAAAAAAAGCTCAAAAGAAATGTTTTTAGCAGAATTCAGACTGCTTCACAACGAAAGACCATCCAAAAACTTTTCAGGCTTCAGTATCTTGCGTTCTGAGTGTTGCTAACCAAGGAGGGAGGGAAACCCTGCAGCCTCTGAGGGCAGAGAACATACTCGGACAAAAAGGAAAAGCCCCCAAAGGACTGTAAATGTCCCCGGCACTTCCCAAAGGTAACCTGTCCTTGTCAGGTTCGATGATAAATATGTTCCTGTAAAACCAGGAAAACCATACATTAAGCCTGAAAGGGGTAAACGTCGACAATTTAGGGAGGGAGGAGATCAACCTCCTGCCTCCCCAGCTCCCAAATTTTTAACAAGCAGGTGTTTTGCGCTCTGAAATGTCAACTAGCCATTGGATCATTTGTCACTTGCTCGAACAGATGAACATATTTTCATCCACCACTAAGTGGAGCTGTTACTCTTGGAAAAGAGTTTCTCCATATCTTCAAGCGTATTTGCAGACCACATTTTTTGGCAGTATCTACAGCTTTCATGGTGTTTCATCTTAAAAAAAAAAAGGAGATTGAAAGCTTCCACCTTTATAGTTGCTTTAGCTCTCAATAATTTTTTGCAGTAAAGCTACTTATTAAATTTATTACTCTGAGGATAATATTTGTATATCCTCTAATCCAAGGATAAACACAGAATCATAGAATGGTTTGGGTTGGAAGGGACCTTAAAGATCACCTAGTTCCAACCCCCCTGCCATGGGCAGGGACACCTTCCACCAGACCAGGTTGCTCTAAGCCCCATCCAACCTCACCTTGAACACTTCCAGGGTTGGGGCATCCACAACTTCTCTGGGCAACCTGTTCCAGTGCCTCACCACCCTCATAGCGAAGAATTTCTTCCCAATATCTACTCTGAATCTACCCTCTTTCAGTTTAAAGCCATTACCCCTTGTCCTATCACTACATGCCCTTGTAAAAAGTCCCTCTCCAGCTTTCCTGTAGGCCCCTTCAGGTACTGGAAGGCTGCTAGAAGGTCTCCCCAGAGCCTTCTCTTCTCTAGGCTGAACAACCCCAACTCTCTCACAGCCTGTCTTCATAGGAGAGGTGCTCCAGCCCTCTGATCATCTTCGTGGCCCTCCTCTGGACTCACTCCAACAGGTCCGTGTCCTTCTTATGTTGGTGGCCCCAGAGCTGGACCCAGTACTGCAGGTGGGGTCTCACCAGAGCAGAGTAGAGGGGGACAATCCCCTCCCTCGACCTGATGGTCACACTTCTTTGGATGCAGCCCAGGAATACGGTTGGCTTTCTGAGCTGCAAGTGCACGTTGCGGGGTCATGCTGAGCTTCTCGCCAACCAACACCCCCAAGCCTTCTCCTCAGGGCTGCTCTCAACCCATTCTGCTCCCAGGTTGTATTTGTGCTTGGGATTGTCCCGACCCACGTGCAGGACCTTGCACTTGGCCTTGTTGAACTTCATGAGGTTTACAAGGGCCCACCTCTCGAGCCTGCCAAGGTCCCCCTGGATGGCATCCCTTCCCTCCAGTGTGTCGACTACACCACACAGCTTGGAGTCGTTGGCAAACTTGCTGAGGGTGCACTCAATCCCACTGTCCATGTCGCTCACGAAGACGTTAAACAGCGGCGGTCCCAATACCGACCCCTGAGGAACGCCACTGGTCCACTGGTCTCCACTTGGACATTGAGCCATTGACCGCAGCTCTTTGAGTGCGACTATCCAGCCAATGCCTTATCCACCGAGTGGTCCATCCGCCAAATCCACATCTCTCCAATTTAGACACAAGGATGTCGTGTGGGACAGCGTCAAATGCTTTGCACATCTACCTACCAATGACTTTTTGGCAGTTCTTGTGGGATGAACTAATGGCATAACTGAGGTTGTAAAGAGTAAGTTTGCACATAACAAAAGATTACTCCATCACTAATACATACTGGAACTGCCTCCATCAGTGTTTTGGGGCACGGCAACTGAAGCAACCTCCCACCCTGCAAGCGTTACTGCAGCTCGGAAAAGATTTGAGGCGGAGAGCGAGCACAGCATGCAGCAGATGAACTACAGCCACCTCTGTATGTCATACGATGACATGTGAAAAAAAAGCCATGTGTTATAAAGCAGGACATGAAGTCTACGTACCCACTATGAACTTCTGAAAAAAATCTGCTGCAACGTCACAGGAAACCCAACTATACCCAGAGGGGTTGGCTGAGAAATACACTGACGTTGTTTTACCCAGAGTTACTTGTACAGTGACAATTGGTGATGGAGACTTCCCTGATTAAAATAAACTAAGTGAGAAAGAAAAGAAAACTCCAGGAAACTGTAACTAAACTGTGGTTTGTGTTCATAAGTCTCATAAACGAAAATAGAAACTTGACATTTAAAAACAAAAGTATAAATTAAGCGCTTTGCTTTCAGCCCCTTTAAGTGTTCAGTCGCTGGCGATCAGTATAAACCTTAGCTTTGGACATCCAAATCACTTTTGATATCGACAAGAAAGAAAAAGCAGCACTTTTAGGCAAAAAAAGATACCGTGCAAATTCCACTGCTTCCCCATACTTCAGTGCTGTGTGGTACTACTACGACTCAGTAGAAGAGCAGTATTTTTTTTTGTTTAAAAACAACATAAATAAAAATTAAATCAGTTACTGAGAAACAGTCCATAATGAAACTATATTAATGAGAGATAAACACACCGTCTTGACACCATGGTCCTTTCACATGTCTTTCAAAAAGAAGTTTCCTCTCCAAGGCAACTCCAGGTAAAGCAGCTCCCCCGTTTGTCAGCCCGGGCAGCCCCAGAGCGGAAGCTGCAGCCCAACGCAGAGAAGGGAAAGGAAAACAGTACTTCATGAAGCACTTGCTCCATGCAGCGTTAAGCCCTACCTTTTGGCGAAGCGTGTTGTTTGTACAGCCCTCAGGAGCTCAGCTCTCCGGGAAGTTCCGGGAGCTCAGAGGAATCAGAGATTCACAGGAGCCACCTTTTGGGTTTTCACTGGGTGCACAAGACGGCTCCCCCACGCAGAGAGAGTGGGACTGCGATCTCAGGGAGCGCGTCATGACTCTCCTGCTCTTTGCTCGGGTGACCATGGCTGGTCCCACCTCTCCACCCTGCCTCGGTTTCCTCACCTATAAAACGCAGGCGATGAAACCATGCTCTTCACTAAAAAGCGGCATTGAAAACCGGGAAGGGTGCGCTGCCATTTGGGATGTACAAATGTCATAACCCAGCTCTGACTTGTTCATTCCCCTGCTCGTAGAAAAATAATGTGTCATAACCCATAAAACAATGAGTCATAACCCAGCTCTAACTTGTTTACTCCATTGCTCATAGCAAAATAATGCAAGGAAGACTGATGCTTACAGGGAAGGAATTTAAGCAGTGTAGTATAGTACTCCCCTCGTCGGTATTTTAATTGTAACATAACAGTAGGTATTTTAATAAGCCTTTATTACTACAGAGCAAGGCTTTACTGTGGTTCAGCAGCTCAAATTTTACTCAAGCCCTTTTTAGGCA
This sequence comes from Gavia stellata, assembly GCF_030936135.1. NCBI lineage: Eukaryota > Metazoa > Chordata > Aves > Gaviiformes > Gaviidae > Gavia > Gavia stellata. Next base: position 1,693,203 of record NC_082616.1, on the reverse strand, counting down.
TTTGGACACCCTTTAATCTTTTAAATTATTAAGTCTTAAACATATAAAAAAAACACATAACAACATTCCAGCTTACATTCTCGATGACAAAGGTCCATTCTTTGTCTTCAAACTCTTCAGCGTGCGGATCCTAGAAAAACAAACCAGAGAACTTAAGTCTGAAAATAATCCAGAGTACAAGAAATTGTTACTCAGCCAAGATTTTCATATACTCATAGAAATATTTTTACCCGCTGAAGATGACAGAGGGAAATATTTTAGCTAGGATGTAGGCTTCAATGGATGTCAATAAGATGACGAGCAAGTTGGGGTAAAACTGCCAGGGAGAACTTAATAAAGACTCCTACAAATACAAACATGAGGTTGATTCTGCTAAAGGCCAGTAATTCTACTTCCTTTCATCCAGAGCAAAAAAAAAAAAAAAAAAAAGAAAAAATATAAATCTCTCCCTAATTCTTAAGTTCCACCTCCCAAAAAAACCCACAACAAATCTACACCTTGGAGAGAAGAGTGGAGGAAGCCACTGCTCCCACCCGGCGTGAGAAGGCGTACACCTACGGCAGGCATCACCCCAACTTCCTCGTGCCCAGACTCCACCAGCACCAGCAGAGATCCGAAGTCACAGCTTCGGCACCGTACCTCATGTCACCGCAAATGTCTTAAATACCTATCCTTACTTCACAACGTTTCTATTGCATCACACGTGAGGATCAGAAAACATTGTCACCAACAGGAAGATAAATAACAACGAGGTTCGTACAGCATTTGTTTCCAATTTAATGAGCTTTCAATCTGGTGGTGTGGTCTGTATTGTTGTTGCCTGAAATCAGGTAACAGTGGAGACATTAAGTCATCCCCTTCATGCCTCTATCACAGATCCTACGTTAAAAAAAATAATGATTAATTTATCATTCAATCCTAGTTCTGAACAACTGTAGCAAAACTACTCCTCTTGCAAAACAGCTTCTCACACTAAGAGAATGTGGCTTTAGGCTTTCTTCAGACATGAAGCCTAGTGCTGCTATACCTTAATTTTATCCTATTATTTCTACTTAGAGGAAACTGCTTAATTACTCCCTTTGCCTCTGACGCTTGCATACTATAGACGCTTGTAGAGAAACGTCCCTTCCCCGTAGTCAGCATTTGCCGTCATCATCTATGAGACCCCTCAGCACCTGCAGAGTTTTCTTGCTATTATTTGGAGCCTGCTCATGATCCTACACCAAGCACACTGCACCAATTCCATCTTGCTGCTGTAACTTAAAATGGATGGAGACATTTTGCTTCTACTTTGTTTATCTCCATGAGTACCATCTTTCCTTTCTCTTCAGAACGCTACAAGCCTCACATTCAATCTTTTCAACTCACCTTATCATAGTCTTTGCTTTAACCATCCTTGTTTCACTTAACTTCGCCTTGAAGTCAGACACACAGTGAGAAGAGGTACTGTATCACAGTACTACAAATGATTCTGTTAAATAGTTCTCATCAAATACACCAAATAAAAGATTTTGTAAGTAAAGAGTTTACAGCGTAAGCAGCCAGCAAAAAGAATTAGTTTTTTCTTTCTCCAGCATGCAAAAACCTTGGAAAGCATGCTCTTAAATAAACCTCCTCTTTGAATGAATGACAATACCATTGCTAAGAGGATATCACCCCGTCTCCTCCAGCGCAGTCCTTCCTACAAAATCCAGCAACGTGGGTTCACTGCTCTGCAGACCCCCTGTAAAACATGGGCTCTCCTTGCAGAAGGAGTCCCGCTGGGCATCGACATGCTCACGGAGGAAATTCAACAGCACACCATACCGCTGGCACCGGCATTAGCTACATATTTAACAGCTACAGCCGCAGGTGTCATATGCAATACGCATTTTAAAATGCATTACTCCAACAATGGAATGTAGTGTCAATGAAAAAAATATAAGATGTTACTAGAAATTTATGTCAAAACTGATGGTTTATTTTGATAGAGGAATAAAACTTTCTAGAATTATTTTTTTTTTAAAAATCAGAATAATTTAAATACTGCAAATGAGTGTAAAAACATACTGCACCGTTAGCCGTAAGGATAGAAGGCCAAGTAGATACATACAAAATTATACTGAGGTATCTCCGTATTCCAATTAATGTACTTGTAAATATCAGATTATGTAATTATATATCCATCACACTAATCAGGTTTGCGGAATTCTGCATTATATAAATAAAGTGCATGATACCTGCTGGTTTGCTGTATCCTATATAAATTCTAAAGATATAATTTTCGGTAATCCAGCTATTAAATGCTTGCCATTTTCAAGAGTTAACCCGGGGCAATTACCTTTTTGTTTAATTGCTTCCTTTGATACAGCATAAAATGACATAATGATATTTAATGGGATCATTAATCACTTTATGTTTGAAGAAGCTACTCCATAGTAAGTGACTAAACTCTTAAATATTTCATCCTGCTCAATTTTTTCCCTAAGTCCCCCCAAAACTATTAATGCAAGCTTGCAGGTGTACCTAAAACTGCTTACAAAGTCAGGGCCCAGTATTTTATCCCATGTAACAAACAAAACAATCGTTGTTTTGTTCATGCAAGGCAATAATCTATAAAGAAAAACAAAGCTCTTCTATCAATGGCAATAAAACTGATTCATACCTCTGAAGGCTACACAATCAGGTGCTCTGCTGAGTGCTTCTGATAATCTGATAGAGCCAAATAATACTGTTTAATGAAAAGACTTCTTAATATTCAACATTTCAGTATGCACTTGAAAGCGAGCTGTGAACACTTCCGAAAAATAAACACGAGTGTGTTACCCCCCAACTCCCTACCAACTACCCAGAATAAAAAAATAAAAATTAAAAGCTTCAAGGACTTCTCTAATGAACAGCCTTACCAAAAGTTGGGAGAGTATTAAATATGCCAAGACATGGACACTTCGCATGTAAGATATTTTGATTTACAGACAAATCCAGATTTATTTTTTTTAAAAAGCCACATTTCTTGTTAGTCTTATAATGCCTCTAGAAACAGAAAACCCGAAATAAGCTTACACACATAAACCTCAGCATTTCCTTGCAACAGACACGTAAGGGGCTTCGCTCTTCTCACTAAAATGCTTTTATTAGAAGCCCAGGGAGCAGCACGCACGGTCCTTTTTCTAGCTAACTCACAACTTGATTACGCGGTCAGCATTAACAGATACTTGTATGACTACAGTTACAACACAGTTTCTATTGCAACCGTCATTTCACCCTTTGGGCTAACATTTCCGTGTGTGGTCTCCATAAAAAAAGTGCTGTTTCTATAAATCTGGCTAATCTTTCATCTTCTTTTGGATTTGAAGAGGGTAAACACCGGTAAAAAAGCGTAACACCCCATACTTCCCTCGCTGGCTAACCCCTACGCTCCATTCATTTCCCACGTAAAACTCACGCGATGAATTTAGCAAACTATTATTTGAGGAGTATACAGCTGGCTGCTCTTTAGGAAAAAAAAATGCCATTGCAAAGAAGAATAACCCTAGGAGTAACGGTTAGATTGAAATTTTCCCTGTAGGAAAGCGCTCCCTGAGACCACAGCGCACAAAACCTCACCTCACCTGCAAGCAGATACAAGTAATCACTGAAAATGCGCAGCTGGAAACACCCGAAGACCAGAGTTATAAACAGACCTCATTCCCATCCTCCTTCCTGAAAGCAAATCATAATGAGAATTACCTAAAAAGCTCAAAGAACAAACTGTCTCCAGTAGTTTCTTCAGCCTGAAACTGCCTCGTAGCTTGCTGTAACACAAAAGGAGTTGGCAAGAGCCATTTTTTTTTCATAACGCTCATTTTCTTTACCAACCTACCCCAGATGCAGAACGACACCCTGGCCAATGTTCATTACGGTTTTACCCGGCATTGAAAACTGTATTTCGATAAATGGATTGAATGGCTTGTTGTTCCTCCTCGTTTTATTGTGTAAAAAAGACTCATCACTCTTAGTATCAAGAGATGGACCCCATTTTCCAGTTTCTCTCTCCATGCGCATTTGCCTCTGAGCATGACACTCCTTTTCGGTATCTTCAACCAAGTTTTAGAGCCTTCTTTTTGCCCCCCCTACCCTTTTTCTTTTCTTTCCTGGTAAGATGACTTTAGTGTCCAAAAGGAACGCTCAGGTGAGAAGCCAATAGTAGGGAACTGCGCCAAGGACAGGACATCAGCTTACGGTTCTCCTACAGCGAGACTCTCGGATAATCATTTCTCCAACTCTCAAGATCAGTAGAGCGCTTTGGCCCACCAGCAAACACCCAACCCATCTCACATTTTCCCAGTAACCGTGTTAACTACTTTTCTAGAGATATCCTGGCCCTCAACAAGCTCAGTCCTACAAACTCCTCTTTGCAATCCCACCCATCAGCTTCTTTCTGTGACCCTACATTCTGCCCATCCACGTGCCAACTACCTGAAAACAGACAACTCTTCCAGGCTCGGGCAAGGGAAGAGCAACAAGGAATGCGTCTGTCACATTTTTCCGCTCTCTGTTGATCAGTCCGTCACCAGCCCATTCCGCGAGGAGCTTTGTCAAGGACTAGACCCTTTCTGGAGTGTACGAGGCGGTTTCGGAAGACTGAAGAAAGGCAACCCTTCTCCAATAGTTCAGGTTATCTTCAGTTATTTCTGTATCTCTTGTAGTAGGAATGAAAGACACAGCAGCAAACAAGGGACTGCTCCTTCTCCTCCGCAGCAGCCGGAGCGGGTGGGGAAGATCTTCAGACTGTTAGTCCCTTCCTCCCTTCCTTCCCCATGCCTCCTCCCTAAGCTTTCCTGGCTTTGAAGCTTGCTTTTCAATTAGATCACTTCATACCAGCCTTAATCTTCAGCCTTTCTTCTTGGGGAATAACTACTTGAGGGCTGTCATACTGAATCAGATCAAATGATGACAGGGTTTGTGATCTGCCTCTACCAGTGACCTATAGCAGATGCTCCGGGTACTCCAGCGTCTGTCCTCAGCTTTTGTACTTGGCTGTTTGAAGCTGCAGAAGACTCAAAATTTGACCCAATTCTTGCCGCTTTCAAGGCTGCTTACAGAGGTCTGATTAGTCTAGAAAACCATGTACAACTCCGGTCAGCTTCTGTTGAGCTTCCAGAAAGCAGGGAGCTCTGAGCAGAGCTGTCCCTGAACGTCCCCACACCAAGCTCACGACAGCTCACCCTCCTGTAAAGCCTCTGGGCTAGAAAGACAACAAGGATTGACTTTTTTTTTGTTTAAATATATTTTTTACAGTTAGTCCCCACACTAGCCCTGGATATTTCATTTTTTTTTAGTGTGCGAATGTGCTCACTTCCCTGAGCGTACGATTTTTGTACCTGACACACAACATCTTGTCTTGACAACAGGGCTGGTTTTCCCTCCTATGGAATATTCTCCACAGTGTCCGGTCAAGCCACTGGGTCTCTCCTAAACCAACACAAGCGTGTTCTGAACCCAGATTTGTTCTTTGCTTCTGGGAAATGGCTTTATCAAAGGGGTTTGGGTGTTGGGTTTGTTTTTTTTTTTTTTTACTTTCCTGAGAGAAGGTATTGGCTCTGCTGCAGTGTTCCTGCTAATGCATGGCCAGTTACTGCACGATAATCAAAGCACACCATTGACTCGGGCTTTCAAGAAAAATTATACGGGATTTATTGAGAGATATGTGGGGAGGGGAATACTTTCAACAATACAAGCCTCCTTTTATCATCTATTTTATTCTTATTTTACTCAGAAATATTTTGTTGTGTGCTTACACAGCTCTGCCTTTAAAAATGTCTTTTTCAAACTTTGGAATGAGGAGCAGGTAATCTTTCCTGCTGTCGCAATAGTATATCGGTGCGATAAACCACGTATATTACTGCCAAAACGAATGGTTTTGGTAATCCAATGAAGCAAAGTCCATGCTTACTCCAGAAGAACAAACATTTTTGCTTGGGAAGTTCACTTTGCTTTTAAGCTAGAAAATAATGATGTTGCAATTTAAATCCTCATAGTAGACCTGATGTGCACGTAGCTTTGCTAAAAGCACCGGGCTTGCTTGGCAGTGAAAATTTCTCATTTAAAAATCTCTCTCGGTGGATACAGGTATGTGTTTGTAGATAAAACCACGGAAAAGCATACAGGCTTTCATGTATGATGGTTAAACCTTGCTAATGCAGGGACTCTGAATGTAAACTTCTGGAACGCAACCATGGAAACAACGAAAAACGGGAATTCAGCTAGCTTTTCTGGCATTTGTGGATCTTTCTATGAAAGCCCTACAAATCACGGACTTAAAACGCACAATAGGCTTATTGTTTCACAATGTTTCTTTCTCTCCATTTTGGTTGAAAAACCCAAGGCATAACCAAACACCAAACATAGAGCATGGCAAAGAAAGAAGTTAAACTTTCAGAACGGAGGGAACTTTTTACGTAATTAGCACCTCAGCCAGCTGGATGGGCAGGAGCTAGAGCTAGGCAAGGGCAGCTGAATCAATATATCCATTTGATTCATTTCCCCACATGACTCCAGAGCACTATGAAATTTTACCAGCAGCCCAGAATTAAGTGAAATGAAACAAAAAGGGTTTATTTATTTGAAAGGAAAGTTTTCTAAACAAAGGTTATAGTCTCTTCAACATTTAGCTCTGCTTGCCTCAGAATTACAAATATATTTTTGGAAACAAGCTAACACCCAAAACAGGGATGTGCAAATAATGCAAAATATCTCATCTGTTGACTGATCACAGGCACTTTGCTAGCCAGCTCTCAAGTGTCCACGGGTGACTACTGGAGAGGATATTCTTAACATTCTCATCAGCACTTGAAACCTCAACTTATCTCCTAATCCTACCAGCAACACATTTCAACAGCCACTTACGAATGCACAGCCGCTACCGTGTGAATCGTTTCCCGAAACACGTAGCTGTCTATTCTGGAGTCCGCTCTTTCCCTTCCCTGCATTTCCATTTTGAACAGCATCGCTGCGCTAATTTGTTATCTGTGATTGCTACAGAGCTCTGCCGGAGGGACCTGCTTCCACCCGCGGGCTCTGCCAGCGTGGACGTGGAGTCAGCAGCTTCCCGTAGTTTCTCGGGTTGTAACGAAAGAGGACAACTACTGTTTGTTAAACAACACGGCCGCTCGAAGTGTACTTACGGCCAAGTGCCAAACGTTCAGCCGTCACTCACTCCCCTTCGCCGGGGAGGGGCTCCTAAAGGGACTTTCACAGAACTGGAAGATGAGCCGTCTCTTTTTTTGGAGCTTTACTGCTTTCATTGTTTTCACTCCCCTCCTTCCAGAGGCAGGAACGATATAAATACCTGACTTGTAAGTCAGCTCCCATAAAGGCTGCTGCAGCGTGCTGTTACATACCTCCCTTCCCGCTACTCTAGCACTGACCAGCCGATGCATCAGCCGGGTCAAAAATAGCTATAGTTCTTGTTGACTGTCTTTGCCCGGAACGTACCAGCTACAGAAATGCCAGCTCTCGGGGCGTTAGGACATACCCCGCGCTACGGCTGAAGCGCCGCTGTAGCACCGAGCCATCAGAGGGCTGGGCACAGCCTAAAGTGTGCTAACACCGTATTCTACCTGCGACCAGGCGTCACCCGCGGCTCATTCATCCGGGCAGGCCAGTGGTCTCGCACGGATGCGGCGTGCATGGTGCGTTACCCAACCTGCTCCGAACGCGCGGCTCTGTACCACACCTGCATATCCTTACGGAGAAAAAAAGGTGGGTTTGGCCACTTACAGGCACTCTTGTTGGAGGAGCCAGAGGATCAGTTAGAGCAGATTTACGTAAAAGCTGCCTGACAATGGGATGCTTTTTGCGTGATCTCAGTATTTGGATTCTAAAAGCCTGTGCTGGTTCCCGCAGAGATCAGTGCGTCCCGTTCCCAGGAGGCACGGCCTCTGGCGTTACTCACGCTCCCTCCTCTCCTCCCAGAACAGCCCTTGCGACGGGCAGGCTCATTTTTGGGGAGAGGAGGAGGCAGTCCGGTGAACAGATCCGCCCGCAGAGTCACAGCGCTGGGTAAAATTACAGCTGTAGGAATAGCTAGCGCTGGCTCCAGAGGCTCTCCTCTCCCCTCACTATCTGGTCCTAGCCCCCACACTCACTTTCAGTGGCACAACTACTAGTTTGTTGTGCTGTACCACAAAATATAGCCCTGAAGCACTGCAGGTAGGAATAAAAAGGTAGCGTGGGATGGCAGGAGAAGGCTGGGAGACACTTTTACTCCGATGCCACGGCATCGCAGAGCTGCACCCAAAAGGAACTTAATTTCTTATTCTTCGCGTAACTCGTTCTTGCATACACAAACTAGAATTGTGTGCATTTCTGCTTCACTTGAAATGTTAAAAATATTAAGTAACATTTACTGCGTTACATAACCATATTCAGATTATAAAGACACGCAGCATAGTCACATAACGGCGTTAAACTTCTGAATCCAAGTAGAGGCCCTTGAAGCATGCAAAGACAAACAATTTTTGCTAGTGAACTTTTGAACCTCAGTTGAAGACTATGTGTCTGCTAAGAAGAGAGACAAATTTATGATAGTTAGCATCACTGGCAACCTGGGAAGTTTCTGCTCATTGGTGATCCCAAGTTAAAAAAAAAAAAAAGAGAGAAACCCCCTTTTTAGGCTTAATGAACCAAGTAATAAATTCACATTCTAAGGCTAACCAGAAGTCGCTTCTAAGCCATTATTCAGGGAGGTCCCCAAGACAAAGAAATATAAATATTACTAATTAGAAAGTAGTATATTACTGTTACCCTAAGCTCTAAAGGGAGCAATTATAAATAAGAACAACCAGAGTGTAGCTGGAGACACCAAAGTAAAGAACAAGAAAGGACTAATGGACTGAAAATCCCAGAAATCGTCAGCCTCCCACGCTGTCACACGTGCAAAGTTGCACTGTTTATGCAGAAAGGACTTTCCCCAGTGATATCTGGGAAATAATTTCTAGCATAACCATCAGTTTCTCCTCCTGCTTCGCAGCCACACAGATACGCTTCTCATTTTAATAGAGCAAATGCAGTTCCTAAAAAAAATCCCCTGTAAAATCTTATAATTCTCTGTACTACTCCAATACTCCACATCCACTCCTACGATTGCAATCACGTAAGTACCGTGCTGTTTGTGCGGCATACCAAATACTGTGAAATTAAGAGCTGGATTCTGTTTCCCAGTCAATAGCATAAGAAATAGGGTCACTGCACTGCAACTGAACACGGAATTCTACAAACGGCTGTGTTTCGACAACTCCTGGCTTACAGTATTTAAAGAAAACCAACCAGACTATAACCCATGCCAAGCCCTTACACATCTACTACGTGCACAGTTACACATGTACTAAATTCTATGCCAATGACTCGCCATAATCAGCTCAACGGGATATTTCAGTGTGTTAACTAAACTACAAAAGTAAGCTTTGGCAGGGAACAGACCATCCTTCTCTCGGGGATTTAAGCTGGGGACATAAGGTCGTGCAGTTAACAATTTAAAACCAGCACGATTAGGCCTTTGTGATTATAATCTGATGTTTCCAAAGAGAATTTTTTATGTGCTGTTTATGAAATAGGAAAGATAATGCTTTTTTTTTAAAAAAAAAAACAACACCAACATACCTTAAAGAGTGTCACAGTAATTTCAACATTTTCAGGAACGGGCCATACCACCACCCCGCGGTACGGGTTCTTGATTCCAGGCTGCCAGCTATGAGCCTAAAGGAAGAAAAGAAACAGTTGTCTTAAAGCCATTATAAAAGTGCTGACTCAGCTGCCATGGGACCCAGCGCGGGTAGGTAGAAGTACCACGTCACTGACTCCGAAAAGGCTGCTTGCTTAAACCTGTGACTCCACTGAATGCTATAAAGGACATCATTAAGAATGAGAGTAAGGAAACTTAGACCACTAGCAGGCATTTTTTTTCCACTGAACTAAAGCTGTTCCTCACAAGGTCTTAAACTCCGGATTTTTTAAGCACCCAGCACAGGTCTGGACACTCAGAGCCTTGCAAAAATCAAGGCTGTAAAGCCAGAGCTTCTGGAGCAAGCTGAGCTTTATTTTATTTTTATCCAGATGCAGGAATGCTTTTATTTAAGGAATACTTGATGAGTACAGCACATAGTGCAGGCTTAACCATGTCTAGACCTAAATAGAGCAAAAAGACATTTTTATTTAAAAAAAAAAAACCACACAAAACAATGATTCATAGTACAGATTAAATGCTACTAAAACATTTACATTCTTAAGAATTAACATGCTGGGGTACCTACACCTAGAAAAGATAATGATAAAACCCACACTAAAATAGATTGAGAACTTGTCTACCATTGAGTATCAGTTTGGATTGATGTACGGTCTGTCTTTACATTTTAATGGCTAGTCCTGAAAAACACCATGTGTGAGCATTTCTGTTTCAGAATGAGTACGCTTTTCTCCAAGCTCAACTTAATCCATTTTGTGGTGCTGCAAGACAAATGAGGGAGGGATGCTGATGCACGAGTGACTGCTGAGCAGCATGGGGGTCGTTAAAGATCTGTGGAAGTTTTATCAGGAAAGAATGTACAATCTATTTACTGTTATCCGAAGCCAATTAACTGGGCTTTTTTCCTTTTTTTAATTCTAGAGCATCACTCGCTGTAGTCTTATACTCCTTCCAACGCTCAGAACTTCCGATGAGGACTGCCTAGCAGAAGAAATCGTTGCTGTAACAAGGTTAGTAGGGCTTGTGCCTCAGGGTCTCAGGTACCCTAAGGTTGCCTGGGCGACTTTAAACACGACTTTGCTATACGGAGGTGGGAAAGACAAAGGCGGTGAAGCAGTCCCATTCAATCACACCGAGGCAGTCGCTCTCCGCCGCTCCGTACCGTAAGCGGCGCGTACTCCAGATGCCAGGTTCGTATCTGACAGCCCCACCGCACGCGTCTGCTGCTTCCTGAGCCCTCTCGCATTCAGCTGGGCTTTCACCAGAGCCTGCAGTATCACAGGTACCTCCAGTAGACTCGCTCTTACTCTAATCCCTCAATCCTCCCAAAGCAGAGGTCTGCGGATTAACTATGGGTGCCAATAACTGCTAAGGCAGCAGGGGCAAGGAGAGGAAGGACAGGGGGAAGAGATGTGGAGCTGTGCGGCGGGGAAGCTGCCGGCAGAATCCAGCCCGTGCAGCCACCAGAGAAGAGAGCCCTACCTGCCTCCGCGGCTACGTGCGCACAGCACGCTCATTGCCACCCTGTTATTTTTATTTTCTTGCTGAACGTTGCCAGCTCTCCTGCGGTTTTATCAAAGTTTTTCCATCTTTGGTGTTCTGCTTAAAACCCCAGCGCCCAAAGATGCTGAATTAGATTAGAAATTTCGGTAAGTTCCTACGCTTTGTGCTTGCAGAATAAACTTAAATAACATGACTTGGGGCATCTCAAGAGAGGAATTTAAAAAAGAGCAACTTCAAAGAACCCAATTTCTACTATTTTTAATTCCAGGAATTTCAGCCTGATCATATTGTTCTAAAGCAAGCCTGGATGGATTTCTGAATAATTGAGCAAGCAATGCTGTTTATAGCTGTACTCCGCGAGTGTATTTTATAAGCAAATGATGTTTTGTGACCAGCAAAACACACCACATGTGTTGTCATCCCCATCACAGCCACCTGAGCTCCGGCTTCATGCCTCTCCCTTCCACGGGACCCGCAGTCCCCCGCATCGTTCTCAGCTTGTCCGACGGGGATATTCAGTGGGCACAAGGCAGCGACCCAGAGCCAGGGACACGCTCGCTGGCCAGCCAGCCTGTCCTGTAGCATCTTGTAAGATAAATCAGCTTCTCCTCCACAGGGGCGCTCTGTACTCTTTCCAGATACCAATTTTCACAAAACTAATAGGAGCTCATGGCGTGTCTGGAACCTGCGCTTTCCTGCTGGTTTTGGCCAATACTGACAATTCTGTCAAACTTTTGATGTCCAAGGTCCAGGCACTGCCAGCCTGCTCAGTTGAGGATCACTTGTTCCATTTATTTAAAAAAAAAAACCTAGAAAATGAGCGTTCACTGGTGCAGGCAAAGCTTTACTTCAAGCCTTTTATCAGCATTGCCTCCCACCAGGAGAGTTAGAGAGACACAATAAACACGCACACAGACATATATGATTTTCTGTCACTGTGACAGGCATGTCACTGAAAGCAACAACCAGGACACAAGCCCTAGCTAATGAGCTTTTAAAGCAAAGCTGCTCTGTGATCAGCTGAATGTTATTAAATCCTCCTTTGCCTTTGAAAAATAAACACTGTACCACACAAACAGCGTGACAGAAAAAGACAGCATCAAAACTACGTCTGGGTTGTTGGGAAGGAGAAAGGGAAAAGGGAAAGCAAAGGTGGGGAAACACTGAGGAAGGGCTAACAACGATGATAATTTAAAATTAACATGAAGATTGTTATTATAACACAATTTTTCTCACGCCAGGGACTTCTGTGTTGCAGTTTCTTGAAGTTACACCTGGCCTATATCAAAAAACCTTTACAGCTCCCAGGTTATAAGCCTTGACTTTGATATGTGAGCTGGATCAGGCCACCTCTGTGCAGCAGAATCACCAGCACTTCAAGGCAGGGGGTTGCCACAGGGCTCAGCCAAGGCGAAGCGCTCCATCCGCGCAGCACGTTTCCACCCTAATCCTCAACTCTTAACTTGATTTCCTGTTGGGTTGTGCCTTCTAGACCCACTTTTTCCTTATCCCCTAATAGTCTTCGCTAGCCATCTCCCATTGTCTCTGAAGCCAAGGCAACAGAAGCGGCGAAGCAGAAGCGACCGCCAGCAGCGGGTGCCTCACCCGCAGCCCTCCCCTTGCTGGACTCGTCTCTTAAATCCGAGGGACGAGAGCCATGGCCTGGAAAGAGAAGCAGAAATGCTCTGTTGCATTTCAAGGAGAAAGGCAACTCCTCCCTTTTTCTGCCAGTCGAAAATGAGAGGAGACGACGTAGCGTGAAAGCTCTTTTAAATCAGGAAACAGGAGCTATAGGAGGGGCTGCTGAAATACCCTATAAATAGAGTAGGGCCGTGAATGACATTGTCCAACCTACGGCATTGCTCTGGCACAAAACCGGTGACTGTTGAGGGAGAAAGCTGTTTAAGAAAGGATGTGGAGGTCAGCCTATGGACTCGCATGGGCACTTCAGGCTACCCAGTTTCGAGGTCTTTCCCCAGTTCTCTCTCTAAAACAACAGCAGTTACAACCCAGACGGCCAGCTTTGCAATCTACCGTACGCTATGTTGTGAACATCACAGCAACTGTTCTGATGAATGGAAAAGGCAGACTCGATGCCTCTGCAGTTTTGGCCTCTGGTTGCAATGAGAAGGAAAGAATCTTTAAAAATAGATTGAAATCAGCAACTGACAGGAGGACCAGATAATTAAAATGGTTAGTGCCCCATATGATAATGCACATACAACATGCCAAAGGGCTTACAAACTGCACTCAAAATTAGTGAAACACTCCTAAAAATACTGAATCTGTTGTCAAGCAGCCTTCGATAGTCAATGATTTCCAACACAAAGAGAGCGCTCTGATGTTTGTGCAAACTCTCAACATTTAGTAATACTTCAGCTATTATCAGCAAGGTGTAGTCTCTTCACTCTTGGTAAGTGTCCACTTTTTGGTTGTATGAAACAGCAGTATCTCACACATCTCTCTCACCTCATGCACAAGCTAGACAAACTCAAGTCTTGTTCTCCAGCAGTTTGTGCTGGGGAGCAGAGAGCAGGCTTACTTTTACGAGTGGGCTTAATCGTAAAAGTAACATTTCCCAGCATTGTTGAAACTCTGGTACCAAATGGTGAAACGTTACAGAAGACTATAAAGCAGCTCTAGCTAGTTCAGCATATGGCAATACATTGATTGAACAAAAGAAGATGAGACTAGCTCAACCCGAGGGCTGCCTTTGTACACCACCTCTCCTTATAATTACCCACCGGGGCTGCCCTTGACCATAGGAAACTGCCTCCCACTCGGCCGGCAAACTTGGATGATGACAATTAACAGAGGTGCTAGAGAAGATGATGACATTGTACAGCTTTCCAAAATACAAATACATATCTGCAAAACTTGGAACAAACCAGGTAATTCTATAAACGCTGTTATATTTGAAGCACTCTCATCCAATCCAAAAAACAGTTACTATCAGTTCTCTGTAATGTAAGAAAGCATAAAACCATTTATAAATCCAGTGTCATCTTCTTATAGGGAGGAAGGGTAGGTAGCAAAACCAAAAAACCCTACCAAACCTACACCAGAATTTTTTGGCCAATTCTTGGGGGGGTGGGCAGGGGGGAAACAAACAACAAAACATGAGAGAGACTGAGTGTAAACCTTCCCTTACTGCCACTGCTCAACTGTCTAGATTATAGAATATAAACAGAACAACCTTTGAAATCTGAATAAAAAAAAGAGGTAAAGCTGAAGACAGCCCCAAATGAGGAACTTTGGTTTCAAACGTGAAGTTGATAAACGCCATCACTTCAGCATGAAGAAGGTAAGGCAGATGCAGGCAAACCAGCTAACTGGAGTACATCATGGGAGTCACTTCCCCAGCCCCTGTACGTAGGGGATTTCATGACCTGGCACTTATGCCATTCCTATCGTGACCAGCTCTGCTTATACTTTTCCTTGTCTCTACAAAGATCTCTTTCCTCACCCTTGAAAAAGAAACTATTACATTATTTCAAGAGCCTACCCTTCCAGATGCTTTACGTTACCCATCTGCTTTCTCCCTTCTTCATTACCGCCTCGTCTCATCCTACCTCTGTTCACAGAATGACAGGGGTTGGAAGGGATCTCTGGAGATCATCTAGTCCAACCCCCCCACCAGAGCAGGGTCACCTGGAGCACGTTGCACAGGAATGTGTCCAGACAAGTTTTGAATATCTCCAGAGAAGGAGACTCCACAACCTCTCTGGGCAGCCTCTTCCAGTGCTCTGCCACCCTCAAAGGAAAGAAGCTCCTCCTCATGTTTAGATGGAACTTCCTAGGACCAAGTTTGTGCCCGTTCCCTCTTGTCCTGTCACTGGGCACCACTGAAACAAGACTGGCCACATCCTCCTGGCACCCACCCCTGAAGTATTGATAAGCATTGATAAGATCCCCCTCAGTCTTCTCTTCTCCAGACTAAAAAGCCCCAAGTCCCTCAGCCTGTCCTCATAAGAAAGATGTTCCAGTCCCCTAATCATCTTCGTAGCCCTTTGCTGTCCCCTCTCCAGCAGCTCCCTGTCCTTCTTGAACTGGGGAGCCCAGAACTGGACACAGTCCTCCAGATGCACCTCACCAGGGCAGAGCAGAGGGGGAGGATAACCTCCCTCACCCTGCTAGCCACGCTCTTCTGGATGCACCCCAGGATGCCCTTGGCCTTCTCAGCCCCAAGGGCACATTGCTGGCCTATGGTCATCCTGTTTTCCCCCAGGTCCCTTTCCACAGAGCTGCTCTCCAGCAGGTCAGCCCCTAACCTGTACTGATGCGTGGGGTCATTCCGCCCCAGGTGCAGTACCCGACACTTGCCTTTGCTGAATTTCATCAGGTTCCTCTCTGTTGTGCAGGATAATTGCAGGTTACTTTCCTGTAAGATCCTAGAGCTGACCGTAATATTTCAAGCCTGCCACAAATTATGGCACAGTTTATATTTACGAATCAAAAATACGTTCCTATAGCCAAGCCCTCAATATTGCTTTTTAAAAGAGAAACTCAGAACCAGACCTCCCATTGCTCCTCACCTGCAGCCCCAGGAGTGGCTCTATTGTGAGCCAGCGAGCTGCTGCTTTTCTTTCCCTAATAAAATTTTTGCCAACTGCCTATGATCAGATCAGCTCTGCTACTGGTCTCTGTGACAGGCTGTTCACGGCACAAGAGCCAAGCAGGAGCTCGACGGGCTCCAGTACTGCTTAGTACAGCTCAGCTTGTAAAGATTGTCCCACTTCTTCAGCATTATCCAGGCAGAACACAGGAAGAGAAAGAAAAATAAAAATCAGTAACTCAAAGAGGAGGAGCTGACGTTAAGCAGCCAGATCCTTCATCTGGTGCCTCCATGCCAGCAGCGTGGCTTGTGAAGACTGAGCATTGCTCCAATTTGCTCTATGTGATGAGTCCCACATACATCATCTGGGGACAGCCAAAGGTCAGTATGACCCAGCTGCTAACGGACCCGCTGGAAAAGGGATGGACTGGGAAAAGCCACCAATCCCCCCACACCAAAGGAAACCTCAGCAGGCTGCTGCTTCTTCTGTACCATAGCTCAGTATCACAAAGGGAGATGACAAATTAAAGACTGTACTCCAGCCTACAGCTTGCATCCCCATGATCATCTCGAAATCACTGTGCTTGGCCCTCCAGTTGAAGAGGCTGGGCACCAGAACAACGCTCCTGTCACACTCCCACCCTGGGATGCAGTCCAAAAAACCCAGCACATGCCAAAGAAGAAAGTTCAAAGCCCTGGAAACGCCAGGCAGCCTTCGTTCAACCCATTGCTGTCAGTGTCCCTTGAGACTAGACAAGGAAACTAGCAGATTCCCACAGGTCTTCCCATGAATGTCTTCAATTCATCAGCATGTACATGTGTTACAAGTGTAATTACGCACCCAGGTATTATTGCTAAAAAGCTACAGAAAGTCTGCAAAGCTTGGAAAATGAGCAAAAACTCGTCTTCACTGGGAAACAGATTCTCTAGCACTGGGCTGGCTGTTCAGGCTTAATTTCACACATACACATTCACGACATATTCCTTAAATACATGATTCATGCTAGTTCTTTCACCAAACCTTGCCTTATTCACTGCCCGCAACAGATGATGCTCAGATACAGAGCCTCTTCCCCTTCTCATCAAGTTTCTGGCCTTATCTATTGGGCTTCTTACTAAAAAACAAAAAAAAAAAAACCCCACAGAACTGAATGCAGAGCTATTCTTCTCATAGTTTTCTGGGCCATCCATCCCTGCACCTCAGAATGTCACCAAAATTTAACTTTACGGGATCCCTGGAAAAAAGAAGGGTATTATGGCCCCCAATTTACAAGCAGCAAAAGCATATCCAGTTTCCACTAATTTGGCATGGTCTGCTTAAATCAGCAACGGCCTTACGTTATAGGGGTTAAGCATGAAACAACCTTTTGTTTTGTCTTCCAACGCAGACTTTTTTCACTTCAGCTATAACGACGGCTGCTCAACACTGCTGCAAGTCAGTCCCCACGCCCCAGACACCCACAAAATGGAAAGATACATCAAATCTAGCTTTAATACCCTACCTAGCCTCAGTCAGGAACTTTGTAGATGAGGATGGGACAAAACTGAATTCACTAAGGCAGCATTTAACCACAAAACAGCAAGGCAGTCTTTTCTGTTCACGTCACAGGATCACTAAGGTTGGAAAAGACCTGTAAGACCATCAAGTCCAACCAGCAACCAACACCACCATGGCCGCTAAACCATGTCGCACAATGCCTCGTACACACGTTCCTTAATAACACATCCTATACCTTCTTTAACAAACACCCTCCAACTTCTGTATCGATTAAGCAGTTTCGCTCACCACTCAGTCCTCATGTTCTCTCTAACCACTCTCTGCTTAATGAGGTGGCAGTGCTGTAGCAAAACAATTTGCAATCGCCTTAAAGACTATATCATACGCCTAAAACAGTACGCACTGACCATTAGAATGATTCATCCTAATTTTGCCCGCTTACATTTGCGACCCACTACGATTTTGTTACTTCACTAACAAACCGAGAAGCCCCAGGAGTGCCATGACCGAACTGCGCTGGTCCCAGGCAGTCATCGGCACATCAGAGTCACAACGCTCCCGCCAGCGAAGAAGCTGGTAGTGACCGGCAGGGCTGGCACCAGGCAATGAAGTCGTCAGAAAAGGCAACAGATTGCCAAGCGCAGCAGAACAGGAGACCCAACTGCTGCTTTATTGATGACATATCCTTGAAAAAAGGCTGGGCAGGCTGCTCTTGTGGACAACCAGGGATCCTTTTTACTGCCTGCCCCTCTGCTTCTCTCAGCTCTGCTCTTACTACAAAAGTCCTTTCCCTGTTCCCAACATTGCTCCTACTCTGTCTTTAAACAGTTTTTGATAAACCTGCAGAAGTGCTGAAATCACAGGCAGGGCACCTTCTTTCAGCTTTGATACAAAAAGGATCTTTGAAGAATAATTCTGTTAGGCTCTCAGAAGCAAGTGCAAATTTGATTCTTCAGAGGTGTGTAATTCAACCATAAGCCTGTACGTGTTCCCAGGAATAGCAGAAAGTACCTCCTTGACATCATGGCAACGTCTCTTTTCAAATTGAAATTTCTTAGTTCAAAGCCTGGAAATGCGAGAGCACCTCAGTGAAACGAAGGTAAACATATCTACAACACATTTTTCCCTTGTTCTACACTAGAACAAAGACATTCCTCCCGCACTCGGGAAAAAAAAAAGGCAAGTCCAAAAGCCTAGGGCCTGAAACCTGGGAGCAACATGCCGGTGTGACAGGGTACAGAAGAGGAAGAGTTAAGCAAGTCCACTGCTACAAGCTCCACCTTCTATAAACTACGGAGGCTGGTCACCATCTAAATGAGGTTCGAAAAGTTGTGACAAGCCCCACCTACCCGATTTTGATGACAGACAACATTTGCACCAGCAGATTGGTGACTTCCCCCCGCCCCGGCTCAAGCTGAAAGTTCATTTTGGTTCTAGGATTGCTCAGTAATTCTGCCAAATAGAGCAAGACTGCAAATCACCATTTTCTGTCAACTCCCGGCACCCACGATGAAGATGTCCAGCTATACAGAGCCATCTTGTCTTGACATGCCTCTTGAAAAGCATCAAAATCAGACTTGCCCAGAGAGAGGGGATCCCAGAACAGAGCTGTAAGTAACTTAAATCTGCATTAAGGTCAGTAGCTGCTGGATACATTTATGGTCCTGTATCCATCCATCAGACTGCCATTTAAACGCTCTAAATGGTTATTGCTGTTCATTTGGAACGCTTTAAAACTTACTATAATTTAACATACCTACAGCTCCTATCCTATGTTTCCCACAGTAACAACTAAAATATTCAGACACCTGCACATGATGTCTCCCATGATTTCTTCTAATTGAAGGACCGCTCTAGTAGTTTACTTGGAAAGAAAGTATGTGGGCCAGAAGGCATATCAAAATCGTAGAAAACCACAAAAATAAGAGCTTCAAAGGACATCAAGAACTCAGCTTTAGTTCAATGGGATCGTAACATTAGATTAGTTAAGCAGGCCAGTTTCAGTATACGTCTGTAACACCATCATACATTCCAAGTTGCAGCACATTTTTTGATGATGTATCTCTTGTACTTTCCCAATACAAGAGAGACATGGAGCTACTGGAGAGAGTCCAGCAAAGGGCCACAAAAATGTTTAAAGGGGCTGGATCATCTCTTATAGGAGGAAAAGCTGAGAGAGCTGGGACTGTTCGGCCTGGAGAAGAAGAGAAGGCTCGGGGGGATCTTATAGATGCACATAAATACCTAAAGGGAGGG
The DNA here is from genome assembly GCF_030936135.1 of Gavia stellata. Classification (NCBI taxonomy): domain Eukaryota; kingdom Metazoa; phylum Chordata; class Aves; order Gaviiformes; family Gaviidae; genus Gavia; species Gavia stellata. The sequence continues at coordinate 1,673,688 of NC_082616.1, read as the reverse complement.
TGCAAAGACAACAGAGCCAGGCTGTCCTCAGTGGTGCCCAGTGACAGGACCAGAGGCAATGAGCACAAACTGAAACACAAGAGGTTCCCTCTGAACATCAGGAAACACTTTTTCACCGTGAGGGTGACGGAGCACTGGCACAAGTTGCCCTGAGAGGTTGTGGAGTCTCCCACCTTGGAGATATTCAAAAGCCGGCTGGACACATTCCTGGGCAACCACCTTTAGGTGGCCCTGCTTAAGCAGAGGGGTTGGCCCAGATGACCTCCCGAGGCCCCCTCCAACCTCGACCATTCTGTGAGTCTGTGAACTAACATAGGGATATCCCTCATTACCCCTAACAACCTGAAAAAGTTCAGAAAAGAAATCCTAACTTCCAAAGAAGTCTTTACAACATCTTTACAGTAAGGTAAGACCTCATCCCTCTCCTCCTCCTTCTCAAAGAAGCTGAAAAATATAGAAAATTATTAATGCTTTGTACTCACTGAGCCCAGCATCCATCAAAAATAAAATAAGAGGAAATATTCATTTGACTTGCTTCCAAGAAAGCAATTAGATGAAACAAGTATGTTGAATAAAGTATTTTACTGGCAGGATGACTAAGAGATCAAGAACATTTATTGATCTACAGTCTTGGACCCAAACAGCTCAAATCACATCAACTACCTAAGCTTTAAAATTAACTCTATCCTCTGCCCAGGCCTCAGGGCCACTCAGCCTCTTTCAAAGTACCTTCACAGGATCTTCTTAAGTATGAATTAATTAGTTAGCAAAAGACTTCTCTGAGTCTCAGGTGAATCTGCCAGTCTATCCAAGAGTCGCTTCTACTACCTGGTGACCAAAACAGAGGACACTCACAGGAGGACATATCCTCGAACTTCATGGCCCAGTGAAAAAACTTCAAGGCCAAAAAGCTGAGCTCATGTCAGAAAATCCTCTTGCCTCAGTGAAATGTTGCCATTGGAGCCTACGGCATCATGCCCATAACACCACAGGCAGAAACCCATCACTTCACAAAGCCCTATCAGACTTCCATTAGGGCTTCTGTTTCTGAACACATTCTGAATCTCAACAAACCAGTCGTTCATGGGCAAATACCTTGCTTTGCACCAAGCTTCTTCGGGTTACAATGCCTGTGTAAGTATTGAACTTGTTGTTCTATATTATCTTTTCTCCCTCTGTTCTACAGAAATTAAACAAAACTGAAATGGAAAAGTTATCATAGGGTAAGCCACAACAGACACCATACTGCAGCAGTTACTGCCTAGATATACACCGTGCTATAAATTCAAGGTAACTTAACTATTTTATCCTTCAGTGAAAGAGGAATAGTCTGACTGGCTTTGCTGAAGAGTACAAACATGGAACAGGAGCAGTTATCTTGGAGAAGATGCCAGGCTAAGTTCACACCCTTATTTACTCACCAGGTGACACCTTTAGGTTTTCATACCCTAAAGCAGAATTTAGGATGCACACACTGGAGTAGGCAGTCACTTTCAGTCAGCGACCAGTCTTTAGATAAAACAGCTTAGAATAGCTTGGACCTCACGTCAAAAGACAAAATACAGCAAATATGCGTAGACAATCAGAAAAAGAAGACAGAAGAGGAGTACTGGTAAAAAAAAAACAACAAAAGTCTCTCCTGAGAGGGGAAGGAAACTGTATATCACATTTTCTACACATTTAAGTTCTTCAACATATAATTATTTCAAGATACCTTCTCCATCGTGGGTGCCCTCTCTCCACCGTCCCAGAGTTCTTGGAAGTATCATTTTGAGTTACATGCATACACCAAAAAAAAAAGGAGCTTAGACCACCTCTATTTAACTGAAGTGTTAAAGAACTATTAAAAGGCCAAGTTCCATAACTTCCCCTCTGGACGAGACCACTTGCCATAAGCCTGACCAAAGTAAGAGGCAACAGCTGTGGGGAGAGGGAATGAGAAGTGAAGCTGAGTTATCACAGAATCATTAAGGTTGGAAAAGACCTGTAAGATCATCAAGTCCAACCACCAACCCAACCCCACCATGCCCACTAAACCATGTCCCGCAGTGCCACGTCCACATGTTCCTTGAACACCTTCAGTGAGGGTGACTCCACCACCTCCCTGGGCAGCCTCTTCCAGTGCTTCACCACTCTCTCAGGAAAGACATTTTTCCTGATATCCAGTCTCAACCTCCCCTGGTGCAACTCGAAGCCATTTCCTCTTGTCCTGTCACTTGTCACTTGGGAGAAGAGGCCAACACCCACCTCACCACAACCCCCTTTCAGGCAGTTGTAGAGAGCGAGAAGGTCTCCCCTCAGCCTCCTCTTCTTGAGGAGCCTCTTATCTTGAAGAGGAGATGCTCCTGGGAAGGGAGGAAACCAGCACACACTCCTTCCCCCTGCAAACCTACCCAGCGGTTAGGGCACTTCTTTTCGCCAGCTCACTCATGTTGTCCTTCTCAAGCTTTTGGACAGATGGGGGACAGCCCTACCCTAGAGGACACGAGGGAACAGAAGAAAGCCTGCAATATGACCAGCCTTTGCTTGCCCACCGTACGCATGAAATAGGCTTCCCACCTCCCTGCGCAACAACAACTGACTGCTAGGATTGACAAAAGATTTTACTCTTATTAGTCAATAATACAACACACTGTCATATTAGACACTGCAGAGGTCTAGAACTGCTTGCCATTTGTTTCAATCTCAGTGTAAATGGAGAGTGTTGTGGGGGGTTTTTAATTTCATTTTCTACGGAAACCAAGCCACACACCCAGACTGTCTCGCCTTTCCCTCCGCCCCAGACCCAAAGGAGGCTCCACAGAGGCCAACTGCTTCTTACTGTCAGAGCAGTAAAATTCAGCAGTCTAGACAAAGCGAGCACCATTTAGCAAAGAGACAGTAATCTCATAAGGCTTTCAGATTACTTACTGCAGGAAGAAAGCTAAGGTGAAGCTAACAGAAGAGAGGACTACTCTGCTTGCAAACTTTTACGCATCAAAAAAACCCAACCGCATGCAAGACAAACTTTATGAGTGCCCAAATACTGGACAGACTTCACTTGGAGCTTCCCTTTCCTCAGGCTACCAAGTCATTCGCCACAAAACACAAATTCACATGCTTCCTCACGGTGTTTGTGGGAGTAAAATGTTAACATTTAATTCAAATACACGCTACTGGCTGAAAGAGCCTGCGTTTATTCTTTTGGATTTGTAGCATTTTCTAGTTGTGAAATAGCCTCTTATTCAGACTTTATCTCCCTATTGCAGTGATGTCAGATACTTTATTATTTTCTTTTTTTAATATTTAATACACTTCTAGTAGTGAAACAGATTTCTCCTTTCTAATTAAGTCTAGCAATTAATAACCAAAACTGAACTGATGACAATACCATTCTGCTAAACAAATAACTGAAGCTGTAAGTGTTTCCATAAATTAGCGTTGACATCAACAGCAGCTTATTCTGAATTTTATGGATAAACTGAGTTAAAAAGAAAAATAATTAAAATATTTCTCATTTATTTGGCTGCTCCCCACACTCCAGAAACCAGTCTCTCAAACAGCTGATCCTGCTTGTCACTGAAGTTGGGACTTATTAAGCAATCAACTAACCTTAGAGGATTTTCTTCGGCTTCTTCTTGTCCAAACCACCACTAGTTTATCTGGCTGCCTGTTGAAGATAAGGAAGAAACAGCTTAATTTACACCAAGATCAATATGTAAACAGTTTATATTAGAACTCTTGCAAGACATAATGACATCCTTAGTGGATACATTGTCTTTTAAAAATAGCTCAGCTAAAAACCACTCAGCATCAGCCGTTTAACAGGAAAAATAATGCTGTATTTTTAGAAAAAGGCTGTCCTCCAATCTGCACGGTAATGTCATCCTTCTCCTGCTCTCCTTGCCTGCAGGCATCTCCCCAGAGCCAGCAGCGCAGAGCAGAAACTCTTCCATGGGGCAGGGAACAGGAGCCAGCCTCTTTAAAGACACCTTGGAAACAATCCGGTACCCAAAAGAAACATCAATGCAAACTCAAGTTTGAATTTCAAAGCAGACATTGAAAAGGTACTGCTAAGTAGCAAAGAAAACAGGCAGTTTCACTTTCTCACCCCAAAGGATTTATTTTTTTCCCTACTTGAATACCTCAAACAACAAGAGAATCGAGTCCTGTATTACTCCTCAAAATCTCCTTGGATGATCACCAACAGATAAATTAGCGCTTCCTCAACTGTCACTCAGAAGGACAACGTGCCGATATTCAGTATGGCTCTCCAAGCAATTGTTTATTTGGCATTTCTAATGAATGTGGATGGAAACGCTCAATAAAGGACACTTCCAGTACAAATTATCTTCTCTTTAAATTTCTTAAGATTCATTTCTCGGTTAAGTTACAGCCCTATGACTTCTACCTTATTAGTTTTTACAATTGTCTCTGAGTGATTTTTGATACTGACCTAACTTCCAGGCTTTTTTTTTGTTTGTTTGTTTTTGGCCCATGATACACTTCCCATCATATGACCACACTTCTGGTCCCATTTCCAGACCCAGGACCCCTTTTCCGGAGACTCCTGACCCTCCGTTCCAGCTTTTTTTCCTAGCTGATGACCCAACTGCCACCAGCAAGCCTGACTGCAAATCCACCCGCAAATGATTTTCAATGGAGTTCGCATCTCCGCTTAAAAGTACTAAAGCTGTGACTCTGCCTGGAAGAAAATTGCTACTCAGAGTTTTGAGACACTAGTGTAAGAATCCCTGCATTTCTAAAGCCAAGAGCAAAACTTGTTTCCTCTTAAAAAAAAATCATGGGGGGAAAAAAAAAATGGATGTTACAGAGAAAAAGGCAAGATACAATGCGCTCGAATCATTCATTAAAAGACGCATCCAAAAAAATCCACACAAGTATTGCAAATAAAAAAAGCAGTGTTCACACTGCTATCTTAGTATTTCATCACAGGGAAACTGTACCTACTTCATAACTAACTTTTCAAATGAAAACCCAACTGGTTTAACAGTCCGAGAGCTCATTTTAAGCACCGAAGTGCTGGCCACCGGATTATGTACCTTCCCCTGGAGCTGTTCATCATTTCTGCAGGCTACAATAAAACTACTACATCACCTTCGATTTACATTTAAGCCCCACCAGAACTAAAGTTCTCCTGAAAAACAGCATTAAAGGCAGATCCTGTGAAAGAAACGAGGACACTGGCTTTTATTTGCTATTCTGTATTGCACCTTACTCCTTCAACATATCCCTTAATTTCCAGGTAGGGGTAAATTGAAAGTGAAATAATCTACTGCATTTTAAACTGTGTAAATTCACTCTTACGGCTTGTTTAGATGACCTAAATTGTAGGTTGGCTCTGCTTGAAGCTTCTCCTGCAAAGTCTTGCTTGCTAACGAAGTCATCCTGTTGTACTTTGAAAGCTCTTTGCTCACTTGGTGTCGCGTGTGTTGGGCTCTCATCTGTCGGCATACACCCCCATTCACTTTGATGGGAGCTGTGTTTGTGCCGCTAGAAAAAAAAAACACACCCCCAAGCAATTTCCTTGAAGCAAAGCAACCCAAACCCACGCCTACAACAAACAATTTTTTCCAAGAGTTATTTCGCTTTGCACTTTAAAGCTGACTTATTCTCATTTCAGAAACTAGCTCGTGAACCAAATTTAATTTAACCTTGACTCACTCAATCCTGAGTTTGCCTCTGAGCACAAAAATATGCCAAAAGCAGGGAAAGGAAAACGAAAAAAATTTAGAAGGTGCATTTCTGCAGTGGCAGTGGCTATACCGAAGATGACCCTCCCTCCGAGAGCGCGACTCTGTCCCATGAGTCACACAAATAGGATCTTCAGTAGGAAGAGGCAGGACAACGCCTGCAGAGGTTAAAAGGAAGAGCACAAGTCCACGCAGGTGTACCGGAACACCAGCTAACATGTAAGAGACAAAAAGACATTCTTTATGGTATACTTAGTAGATCATCAAAACACTGAGTTCCAACACACGGATTTCAAGAGTAAACTTCCACAAGTTTTCATCAGAAGAGCACTCAGCTCTCCAGAGACCCTGGGAGGGAGGCTAAGAAGGATCTTCCCAGGTCCCTTCCCAGGTCCCTTCCCTCCCTGCAGCTCCAGCTCAGGTAACGGTGATGCTGCTTCGTCCCTCTAGATCTGTTTTGATCTTGTCTTATTTATCTTAGCATCAGAAGTGATTTTTTTCTTACAACGGCACTAGGTCATCTCCCCAGAGGAGGGGTAAACATGCCACAAGCTGGAAAAGTGAAGCTCCACGTGGTGCCGACATCTAAAGCAGGAGGCCAACCCTGATGGAGATGGCCCAAGAACAGTTACACACGTGTGCAAACAAACGGGCCAAGAGAAGCAAGACAGCGAAGCAAAGCGAAGGAACAGGAGTGTCAACGTCAGCGCCAAAGCGAGTCGATTCAAAGGAAGAATGAATCCACACCTGCATTCCTGCACCGCAGGTACTTTTTCATTACAGGGGACCCTAGAAAAGACCCGTGGCTATGCCAGATGCCTCAAAAGAAAAGAGTAAAGAAGCGGCTATATGTAGATGCAACACAGTTATTCCGAAAAATGTAAGTAGCATAAAACAATTGTCAAGGGTTGACAAGCTCCAGTGTGGAAATCTTTCCAAAACTGGACTTGAAAAAACCATCCTGGCCTGTATCAGAAACGGTGTGGCCAGCGGGAGTAGGGAGGTGATGGTGCCCCTGTACTCGGCGCTGGTGAGGCCACACCTCGAATGCCGTGTTCAGTTTTGGGCCCCTCACTCCAAGAAGGACATTGAGGTGCTGGAGCGTGTCCAGAGAAGGGCGACGGAGCTGGTGAGGGGTCTGGAGCACAAGTCTGATGAGGAGCGGCTGAGGGAGCTGGGGGTGTTCAGTCTGGAGAAGAGGAGGCTGAGGGGAGACCTCTACAATACCTGAAAGGGGGTTGTGGGGAGGTGGGTGTTGGTCTCTTCTCCCAAGTGACTAGGTATAGAATGAGAGGAAATGGCTGCAAGTTGCACCAGAGGAGGTTCAGGCTGGATATTAGGAAAAATGTCTTTCCTGAGGGAGTGGTGAAGCACTGGAAGAGGCTGCCCAGGGAGGTGGTGGAGTCACCATCACTGGAGGTGTTCAAGGAACGTGTGGATGTGGCACTGCGGGACATGGTTTAATGGGCATGGTGGGGTTGGGTTGGTGGTTGGACTTGATGATCTTACAAGTCTTTTCCAACCTTAATGATTCTATGATTCTGTAAATCAGATTTGGGCAGTAAAACATGGCCAGTCACCTCCTGTGATACTGGTATGTGTGTCCCCCAGGTTGGTAACCGACCTTGCATTTCATTCTAATTCTTTCATTTCATTTTAAATCATGCCAATGCTTGCTTGGCTTTACACAGGTCGTCAGGGACAGCTGGTGCTTCAGTGCAGTTCTCCAGCGGGAGCTGCATCTGCATCTCACACACACAGTTATCACCAAGCCTGGATTTATTTCCCAATTTTGAAGAACTCCCTCTGCCAGGAATATAAAGAAACACGCTAACATGGAAAAGCCAACCAGAGTCTCAATTCAGGCTGAGAAGATTAAGCCACGCTGATGGGAGAGCTTGAGCAGCACTTGCTCCCCCAGGCTCTTTCACCAGTATATTTATTTTGTTAAGTATTGAGTATACTTTGCTCCTTCAGCTGCAAGGATAAGAGAAATCCACATCCAGAGGTACTTGGCCAAAGCAAAATGAAGAATGCCATTATGATATGGAGACAGAAAATTTAGCAAAATGGAACGGGGAGAGGAGGGAAGAGAAGAAACTATCCCAAAGGATGAGTTCTCCCTCTAAGTATAACCACATGTTTAACTGAAACAAAACACAAAGAACAGCAGTTTTTCTAAGGGATTTTCTTCAAGAAAGTCACTAATCCAACAGTTTAAAAATATATCCATAGAACTGTTTTACAAACAAAGCCAAGAGCAACCTTCTCTTCCACAATCCGTTCATTGCTCTTTTACGCCAATATACTTCTAGAAGAAAAAGCCCAGCTCATATTTTAATTGGCAAATTTGCATTAAAGGTTATTAGTCATGTCTCAGTGCTAGGAAATGGCCAAAACCACATAATGCAGTTTGCTCATATAAGCATTTAAGTAACATTTCCTACTTCAGACTTCTCCCCTCCTTCAACATCATAAACCTAGGCTGCTCATTAACCAACAATAAAAGCAAATAAAATCCTTTCTGAAGAATTAGGCTGAAGACCAGTTTTAGTATCTTTTCTAAGTTTACTTTGTAAACTCGGAGCCCGTGCCAAATACAAAATGCACAATGGTGCAAGTGCAACAAATACTGATGGTCAGCTACAAAAAAAAAAAATTAAATAATTAAGTTCCTGTGCTGCACGAACAATATTTCTCATTCCTTTAAAGCCACCAGCTTTTAGATAGCTGCTTACTCAGCTCCAGCAAAGCCAGTGTGTTTAAGGTAAGGAATAACACACCGCTAAGCCTAAGACGATGGAGTTGGACTGGGGGAAAGAACTGGGGTTTAGCTGAACAGCTACATCTCCGCACTAAGTAGCCGCTTCAATCTATACAATCCAACACCACCAACCTTTCAATAGGAGCATCTAATCCTGCGCTGGGATCTGACACGATTGCCTTGGTGGTGCTTCGCACTTCACCCCACGCCAGTACGCAGCATCGCCGAAGCAGCAGCCGCCCCGGGGAGGGGCGGCCGAAGGAAGGCAGCGACACCGGGGCATCCGACACTGCCGCCGTGAAAGGCAGGGACCCAGCGGCTGGTGCTGAAGGATCCTGCTTGGATCCAAAAGATTGTATTTTATAAAGCCTACCATAAACTTGTTTTTGCTATTTACTCATTTTTGTGTGGTTCACAAGAAACTATTCCTGAAGAAAGGCAATTTATAAGGTTATTTTAAGCTTATTTTATTATTCACAAGTGAAACTTCCCTGCTTCTTTGCTGAGTAAGATTATGATTTCAAAGTTTGTGGCTGAGAAAAAGAGCTTTATTGCTGCCCAGCATACTAAAGTAACTAAAATGAGATTTAAAATACAGATTAATAGAACATCTATAATTCAAAACCATGCCTGTTCTTCCTGTTAGATGGAGGCCATGATTCCGGTATCTTCAATTCTCCCATTGAAACAACTGATTTAAAAAAAAGAAAGATAAAATATTGGAACCAGACTTTGCCATATCCACAATTTTTAAAGTAATAAAAACATTCCACAGACTGGAAAAAAATATTTCATCCGATCATCACCTTATATGCCACAAATTTCACCGACTGGAAAGGAGGTTGTGCAAGACTGAAGGTCTTCTGGGGTTTGGTTTGTTCATTCCAGGAAATATTTGGCACAATATTTTGATTACGGAACTCTCCAAGTATCATTTGTGAGAGAAGGACATAAAAGGTATCAGTCTCCCGTTAGCTCTTGTTTTGTAAGCCTTTTAGCAGAAGCAGATAACATCATCCGGGACCTATTTCTCCACCAAATTTACCGCTCGACAGCAGAAAACTACAAAAGACTTACGTTTAGAATCTGTTGTCGGAAAGAATTGCAGATGCACTTAATTACGGCCGCTGAAGCCAATGGCAAGACCAATTACTAACAACCCTTTGGTGAAAGGAGAGAAAATAAGTAACAGTATTTGTTCGTAACCGGGTATCATTACATTTCATAACATTCAATAATCTGTAAATGCCCGTAATGCACAAGGTGCCTTTTTTTGTATGTACATGGACCACTACAGCCTGCGTGTTTGTTTTGGCATCTAATTGCCTAAGTGTTCGGGTTTGCCTTTTTTTTTAATTATTATTATTTTTGCCTTTTTTTTTTTGGTTGAGCTTGTTTTATTCTTACTGTGTTTTGATTTGAACTGCATTAATTATTCCAGGCTGCTAGATCACTCTTGTGAAGCAAGCTTCGAAGAGTATAATTAACAAGAGAAGCAGCAGTGTTAGCACAATAGCATGCAGATGCACCTATTGAAGGATAAAAAAATAATTACTTGAGGACTGATGTCAAAGTACTTCTGATAAGAGGTTTTAGTTCTTTGGGTTTTTTTGGTTTTTTTTTTTTTTTTTTTAAATAACCTTTTGTCCCCTCTGCATCCTGCATACCAGCACGATGTGTGAGGTTTGCATGAGGAACCAATTGTCCCTCCCCACCAGCACACAGCTTTCTACACGACTGCTGGAATGCTATGAAGGCTCTCTACCGGTCTCTTAAAAATAGATGTGGTTGGCTCTACACCACTGCTAATTTGGGATGAACGTTATTTTTCCTCATTTTACAGATATTTACCTTGACGAGCTCTCTTTGGAGTGCAGTCTTCTGCACTGGGACCTACGCTACGCCCCGTATTACCATCGGCCAAGGAACTAATCAAGCAACGGCCTTTCACGAGCCTCGTACTAAGTTTTTTTCCTTCCGAATTTCCTGTTGGACACGATCAATGAAATTCCACAGCTGCCTACAACTCCGGGAAGTGTAGTCAAGTCACCACTGATGCTTTAAACAGGCCTAGAGATGCTGGTAAGAGTGATGTCACGTGGTGATGTATTTGCCAAATGAGCCCTCTTGTTGAGTGAAGGTACAGCACTGATTGCAACAGCCAGAAACATTAAGAAGAAACATTAAGAAGAAAATAAAACCCATCTGAGCTAACTGTAAGATGAAGTACATTACGAGACGAAGCTTTGCATTTCAGGAAGGGATTTGGGGTTTTCTTGAAAACACTTTATACCCAGACATCATTCAATGTAGTTGTGCGAGATGCCAAGACACATCCACCAGCAAATGAAGGTAGGATGGCTGACGTGTTCACCTGGCCTAGCCTGTCTGCTCCCACTTCTCCGCTGCACACTCCCGCCTAAGACCTGTGAGCAGACTTCTGAACCATCTCACAGCGGGACCACGTCAGGCTCTATCCGAATCCAAACAACCGTCTCCCAACCTAACTCGCTGCGGAATATGCATCAAGCCCCTAAAATAAGACAAAGCTGCTTCTTCCCTGACTGCAGCCATCCAGTAGTCTTAGCAAGGCTGGGAAATGCCAAAAGAGAAATCGAAATTGTTAAAACAGGCACAGCGAGAGGACACCATAGCTGAGATCCTTCCACTTGTGCGTCTTCACTTTCTACACTTAACACAGAAAATTCCTCCTTCATTTCTTCCCACCAGAGGTCTCTACGTATTTTCTCAAGACTACACAAGCTGTCAAAAGACCAGGATTTTCCTTGTGAACTGAATGTTGGGGGTTTTTTAATACATCTGCAGCTAAACAGACTGGCCCCTATAAGACTTACGTCTCAAGATTATGCTTTGCTTTTCAAAAGAAGCTCTAGTCTGGCTTTGCTTGGTTTAAACAAAAAAGGGACAAAGCGAGACACTATGACTATTTTACAAGCGCAGTCAGACCTACCGACTCTGCACAGCATCTATTTGCGAGGCTGAGCGTGGAATGTGTAGTATGTACTGCTGATGACTTGATCTTCTTAAACCAAACACAAACCAAGTTTACAGAGGAGCTGGATTAAGCAAAGCCCAAGTTCATCCATTATTCAGAAGCAGCGACAAGGACAGATTCGGCTTCATTTTTCGAGGAGTTATTGCAGCAAAGAATCTTGAGCAAAACAAACTTGACAGGACTATCTAGCAAAAATCTTTTCTTAAGGCTTTTTGCAAGAGAATTTTATATTGCAGAATACACAAACTGACCCTAGTCTTCAGAAGTTATGTTCTTTGGGCAGTAACAGGAGGATGCCTTGACTAGTCCCTGAATTTTATGTCGCATCCAGCTGCTCTCCATGCAGAAGCTTTCTTTGCCTGATCCAATTCAGCCATGCTTGTCCGAAGGAGGGGTTAAGAGCACTGCAGCAGAAGGACCAAGTGGATCTCTTATCTCACTCTCCTATAACCATAGACACTCCCCTTAGGCAAACACTTACTCCAGCAATGCTTAGTCCACAGGTTTACACCACACATCCTACCACACCAGAGCTTAGAAACGCCTCCCAGTACTCTACGGCAAACAATGCCTACAGAAAACAAGAGCTGCTTAAGGCCACCTAAAAGCTTGCTTGTAAAACCAACCTCCCCAGTCAAGTGAGCTCAGAGCATTAAGACACCACCCAACGCAGGTCGGGTTTTTGTGCGTGGCTAGCGGGGGCTCAGGCTAACTGGCAGGGAGGAGCACAGGCTAAGGGAGCCATTCGGACAAACCTTACATGGGAAAAGCGGAGCGTGTCGCTTTATAGCGGAAAGCTCACAGGAGGCTACCATGAGTCGTACCTCTCTCAGACGCCTGATCTTCCCTTTTATGTTCTTTTTTCAGAATATTTAGTCTTCTACATTTTAGCAATGACGAATCTATGGTTTTAAAAAAAGCTTTCAGTTTAGAGTCGGTAGGTTGCTCCTCCCGAGCGGCGCGTGGCAAGAGCAGGCACCAGGCAAACCTGCTTGCACAGTCCGCCCGTCCTGACCCGCGGTGAACTCGCTCTTCTGATCCTCTTCCCTGCAGAGCCGGGGCCTGACAACTGCCAAGTGAATAAACACAAACTAGTTTGAAATCAAACTCATTTTCACCTCATAGGTAACAGTACATTTGAAAGCTGGTTCAAGGTGGTGAGGTGCTGGACCGTCTACTTGCTACGAAACCCGAGTGCTGAACGCAGACCTCTGCGCACACAGCCTCCGCATCCCGCACTACTTAAGCGGACACAAGCGATCGGCGCTACCTGCTCCTCTCTTCACGAATGTCCATGTTCACTGGGGTGTAAAACAATAAAACAGATTAGTAACAAGAACCAGGGAAACACGGTTTTAGCAAATTTGAGCAAGTAAACCAGGAATTTTGAATTCAAATTCCAGCTCCTGTCCTCACGGACTATACAGCCTGCAGAAAATCTCAAGACAGACACTCAGCGGCATCAGCCCTCCCTTTGATTTTAGTCGTGCTCCATGACCTACCTATACCTCTCCCTATAGACCAAAGATATCAACTCCGTACAACAAAGTATGTGCACTACTGGGGATACCTTAAACTACTGCGTGTTATCCCTTCTTATTTTGAAGCACAAATATAAATGTTAGATGTATTCTAGCAATAAAAAGTGCAAAAAGCATAACTAAAATAAAACTCTTTGACTGACAAACGCTGCCTGAAACATAGCTTCAGCCCATCAAAAACAAATGCCCACATTAAACAATATATTTCTGTACTAAAACTATGCAAGAGGCTTCTCGGCACACCATTGTCAATTTTAATCAGACCGCATTACAAAACAGATCCTATTCCATTTTGCATAATTTTTTTTCAAATAGCATTCGAAGAGAAGGCCCTTCTGTTTTTCAATCTGGAAACAGTAGAGAAAAAACGTTATTTTTCTGCAATTCCTGCAGAACAGAAGGGAAGCGTGCATCTTTCTCCAAAACCACAGTGGGAGAAAACCAAACTATTCCTGACAGAATAGAATCTTCTTCCTCCAAGTTGTCTAAAATAGATTTAAGAAACCCTGCATAGCCTACCTCAAGCAGTTACAGAAGATGATGATCTCTGCTCTTCTTACTGCCTGGGCGAGTTTCACATTCACACACAGATACAAGAACGCAGGTGTTGACTTCTGTTCCACAGAGATTCCCACGTCCATGTTAGGACTCGGACAAAGCAAGTCTTAGAAGCTACAGTATGTTAACGCCTCCATCTTCCTCCTCTCCTTGCAATCCACGGACTCATCCTGAAGGAATTACAGTTCAGTATGGACAGGAGTAGGAGAACCTGGTGCCGTGCGTCTTTCAAAGCTCCCTTCCAAACCCACGGCAACAGGGTTTTCTTGTTTGCTTTTGTTTCTTAAGGCCATGTTTTGGATTACACAAAGCAACTGGTATCATTTGAAGATGCACAGAAGTTGCGAACGTACTAAAGGCTTCTGCGTCTAAAGAGAAAGTTCGTATCACCTACCTAGCCTGGATTATGAGACCGAGATGCTTACACGGTAATTAGTGTTTTTAATTAAAAAGACTGATACCTATAAAGAGTGAATGAGTTCTAAGACACACAGTAGTCTGCCTCTTCAATACCTGGAAAGCTCGAATATATACTTGAAGCTATAAAGACAGTGCGAACTCTTCATTTACACTCCAAAGAAGACCGTAGCCTAACACCGGGTAGTGTGACACAAGTGTGTGGCGAGCTAAGGAGCAGATCGATGCCACGCTGTGTCCACGCGGGGAGCAGCGCGGAAGGGCTAGTGTGATATGAACTCATACTTAGTTTTCTAAATGATGACTTTACTGAGCCTTTGATTAATCCGCATTTATTCTGAGACACGGGCACTCCTGGCCCAGGCACAATGAGCTCTCCAGTCAAAGGTTGCTCATGTGTCAGCAGCCTCCGTCCGCTCTTCTAAATTCATATCACAAAGAGAAAAAAAAAAAAGGAGGAGGCAAAAACGTGACATGCTGCGGCAGCTCCTTTCCCCTACGCTGCCCAGGAGACCAGGCTTTGCAAATCCTGTCAGGCACTCTCAGTCACAGCCATAACGGATACGGTGTCGAGAAGGATGAACTCACTTTCGGGGAAGGGCGTTGAAAGATGAGATCTTGAACTGCTTCCTCAGCTCTGACGCTGGCATCACCTCGGCTGTATGACCAACCACAGGATTACGAATCGTCTGCTTTCGGCAAAGCGCCTGGTTACCGGGAGGAACGCGTCTCCTCTTCTCCACAGCTGGAGCACCAGTGGCAGTGACACACCTTTCTGCCACCCTTCCGAGGCACAAAACTGGAAGATTTTACCAACTGCAATAAGGCAGCAGCTACTGGAAATCTCTGAAGCAGCCACGGCATCCAAACACCACAGAGAAACATGGGAACCTCGCATTTAAACTTGGGTCCCAACCAAAGTCACATATTTGCACACTACACAAAGCAAAAGCCCCAAAGCCTCTACACACCTCCCCCTCTCCAAGCTTGATGAGACCTTCAAAAGGTTAAAAATGAGAAAATAAGCCAACGTGATAAATTTTGCAGCAGTAAGCTATATGTGAATAGTTTTCCAAATTAAAGCTATGATTTTCTTCCATGTTAAGAGATAAAGATATTAATTAACAGATTTTTGCATATGGTTTCAAAGGAACTGGCGTGGGCCAGAAGAAACTGCCACTATCATTTCCCACGAGACGCCCCATTTCACGTTGGTGGCTTTTCCAGAGCCGCTTTAAGATGGAGGTATGGCCATAAGAAGTGAAATTATTTGATCAGTATTTACAGCTAAATAACTGCTCCAAAGACTGCTAATTTACAACTCCTCCTCTTCCTGCTCAATCTGTTTAATTCAGTCGTTACATCGCTTCCAAGGCGCTTCCTGAAACAGAAGTTAACACTTCTGATCACAAAAGTCAATCTCAAAAGCAACACCGTTTATTTCTATTTATGGCTCACCAATTCTTCCCCTAGAATCCTTCATCTGAAGTCTAAAAACATGTGCCATTTTTAGGAAGTTAAACTGACCGAGCCTTTTAATTAATGCCCTCGAAGTCACACCCCTGGCTCACATCCAGCAGCTAAGAGAAAAATGCATGTTAACTCAGGGATACTCAAGAGACCAAGCAAAACCCCCTGCTAACATTAGGGGCTGGATATGGTAAACAAAACAAAAAAAAGCAAAAAAAATTCCTAACTGAAAGATCTCCATTTCTATTTTGAAATGCAGAAAAATGATTTTACAGCTTTTAAAAATTGGAAAGTATTTTGAAAATACCAAACTTCCTAATTTGCAGATACAATTGATGAAACATTTTTATTTGAAGGTCAAAAAAAAAAAAAAAAAACCTAAAGCCACCAACAATTAAAGACCTAAACAGATTTTGCTAATAACTGCTGTTGTAAGATGCCCGACAGCAATTTGAACTAGATTGTAACTAATTATTTCAAGATCAGCTAAGCTGGAAACTAATAGCAGATTTAATATGACTGTTTCAAAGCATGGGTTTCAATTTAAAAAAGCAAACTAACAACCCCTAGCACAGCTGAATTCATGCTGATGCTGAAAATGCACAAAGAAATTGCACCTTTCAGCCAGCTGGTGGGTTTTTTTTGTTTGCGGGTTTGATTTTTTTTTTTTAAATAATCTTCCTATATAATATTTTTCTATTACAACCTGATCTAGCTCTCACTCAAGTCAGACACTCCCATAAACAGAGCCCTAGGAGCTAGGTCAGCCCTTCGGCTCAGCGTCCCTACGGAAGGAGCTAAGAGTAGTGGTCCTTCACATTTTTTTTCAGTACACTGAGCTGTGCCTACGCTCCTTTGAAAAGCTTACAGCTGGTTACTAACATTCAAGAGAAGGACACTCCTCAAGGTACAAAAGGTCATTTGTAACCCCAGAATTTTTTGGGATGTAAACTTAAAAATGAACACTGCCCTTTCCTTGCTTACATTCCCAACGAAGACGTATAGATACCGCCAGTATCAACTGTTTGAGAGTCTTAAGCGGAGGCTTTTTGCTCCCCGTCGCACGCCAAGTCTGTAACCGGAGGATAAACCTGGTCACTACGGTGGCCACCGTGCTGCCCTCTCCCTTCTTCCTGTGCCACCACCGTTAGTACTTGATATCAACTTAAAACAGACGGAACCCATACCCTCCCCATCCTACAGCGAAATGTCCGATTGTGTTTTAGCCTGACGGCTGCCTCAGTCCGCTGAAGGATCTTAGCACGGGGCAGTCGTAAAGAAACATCTGCAGCCACAGAAGAGACTCCTGGATGCTGTCCAGATTTTTTATTAAGTGGATTTGATGTCTTGCAGGCTGGATTCCAGTCTTGTACCATTAAATGAGGCAAGGGGATAAAGAGACAGAGTCCCTCTATCCCATAGGGCACACAGCTTAAAAGATTAAGTAATTTTGTCTCACCCGAGATTTCAATTTTACTCTAATTTAAAAATTTTTTATCTGTAAACACAAATGTGTCCGGTGTGAAAAGCAGTTCTCCTTGGAAGCAGAAAGGTGAATAAAAAGGGAGGCTAGGTTGGTTCCCGGAGCAAAATACACTCTTAATCTTGCAAAGTGCAGAGAGCCATCCACTCAAAGTAGAAGACAAAGCCTCTCAAGCTCACTGCAACACCTAGCTGTGCCAAGTGAAGACCGGTGTCCTTACAGTGAAAGGCAAAAACCTCCTACCAGATTAAGTCCTGCAGGATCTGGCACTAAATGAGGACAAACAGGAAGAAAAATTTTAATTTCAAGCTTTTAGAAGGGTATTACAGTAAATGAAACGAAGATAAGTTACTGTAAATGATTGAATTTCAAATTGGGGTTTTAATATATTTGCCTAGCTAGGGTCAAAGAAGCCTAATGAATAAAATCCACTCCGTGAACTAACCATCAAGGGAATGTGAATCAATTGCAGCTGCGCGGAGTTCACGCAGAGCACTGAGGGGGAAAACCAGTTATGTGCAGAGTCATCAACACGGACAATAGAGATGCGTGGGCACACGAACTCCTTGGATTCTGCAAAAGAAGATTTTCCACATATTTCAGGGTACTTGATACAAAACGCACTTTTCATCTTTAAAACAAACAAGGCTCAAAAGTCAAAGCCTGCAAAATTTTAACATATTTACTTCTGGAGCGTTCAGATGGAAGATCAGCCTTGGCAGGGCCAGCACCGCACGCGCGTGTGCATGCCCACGCTCCGGCAGGGCGAGCACTTCAGAACGACGGGCAGGCCCGTGGAGGAACGCTCAGGAAAATTAAGATCACCGGGCCACCGCAGTAAGGAGCAAATCTCCTGAATGAGCGCATTCATAGGAGAGTTCAGCACGGCTTTATTTACGCACTGCATGCTTTAAGTCAGCTCTCCTTAACTTTTCCAGTTTCTGAGCATAGACAAGACCTTACACAAAACACTTATCTTGATCTGTTAATTTAACCTTGTCACTGGGGCTTTGACAGATGAGTGCTGGCATATCTGGCTCTTCCCATTTAACACGTTGTTACCGCGCAGTACCGACGCCTTCTCAACGGCTTTTCTTCCCCCATGCCGTCTGTCGGAGGAAGCGCGACTTCTGTCCTCAGCGCTGCAGCTCTCGGTTGGACCTGACCTGGATGAAGGCAGAGGCGACCCAGCAGACCAACGCCTTTAACCCCTTTCATTGCAGGCGAGTCAAGGCTCTTGTTTCTCGCTGCTCTGGCTGAAAAGCTAGCGCTCAGTTTTAACATATAGAGGCTTTGGGTTTGTTTGTTCTGCAGCCAGACGAGCAATATAGTACCAAATGAGGTGTGAATTTGCTCATTCATTTCAATGCAGTTAATGTTCAAAGATGCTTTGGGTCATTGAAACCCCGAAACTTCAAAGCCAAGGAAAATAAGTGTTTTGGAGAAAGTTAGGAGTCAAAGCGTAAACCAGAGCCAGACCTTTGGCTTTTGTAACGTCACCTCACTTTGCTAGAACAATGCAAAGAACGTGTGGACGTGGCACTGTGGGACATGGTTTAGTGGGCATGGTGGGGTCGGGTTGGTGGTTGGACTTGATGGTCTTACAGGTCTTTTCCAACCTTAGTGATTCCATGAAAGAATCTTTAAGTTCCCCAAAAGGGGCAGGGCAGATTCCCCATGGCAGCTGCATATGCCAGAACCTGATGTGTTTCCACTCACGCACAGGTAGTGCAACAGCTCCTACAAGCGCCCTGCCTCCACGACGTCCAGCCGCAGAGCTGGGAGACCCTTCCGTAAAGACGCACAGTAAATCCAGAGTGTCCGAGCCATGTCTGACGCGGGTGGCCCGTCCCCAGCAGCACACCCCACCAGCTTTCCCTGGGGCAAACCGAGATAAGCAGACCAACGCATGCAGCCCTTATTCCCGAGGGGCTGACAGCCCTCCGCCATCCCACAAATGAAGCATGTCCCCCAGCAACAACCTCTCCTAAGACATGGATAGGGATCACGTGCACCCAGGGACCTTACAGCTGGAACACCCAAAGTGGGGAAAAAAGGTTCAAACAACCAAAGAGAAAATATCCGTAAGGTAAAGACAACACATGGCCAGCTTCATCACATAAATAACGGCATCACAGATAGCACAGGTGCCTACGTTTTCTGGCTTTGATGCATTCGATTTCTGTATAATCCTGGTCTTCAAGAATCAGCCACAAAGCAGACCAGCAATTCTGAAATGGGTGATGGAGGTTTGCCTCTCTCAAGAGAATCAGAGCCAAGAGTTTAGTCCGTCTGACCAAACTCAGCAGTTCTTGCAGTTTAGCCTCATAAATACTTCAAGTGTCTCACGAGTTACCCTATCTCTTCTTACACTCCAAGTCACAGGACAGACATGCTGGAGCAACAAACAAGTAAAATCGCAGCAACAAATGCTCTGCATAGAATTCTTGGCATTTTTTAAGGGTAGGAAATAAAATGCTGCTTTCCCGCCCAATATTCACATTCTCCTTTCCACCAGCATTAGGTTTTAGGACTGATTTTGTGGATATGACATGAATTAAAAGCTATCACCTAAAGTCCAAGCAGAAAATAAATCACAGAATAAATTCTGCAGCAATATAGAGAGAAAAAAAAGGATCAGCAATTCTAATCCAGCCAGTGTACGTACATATTGAAGTCAACAAGCTTAAGCAGAATATTCCAACAGCTCTGATTATATCACAGTAATGATAAGCCTATATCCTGCTGTGCAGCCACGGTTTTGTTGGCATTGTAACTGAGCTCCATCCTACCAGCTTGACTCCCAAAAGCCTTCGCAGAGCTTAACAAGTTCTCTTCCTTCATTTAGCGCTACAGCTTCTCCATACACACCTCTTTTAAAGCGCTTTGGTTTGAGCTGTCAGAATCACAACCATTTGCAAGTGAATCCAACACGTAGGTCCCCCCTGAACTTTTCGCACTGGAAGTAATCAACATGTAGCCTTTCAAGTGCAATTACATGTTTCAGGCATCCATCACCTCTACTGAAGAGGAGCTCGGTCCTTATGGTTATTGTCATTTTCTAATATATCGCCACCACTG
Organism: Gavia stellata; assembly: GCF_030936135.1. NCBI lineage: Eukaryota > Metazoa > Chordata > Aves > Gaviiformes > Gaviidae > Gavia > Gavia stellata. Next base: position 1,653,665 of record NC_082616.1, on the reverse strand, counting down.
GATAAAGTATTTTAGAAACGTCAATCCAGAAAGGATGTACTTAGAGCCTAGTACAAATTACTTCCTTCCCCTCAATCTGGCATTTATCCATTACACATACTCTTAATTACACATCACTCAAAGGAAAATAAATATAAAGGAAACAAAACCCCCTCCTCACAACAAAAAGCTGGCTTAAGCTCCTGCATCAGTAACTGTAGATCAGTGATCACACGGTCCCTTCCCCTCCACAATTACCTTTCCCATTTTCCTCGTGTACTCTGCTCCCCCGGTCCCCCTCTACCTCAGCACAACGTTCTGCAGCAGTTTCCACTCCAACCCCATATGACCAAACACGCTTGCAAATTACCTCATTATTAACATGGCTTATATTTAGAAAAATGTCCCCTCTTCTTATTTTTCCCCCCCAGTTTGTAGGATAGAACTTGCAGTTTCCTCCTCACTTACGCAGCGTCTTGTTACCACAAATCTGCACTCATACAATTGCTATCAGCACAGAGAGGGTTTCTCGCACCTTCTCCACAATCTCTCTATATTTCAGTTTCAGAAAGATAAAATGGGGATCATTTTTCTCCGTCATGCGGCAGTCTTGTAAGACTGGATTAATAATGGAGCTATGCGGCTGCAGAATTTTTGCGCAGAGAAATTGTCAGCACTTGATATTTATTTCCGCACAGCAAAGCGTCTTTTTAGCTGTTTTACACCAGTACCACAGAACAGAGAGCTGTTACCTCCTAGCTTTTAACAGGAGACATAAATCCTACTTATAAGTAATTGTGGACGTAAAACTGTAGGAAAGCTGATGGAAGATGATTTGTGCACACAAATTAGGGAGTGATAGAAAAGATGACTTGTCTACAGTTACAAGGGAAGTCGAAAGACAGCCTGGTGTGGAACCAGGACTTCCTGATTTCTGTTGTTTCTACCACTAGACCACACTCTAGCAGAATGAGAAGCAAAAAGGACTTTATTTCCCGCTCTAAATCAAAAACACTTAAATAGAAAAAACTGCACATAATTTATTGAGCCTGCTCTGAACAAATGAAGGTGCTAAACTGACCGACACAGAATTATTTATAGAATCCCAGAATCACTATGGTTGGAAAAGACCTGTAAGATCATCAAGTCCAACCACCAACCCAACCCCACCATGCCCATTAAACCATGTCCTGCAGTGCCACGTCTACATGTTCCTTGAACACCTCCAGTGATGGTCACTCCACCACCTCCCTGGGCAGCCTCTTCCAATGCTTCACCGCTCTCTCAGGAAAGAAATTTTTCTTAATATTCAGCCTGAACCTCCCCTGGCACAACTTGAGGCTGTTTCCTCTTGTCCTGTCACTCGTCACTTGGGAGAATAAATGTAATAGAAGATCCCCTTTCAAATGCACTCGGAGGTTTCTTTAACATCGTATGATATTAATAGCCAGACTTTTTCTACTTGTATCTTAAAGGTAGAAATATTTAAATAATGCAGTTTGTTTTCATTCAGCACAAAAAGAATCCCTGGAACACTTTAAATTTAGACTTCTTCTTTAACAGTATGATTGTTACTATCGCAGCCACTCACAGAGAGGCACAACAACATTTCTGAGAATCAAGGCTTGCTCAGGAGAGTTTTTGTGACAACAAAACCGCTTCAGTTAGAGAAGCTACTCCAAACTGAAATAGTTGTTCTGGTACAACCCGAAATAGAAACGCACTTTATTTTGCCACAGAAGTGCTTAAACTGGCTGTGCAGCTATTTCCATGAAAATATCTCTAGATAATGTACTTCTGTACTGCTGCCTCCTCCCTGTAAGGGAAGAATAGGTGCTGTATGACATGGCTTGCAAAGGCACAGTAAAACAGGGGAGCTGCTGCATATAGATGAGGTCCAAGTATACATAGGTGCATATTGCTTGTTCAGCAAAATCAAGCCTGAGAGCTCAACGTGCCACACTAAGTTCCCATTTTAAAGTGGGCACATTTTGTCATAAGGACTTTACGTGGCCTGGGTCAGCAAACATCCATCTGAATAAAACACAAAACATCTGATTACAGCCGAAAGGATTTGTATTCAACAGGAGAATAAAGGCCTGGGGTTTACTACGACGTCAAGCATTTCAGCAGCGTGAAATACTTCACTATTCCACAGCTACTTAGTTTACCAGCGAGATGGCCTGAGGTTGTACGGAAAGCGAGACTTCTGGCCCCGCTCAGCCCACGTGCCCCACAGCACATCTGGGAGCCTCCCAGAGTATCCAAGGGCGGACAAGATTTGGCCCTTACCAGCGACAGCCATCCCTTCTGCTATTCATCAGCAGCACGCAGGCTTTCCTCCCCTTAAGATGGTTCAACAACGGACACCGATTTCATATATACACACTGCATCTTGGGTGCGTCCAGAGAAGGGCGACGGAGCTGGTGAGGGGTCTGGAGCACAAGTCTGATGAGGAGCGGCTGAGGGAGCTGGGGGTGTTCAGTCTGGAGAAGAGGAGGCTGAGGGGAGACCTCATCGCTCTCTACAACTGCCTGAAAGGGGGTTGTGGTGAGGTGGGTGTTGGTCTCTTCTCCCAAGTGACAAGTGATGGGATGAGAGGAAATGGCCTCAAGTTACGCCAGGGGAGGTTTAGGCTGGATATTAGGAAAAATTTCTTTACTGAGGGAGTGGTGAAGCACTGGAAGAGGCTGCCCAGGGAGGTGGTGGAGTCACCATCACTGGAGGTGTTCAAGGAACGTGTGGACGTGGCACTGCGGGACATGGTTTAGTGGGCATGGTGGGGTTGGGTTGGTGGTTGGACTTGATGATCTTACAAGTCTTTTCCAACCTTAGTGATTCTGTGATATATATCTGCCCGGACTATGCACAGGTGACAGAATTCTCTGTCATGTGTTACCAGCGTCCAAAAACATCTACCCACCGCTTTTAACTTCTCTTTTTGCTGCGAGGGATGTTCAGTATAAGAAGAAGTTATGACCCCAACAGTAAAACCCGTGCTAACCAAAGAGATGACATCAGCAGAAATACAAGGCGGCTCCACGGCTGTTCTCCGAAGTAATTATTTTTGCTTCACACACGGGTTGCTCCTATTTGGGTCACTGTTTTTCCGTCTCCAAACCCAGCATGATCTGCCTTGTATATCCCGTACAGGCAGACCAGAAGACATTCAAAGAGGGAGAAAAGCCTCACGTTCTGCTCCTCACTCCCCCTGCTTCCCCCTCAGCTCAGCTCACCGCCGGTCCTGCCCATCCCTGAGCAACGCTGAAATGCAACAAACAAATATTCCACGTAAAAAGTTGCAAGACCAACCGTTTTTTAAAGGCTTCCTAGGGCAGCAAAGAAGAAACAAACCCTGCAGAAGATGACCTAAGGCAAGCCTAACCGAGTCTCCTCTGTGCCCACCTACAGCACAGCACAGGAGGAAGAAGAGGGCAGAAAACACGCTCTGTGAGGCCGGCGAGGCAGCAGGTTTCTGCTTCTCTGGGCCTTAATGGGGTTTTGTCAGCCATAAGAGATACTGACAGTTCTCGCAATACATGAACACGCTAGGGTAAATTGCAGTCTCCCTGTAGTCAAGAGTAGCTCAAGATAATTTCTGGTTTTTATATTACAGTTTGTTGACTTTATCATTAATTGCAAATCAAGCAGGCACCCTCCTTTTAACAGCTGCTGCTAAAAAGAAGTATTATTTTTCCCCCTACAGTACACGCTCTACTTCCCTAAGAATAAATTTGTCTGAAATAATTTTTTTTACTGAAGTCAGCATTTTTTTTTTTTCCAGGAGGAAGCAGACTTTGTGCATTGTAAATACTTTATTAGGGTCCACTCCAGACAACAAGACTGAATCTATAGGCAAAAATTTCCATATTCCTGGTACAGCAATAGGAAAGGAGACAAGGGACTGCACTGTCACCTGCAGCGGTACTAGATCAACATTAGCCACGCTACCAGCGGTACCGAAGTTACTGATGATGGGCAAGAAGAACACGGAGCACCAGGAGCGGGTAACCCACAAACCGAAAGCCGAGGTAACTGCCACCTTCCTCTGCGACAGAGCCTCTCCTGGGGCAGCCGGAGCAGGAGGCGGCTGCGGTAAGAGATGGGGAGCAGAGGAACACAGGAGTGTGCCTAGCAGCTCCCTGCTCCAAAAATACTCTCGTGCAAAGGGCCGTGTGGAAGCACAAACTGAAACAAACCCGTAGTTCCAGGCAGAGGGAAAGAGGTCGGGCTGCCAGCAGCTTTTGCCCTGGCAGATTCTCCAGTGTCTAATAAAGGGTAGAGTTACTGGCTTTTTACCTGCAGCCACGGGTTCTGACCAAGGCTCCTCTCTTCCATCCAGAGGCCTTTTGTCACAAAACCCATGGAAATAATAGTTGAAGGTTTCCACCCCCATAAGCTTTGGTTGAAGTTGCCTGCTGAAACTTTCCGACGCAGCGCTGAATTTGCTGGCCAGACAAAAAATTCGAATGCATTTTAACATCACATGAGAACTTTTTTCCCTGTGAAGCAAAGCTAAAAATAAGGGAGAAGCCCAAGGTTCAAAAACAACAACACAGCGAGCTAACAAGTCATAACCACTGACAGCACGGCCCCACCAACCACAACCGTGCTGTGTGTCCAGAGAAAAGGGCTGTCCTAGCTCTCCAGAAAAGTGCCAGCAGTGATGGTGTGGAGGAACGACAGGCATTGACGAGGCAGCGCGGCACAGTAGGCTGCCACAGGCAGCAGACGACGTCTCGGGGCAGTCCGCTCGCACCATCCTTCACCACGCTCTCTGTATCACCATATCCCGGCGCTGCCCTGTTGCGCAGCTGCTGGCTTTCAGCGGGCACAGCATTTATCCCAGAAAAGAGGGAAAAGAGTGGGGGGGCAGGAAAGAAGAGTTGCCTTTCCCCCTCCTCTACTGGACAGTCTTACAGCCACGGACTAAAGGAGGCATCATGTCTTAAGCACTAGATGTTTACAATTCCAGCAGTATGGATCATCACACACCTTGTCAGTCCTCTGTCAAAAAGTCCCACGATTACATCAGTCACTAGGAGAATTCAGGGTGTTAAGATTTCTCTTGGCCATCTTGGTCTTATCTAAGAGGGTAGATTTAGATTAGATATTGGGATGAAATTCTTCACCATGAGGGTGGTGAGGCACTGGAACAAGTTGCCCAAGGAAGTTGTGGATGCCCCAACCCTGGAAATGTTCAAGGTGAGGTTGGACGGGGCTTTGAGCAACCTGGTCTGGTGGAAGGTGTCCCTGCCCATGGCAGGGGGGTTGGAACTAGGTGATCTTTAAGGTCCCTTCCAACCCAAACCATTCTATGATTCTATCTTTCAGTTCAAAATGGAAAAAAAAATAATCCCATTTACTACACAAAAAACGGAATCCATGGGAAAGAAAAATAATTCATTTACTGTTTTAAGATTGTCTGTGTCTTGGTATTCTGAAAGGGTATACAGACACTGGAGCTCAGAGCAGCCATCCAAAGGGAAGGAAGTAAAGAATTTTAGCAAGAAAATGAAAAACCAAAAGCAAAGCCTACAACCAAAATGCCCTTTTCTACATGCACAAATCCCTAAAGAGGGGGGTGAAGACACCAATGCCATAGGTATTTTCTAAAAGGATCTTTTAAAAAGTGCTAATAGTAAACAGGAGCCACCTGAAATATGCCTCAAAACCAAGTAACACTGTACTAGATTCTTTTGCTTTTTGCGGTATGAGAGGAAGTGGTGAAAAATGGGTCAGGACTTTCCCATTCTTAAAATCTTCTTACATGTCAAAGATAAAGGAATGCAAGGGGAAGTTTTATGAATATTCACTCGCTCGACTTAAGAGACACTTATTCCAAGTACTCTATCCAGTTAAGATCTGCACTTGAAGAGAAAAAGGAGTTTAAATAATCTCGTTCTCTTGAAAGTTTTCCACGGCTTTATACAACTAGTGCTTGGGTTACCTACAGGAAGAGACAAACCACTAAATCAGTTTTCCAAGAGATGGTAGGTGTGACCAGAAGAAAAATACAGCCAGGCAGTTGAGAACAGCCAAACAGACTCACCCACCTGCCAACACGGCCAGAGCTGTGACTCCAGAGCTATAATCACATCAGGTCTTACCAGGAGCTGCCAAGGTCAAGCCCTCCGCTAATACACCGCAGATCAGCAACAGGTTGGTTTGGAAATTTACAGGCTGCCGAGTTAGATCTTTGCTGGAAAAGAGAATTAAGCTGTTTTGACAGCTCTCTTCTGTTCTTTTAAATCTCCTCCTATGTACTGCCATAAACAAAGGGATTCAGAGTTTACTTAACAAGCAGTCACTAAAAGTAAAGGAAGCTCACAGCGCACGCTGAGTGGCAGCGTACAGCGTGCTGCCAACTGTATTCAATGGTCCAGGTTCTCCAATTACTTCGTTTAATATGGCTTTTGATATTAACAGTACTGGCTATGCAAATACTCTTCCCAAGCACAGCTAGGAGGGGAAAGTCAGTTTACGACACTGGATTGAAAAGCACGGGCATCACTGCATTAGTCTTAGCCCTGAAGAAAGCTCAAGACAGCTCTCATCTTAGGGCATCAGGCAGCAACGTACCTGATGGAAAGCTCAGAGCTGACTCAGGGAATGTCTTTGGTCTGCCTGGCCTACAAGAAAGGCAATGGGGTTTGTCCCAACAGGCGGAGATGAATATATGCTCCCAGCAAAGCTGCAACACCCATCAAAACATACATCTCCCACCGCAACAGCCCATGCCACCCATCCGGCAGCCCCAGACAACTCCGACCCGTCAGACAGCCGCAAGGAAGCGAACATTACTTCTTGGGTAAAGAAAGAGGAGGCAGTGAACATGGAGGGTGACCGGTCATTACCGGTGCTTAGAGAGATGGTGCCGAGGAAACGAGTGGTAGTTGTGTGGACCACAGTAATATGGGAGTCAAAACCGATGTGATATGATGGAGTCTTAAAATGCCCCCGATTGTTTCAAATCGGTTGTCCCTGGAACTAGAAATTCTTTTGCCCTTGTGATGTTTGGTCAACACTTAAGTCATTTTTTAAAACAGATCCATTAGAAAAGAAAGATCAGATCTGCTAGTGTGCTGTTAGGCTCTGACACAGCAGCTCACCCAAAACAAAGCCCACAGAATGACTGCTGGAGACTGAGTGTGCACATGAAATAAAACCCGAAACCAGTTTGAGCTAAAATAAATACACAGAGCCACAGAGATCGCAGTTCAGCAGCTGCAGACAGTTAAGCAGCTGCAGAGCCTGGCCATAGCTTTGCAGTAATCCTCAAGAAAGTCTCCTTAAGTGATAATAAAATAGAAATAAAAAGGAACCCCCAATAGCAACTCTCCACTACACAGAAAACCTCAACAGGCAGATGAGAATTACTTCTGCACCGCTCATCTTCACAGGCAGCTGGAAGCTGTAGTTCAGAAGGGCCTACGCTTCTGATCCATCTCAGAAGCTCGTGCGTTTGGAAGCCCTACAGCGACAGCCCAGGGCACCGACTCAGGGTCCGGGTGACTTAGCTGAAGCACTTTAAGATGCTCTTGCCCACAGCTGTGGCTCATCTCACCCCTCTGGCAGGTCTTCCTCCCCGCTGCATCAGGGCGGCGTAAGGGAGGTGCGGTGGTTCACGCTCGCCTTACAAATGTGACCTGAAGCTGACGGCAGTTCGCACTAACACACCAGGCAGCCGTACTGTCATCCCACCTCTGCTTCAGGGCAGGGGAACGCGGAGGAAGAGGACTGCTAAGGGCCGGTGACATCTCAGCCACGCTCCAGAACCCAGGAAGCCTCATGAGTCAGAGCCTTAGACAACAGCAATGTTAGTTACGGTTCTGCTAATTTTAGCTCACGCTTAACCCACCGTTCCCAAGTCCCTGCAAGGCCTTTCCAGGTGCCAAAAGCCACAACTACCCTATACCTCAACTGCCAAAACCTACAGCTTTTCCCAGCTGAGAGGCTCTGACGCACTTACACGAACTGTGTGCTGCAGAAGTACGTTTTTCAAATAAAGACGACGAGAGGAAGAAAGCGCGGACGGCTTTATTTACCCTATTGCTGTATGCATATCTTATAATAAGGAACAAAAGTTCAGCTGCATAGCTCCCGTGTTTCAGAGTCCACCCCAGGACACGCGGAACAGACCTGGAGCAGAGGGCGGCTCGGGAACGTCCCGCAGCAAGGGAGCAAACAGCCTGCCAGGGCCAGCTTCTGCCCCGAGGAGGAAAAGGGGAGAGAGGGGCAAGGGAAACCAACCCACACTTCACACGCTCCCCTCAGAGTAAACTGGGCAAGCTTTTAGAAGTAAACAAGCAGCCCCCCCGCCCCCATATTCTCAGAAAGCCACCCAAGCAGAATGCTTTTACTGGCGGTAACTGAAGGGTTTGTTTTATAAGAAGAGTTTCCTACGATTTAGTCAACCTTACCGGCCTCCGCCTCCTCTCCTTATTCACGCTAAGCTTTGAAAGGGACTTCAGCTCTCTCCAACCAATTAAAAACTAATGGAAGCAACAGACAGGCACTACACAGCCCGAGCAGTCGGAGGGACTGAAGACTCAGCTCAGATGAGGCCTACACTATGTCATAATATTTCATTTTATTTAACCTTGTAACACAAAGAGCTGAAAAGAGTACCCACAGGGATCCAATCCTGCAAAGAAATACTTTATTCCAGCTCAAGCGCACCGGGTTCAAAGGCGCAGCGCGCGTCCTTTACCGTGTGCGTTTAACAGCGCCTGCAGGAAGGGAGCCAGGTTTTATTTGTTTGTAAAGCTCTGTCAGGAAGTTACACACACACAGTTTCACAATATAAAGCTGTGTTAGAATGCAAGTATTTTATTTATTCAAGGAGACATCCTCACCCCTTTAACTGAATGAATGACAGACCATTAAGACGGGTTTGTCTACAACTTGGATATAACCTCATCTTTTTGGCTTTAGACAATTACTTTTGTTACTGTTAGGATGGTAAATGATGTCAAGGAATTGCTGGAAAGAATTCTGTCTCTCGAAGACAAATAAAATTCAGAACAAGTATTTAGGACAAACCCAAGTCTTTCTGCCTTACAGATACTAAACTTTGTGCCTGCTTCTACCAATGAGGTCTTTCAGGAACCGGGCGCTGAGTTTCAAATACTCTCAAAGAGTTGCTGCAAATAGAAAATGGGTATAAGCATGCAGCACTGACCATCTGAAGAAGTCAGCAGCAAGGAAGATTTCACATACACCCGTACCTCTCCTACTGAACCCGTACCTCTTCACTGCACAATATGCAACCGACAATTTTGATGAGAAATCCCTAACTTGTGGGCCATGGAACAGACATAAGGCTACAAAAGGGGCCAGGAAACTAGCTTGGTAAGGTAGGGAAGGAAAGCAGCTGGTGCTAAGGAGTCAGGACTGGTAGACAACCTCCTGACGGAAGTCAGGCAGAGAGCCCAAAGGAGCAGATCTAAATTTCTGAAATTGAGGATTTCTTTCGGATACAAAGAGTAAAGAGATGCAAAGCGGCAGAAGAGAACCGCTTTTGCGTGTGGACAATAAGTGTTTTAACTGACTGCGGGAAGAAAGGGACAAGACTGACCTGTAAGGCAGCCGGTGGTGATTATTCAGAAAGAATAAGTTTGACACAATTTAAGCGCTCAAGAAGTCCTCAGTCGAAACTGGAAAAGGATGGAGAAGAAAATGCTGAAGTGTGTTCGCAGACAGGGATTATCTGGTGTAGAATCAGAGATCTCAATGAAGAGCGTGAGGACAGAGTATAATTCAATTGAGAAGGCGAAAAGAAGCTAAAAAGCAGTAGAAATTGCGCGACGCTTTCCTTGCACAAGCTATACTTGTTACGGTATACCTACATGGCTAATGTGCAAATGCAAATCCGATCAAAAACTCAGAAGAGCAAGCCCACGACAAAGAGCACGGCTCGCTGCAAAACTAACTCAAAGAGATTCTGAATTGACCTGTATCTGTATCTCTTCTTGTCACAGGTTTCAATGCGATCATCCTTAATAATTAAAAGCACTTCGGCGCTCACAAAATCCCCTTAACAACCGTGTAAAGGAAGGAAATTAACTGAGCGATCTGACAGCCTGACCCTGTACAGGCAACCCCCAAGGATTTCTACAGCAACCAGTTAACTCCAGTTCTGTCGGTGGCCTTCAGCACTGAGGAGTTTGCTGGGAAGCAGCGACCAGAAGGCAAGCAGACGGGTGCGAACCGTGGAATCTCAAAAAGCTCATTTCTCTCCCATGCACGGTGCATGCCAAATCTTAAAATTCCTGCAGCATCCAGTTATGAAACGACAATAGAAGAGAAAAACAGATGGCTAAAGCCTTTTGGAAGAAAAGATTAAGCGTTACTTCATTTCCAAAAGAGAAAGATGTATATTTGAAAATACAGAACCTACTTCAGACCGTACCTAATTGATACAAAAATAGGCGACTTGCCTCATGGAAATGAAGCCTGTCTTCAGTTAAGGCAGCATACAAGAACGGTTTAACCCTTCTAGAACATCATGGCTCGCCGTATTTTTAAGCAGGATTTGAAAGCAAAGCAGTTCCTATAGGAGATGACAGGTATTATAAACGTTGTGAAAAAATAACTATTTCTTTATCTCTAAAGCAACTGCTGAATGGCAAATCCTGTAGAAAAGCCTCCTTATGTTTACTCTTTTCCAGCGTTTTTAAGCAGTTAGCACCTACGTTCAGGTGAGCGGCTTTCTCGCTCATAAAACCATCTAACGGAAAATGACATATTAAGAACTTGGCAACCTTGACTCTGTAAGTTAGGCCATTCTCTGTGGAAATCAGTCAACACTACACTTGGAGCTCCTATTGAGTCCTTGACTTGCGAGACATCACACAAAAATAAAGAAATGTAAAAGCCATCCTAGAGAGCTCGTGCGTTCAGCATGAGATGCTTCGGCAGCTCTGTAGAACAGCCATCAGCTTCGGGTCTGAGTACTGGAACTGATCTCTGGTCCGAAGGAGCATTTTCCTCCGGTGAGGCTCCTCCGCCAAGCCTGCGCCTCAGACAAGCCTGGACTCAGCCGCCTGCGCAGAGGAGCCCAGGGGTACACAAGAGATGCACGCCGGGCTGGCAGGCTTGACACAGCATCAACAGGAGACCCGGGCTTCTCCAAACTGGCAGCTGGACTGGCAGGTATCCCAAAGGCATCTCAAACAGCGCTAGACACCAGCGTTCAGGCAACTGAACCGGGTCCCCTGCTCAAGTCACGGCATTACACCTGCCAGCGATGCCCAGCACGCTCCTATCCCACGCAGCAACAGTCCGCGCCGACAGCACAGAGCGGCAAATACAACTTTTTTGTTGTTTTTTTGCAGAAGCCTAAGCAAAATGCAAGAGGCTGATTTCTGGTTAAGGACTAAATTAACTCTCTCCTACCGCGCACAGTACTTCCAGGCCAGGACTGCAGCTCACTGGCAAGGCTGGGTGGAAAATCCAGCGCTGCCCCAGCTTATTCCAAGGGTAAGTGGAGGATGACACACTCCAGCACTGCCAAGCAAGCCCCTTTCAGAAAATAAATCAAGTGCTTATATGATTAACGCAAAGCATGACGTTTTCACAGTAGCAGGAGTCACTAATCCAGATTAAAGACCAAGACTGCATTTATTTATTTATTTTTAATGAAAGGCTCTAAATGAACCAACTGCTCAATTTTTCCAAAGTACCGAGCAGACACAATAATTAGGTCTGGGTCGATGGGAGCAGCCAGAATGCCACAGAAGCGACTCAATCCTGATAATTACCTGAAAATAAGGTTTTTCTACTGAAACAGTGACAGCACTGGACACTCCATCACAACCCGTCCCCCTGCACATGCACCACCGATGAAAAGCAATCATCTGAGAGGGGCTGACTTTAATCATTAGTAGGGACAAGAATCGAGCAGAAAAAGCAAGGAAAGGGAGTTTTAGGCTGTGCTGGACAAATGCTGTCCTTTAAAAGAGTGAAGCAGCAACACCAGAGTGGCAGTGACTTCCCACACAGCCAGCATAACTCCAGAAACAAGAGCAGGAGCTATTTTGAACACTAAGTTAAAAAAAAAAAATTCAAATCAATACAAGTCCAGAGGAGACAAAAAGTATTAAAGCCAACCAGAAATACACCCAACGTTGCAAACCGCACACGATGAGGTACAAAAATAACACACAAGTCATTTTCTGAAGAGTTAGACCAATGCAAACCTAAGAGAAGATAGCAGTTCTCAGACAGGCACCCAGCCTGTTTTGGTCATGCACAGTCCTCGCTCACAGACACATCTCAGTCCAAGTGCGTTCATGACTGCATTGTCATTTATTTTAAAATATGAATGGAGCATTCTTTTCCTCCAGAAACACTGCATTGTTAAAATGCCAGGACATTAAAATAACTTACAGCTTGCTCCATTTCGATCAAAAAAACTACAGACTACAGTGCCGACACTTAATATATTGAGTGCTTTCAGCAAGGCCAGCATATGGAGTTCATTTCTTCTGGGTTGTTCTCACACAGGCCAAACTCAGATAACAAGCTTCAGAAATAGAGGAAGCAGTGATTCTGTCAGCACGTGCAAAACGCTCTTCTCCAAAGTTAAGGAAAGACTTAGTTGAAGGTTCTCAAAATATATAAATATTTACCCTTCCGTTTCATAGAGGAGTTCCACTTACGGCAGAAATATTGTATTTTAGCTCGCATGCCTAAAGAATATTTTTGTTAAGGTTCTCCAAACAAGAGGAAGCAGAACAGAAAAGCCTACGATCAAATGACTGTGTGAGCGATGTTTTTTCCCCTATTGTTATTTTTCCTAGAATTCATCCACACTTCACCACCATACTGTTGCTTCGTCATAACCAACACACGCACTGATCTTGCCTATGTTTAAATTCAAGAACATAAGATGAAGGTTCAGAAAGACAACCTTTTTTAAAAAAATTAGTTGCGTATCTGAGGTTTTGCAAGGCTGCTGCACTGCTTCACGCACAGGCATTTTGCTAGGTGGGCACTCTAGTTTAAGATTAAACAATAAGCTAATTGTTTCTAAAATAACAAGATTGTTCACAAGAGAACTTTTGTGTGTGACTTTTTCTTAAGTCAAGTGAAAGTTCACTGCAGATCAAATCTGAACGTTCCCCTGCAGCATTCATACTTCAGTGCTGAAGCATTCTGCAAATTCTCAAGCCAGGAGTGAATCAAAGTGAAAATGAAAGCCAAAACAGGCTAGTTTATGCAAACAAAACATAAGAAGTAATAAATGCAACTGCTAAAATAAACCTGATAAACCAAAATTACTGTGGAAAACTCTTTGGCCTGAACTAGACAGTAGATCCCATGAGATAATCACAACAGCCTCTTTCAACTTTTAAAATATTTTTATTTGTAGTTTATTCTGTGACAGCAAGCTCAACTTCCAAAACGATTCTGTTTCTTAATAATCTTTCCAAACATTTTAGGCAAGAAGATAACTTGTTAGAAAATATTTTTAACCTGACAGTGCTCCTTTAAGACAGCACAGCAAGCAGCCTTCCAGCATATTTGACAGAGATTTCCAACTCCAAGAGACAGAATTTAAATTTGTAGAGGCAATTACTCATAACCAGTGAAAGCCGCCAGTGCAAGTGCCAAACTTCCTTAGAAAGGAGGCTGCAGTTTATTACAAGGCAATTTGAACATCTCAGTCCACGAGGTCTGGGAAGTACTTTCTCTGTCCCCTGACACTACAGGCTCATGCTAATGTGAGGAATTATGTCAGTAAGGTCAATATTCCAAACATATAAAACAGCATTTAAGTATTTGTATAATGGACATCTTTGACTATTTAAAAGCAGCTTCTAGTCTTCCCTAGCAGATTTATTTCAGCTCATTTTGCAAAGGAAGATACGCCAGAGCCATACCATTAACTGTTAACTGCTGCCTAGTCAGCTCCAAAGCCATCCAACTGGACCATCACTGCACAGAATTCTTGTCCAACCAAGCAAATACCTTAAGACAATTCCCAAGGATCTTTTTCTTGCCTCTTCCCATTAAAAGATGGAAAGGCAGAAGGAAAAGAAGGAGAGACAAGGCATCTTCAGGTAAAAAAGTCAAAATCGAAACGGGTATGCACCCCAGATTAAAACACCACCATTTCCAGAGCTGATCTCAAATGCCTCAGTCAGCTAACAACAGTGTCAGCAGATAACATTCAGCACCAAGAGTTGAGCTGGAAGTTGGAAAACAGCTCTTGGGAAATATTATTAAAAAAAACCCCACAGCAACCAAAACCACACCACTAAGTCACAGCTAATAAATGTGTCAAGCTAATAAATGCACAGTCCTCTGCATGGTAACAACAATGCCAGCTAAGAAAATCAGAGTACAGAACAAAACCAACAGGTCCAAGATAAGTATACAGCAAAACACTCATCAAGAAAACCAAGCACCCCACGCAGCTGCTTCTGCAACGGGCAGGCAAGAGAAAGCGAGGGGAGGCAAGACCAATGCACGCACACCAAGCAATACAAAATGAGCAACATCCTTCCTATTTCAGCACCAGCAACTTACTCCACCATTTGTGCAGCAACACGAGCTGCTTCTTACCATTTTTTGGTGCACTCGACCATCAACTCCTGGTAAGAGGCCACAAACTGGAACTTGGATGCATGTTTCCCAACACGCTGCAGTCTCTTCCAAACTGAAGCCATGATGGTGAGAAATACCAGTCCTCTTACACAGTAGCAACTCTGGAAATACCAGTGTAGGTTTACGAGTGCGCGTGCTCGATACTAGCAGATTTATATACAGACACAGTAAAAACAGCACGCGAGGAACTTGATGGGATGTCTACAATTCATATTCTGCCTCTCCCTTCTTCACGGTAAATCCCAGTCTAGCTGGATGGCTCATCCCTGGCCAGGAGCAGCATGCAATAGGAGCAGACAGGTAATTGAAAGGAAGTTCTTTCACGGAATCATCATTCCTCACACAGCAGATGATGTGGAAACTGCAGGACTGGAAGACAAATAAGACAGGGGGAGAAAGCGTTGGTTAACATATTCCATACTACAGTGCTGCAATTGCACGTGATCTCGTACCTTTCAAACGACTACAATAAACCACAAAAACATACCCCCTTCCTGTTGTCATCCCCCCCCTCCCTGCCCAATTAAATAAATAAATAAGAATGCTACAGCAATTTCAGGAATGCAAACCACGAGTCTGTTTGGAAACATATCAACATGTCCTTTTATCAGCACCATCATAATTGGCAACAACAACAAAAAAAGGGCAGGTCAGGGCCACACCGAAGCCTTATGAAGCATCGCGGGGAAGCGATGCAAAGTGGCTGAGGTGCTGCCAGTGTGCACCCAAAGGGAGGGACGCAGGGAGATGAAGACAAGTTCTTTGTCTTGATGACAAAAGGTGTAACAGTTGTTTCCTCTCACACACACACCCCTCCCGCTCCCATTTCTCTTTCCAAGGAGAAGGAACAGCTAAGAAGCCGGCGAGGGAGTGTTACTACTTAAATGCCTGTGCCAGGGTGAGGGGGGTGAAATGGGAAGGGGCATTTCCCGAGCCCTGGCTGCCCAGGATTCCCCATCTTCCTCGCTGCACCGTATTGAAATGGAAACGCCTCCCCATCCTGGGCTGAGACACGCTCATCGGGGAGGTGAAAAGGGCGAGGAGAGACCCAGCTGGGGCTTCCCCCTCCCAAAGGAAAGCGGCATCTCTGCTGGGCGCGGAGGAAAAAGCCTCCTGGTTAGGAATACGGGGAAGCAAAAGGCGGCCGCACCTGGCCAGAAGGCAGGGTAGGGTGGCATCAAAGCAGGCGAGGAGGCAACCTGGGGTCCAGGGCCGTCCCCGCGGAGCCCCGGGGCGAGGAGCGCCCCGTCGGCCTCACCAGCCCCTGTCACCTCAGCGCCCAGCCCGCCGGGGCAGCGCCCCCGCCCCGGAGCCGTTGGGGTTTAAAAATTAAAACGCCGACGGCGGGGAGCAAAGTGGGGGGGGGGGGGGAGGCGGCCGGGGGAGCGGGAGGGGAAGAGGCGCGGGGCAGCGCGGGCGGCCCTCTCCGCGCCGCGGCACTCACCTGCCGCCGGCTCCTCACGGGCGGTCCCCGGCACCACACGGCAGGCGAGAGGCAGTGCTGCCGCTGCCCATTACTGCGGCAGCCCCGCCGGCGGCAGCGCCCTGCGGCTGTCCCCGTCCTCCCGCAGCCTCATGGCGAGCGCCGGGCACACGCCGCTTAGTCCTGGCCCTCGCCCCGCCGGCCGGGCAGCCAGCCCGGGTCCCGCCGCGCCTCACGCCACCACCATCGCCCTCCTGCCGGCGCTGCGCCTCGCCTCACCCCAGCCCGCCGCTCCCCCCGCCCCCGCCGCCCGGCGCAGCCCGCCCCCGCCGCGCCATTGGCCCCGCCGCGCGCCCTCCGCAGCCCATTGGCTGCCGACGCGTGTCAATCACCTGCGGGCGAAAGGCGATCCTCGCGCAACGGAGAGAGGGAGGTAGCGAGGGAAGACGACGCTCGCAGGCCCTCTTCTCCCGCCCCCAACGCAATCTTTTTTTTGATTGGTGGTAGTGCTCGGGGAGGCGGGGTTTCTTGTAAGGAGGAGCTACTCGATTGGTGAGCGCGGCCGCCCGTCAGCACGAAAGCGTCCGGCGATTGGCGGCGGCGCTTCCTAAAGCCGCGGGGTGGGCGTGGCGCGAGGAGCGGGCTGTCAGGGGAGGGGCGTGGCCCGGCGGCGGTGGCGGGCAGCGGCCCTCGGGACCCGCCGCCGCCCGAGCGCTGGGGAGCGGCGGGCGCGGGCCGCTCCCGGGCTGGGAGGTGCGGCGGGGGGGCTCCGGTGGAGGAACGGGGCGGGGCGGGACGGGGGGAACCGGGGCGGCAGCCGCCTGTCAGGTGGTCGCGGGGCGGCCGAAGGGAGGGCGCGGCCGCGGGAGGCGGATCGAGGCGGCGGGTGGGGAGGACAAACCACCGCGAGGGAGAGGAGCGGCGGAGGGGCCCGGCCCTGAGGGGGGGTCGGTCCAGGGCCCGGCCCGACCCTCAGCCCGCGGTCCTGGAGGCGGTCAGGAGTTGTTGCGGGGATGGGAAGTGGATGGAAAGGGGATGGGGGAGTAAACAGGGCGGGCGGGGCGCCCTTTCCTTGCTGGCGGACCTCCATGGTGTGCTCCGGGAACTGCAGGCACACGCTGGGGCCTGGATGGTCTGTGTGGAGGTGTCTGGAGGGGAGAAGGGAGCGACGAGAGGGGTGATCCCCGCGGGAGGTGGGCTGGGAATCTCCCGCAACCAGGCCCGAGCACTTCCACAGTCCACGGGGCTGGCGGGAGCCAGATGTAAGCCCTTGCTTCCAGCATTGATCTAAAACGAAATGGTGGTTTATTCTGGTTCAGAGAGAAAACGCCACGCGGCTTTCTGCCCACTTGCCTTCTGAAGCCTCTCCGTACGCCCGCGCAGGCATAGTTAAGTCTCGGATCCTGAAGTGCCATTCGCAACAAGTGGATTCCAGAGTCAGGACCCAACGCGGTTGTGTGAGATGCTGTGGGAGCTAATCCTAAACCTATCAGGCAGCCAAGTAAGGAACTAAGCCAGCTGTCAAGTGGAAGCACAGGGAAATAAGAAAGATAATGCAGTGGAGGTCTGAGAGCGGCTGCAAAATCGAAGCCTCAGGGCTTTGCAGTCCTCCTCTATGTTCTCTCCCATGACAAACCAAATGGAGTCCAAGCCTGATGCACAGACTGGGAAGCTCCTTATCCCAGTCTTTTCCTCCTCTTCCCTAAGCCGCCTCTCTCTGTGCCGGCATATCGCAGAGACTGCCAGCACTCAGTGGCTGGAGTGAAAGGAGAGAAAGAATGATGGCGTGGACGGCCACAGGCCTAAGCTGAACTGAGTTACTTTAGAGAGGGTGAATATTTGGGCTATTAAAAAGGTCATCCCTTTGCTTATAATGTGTTAGTCTTCGTTCCTTTGCTTTCTCTCAAGACAGATTTACTTACCCGAGCTGTCAGAGGGCATGCATTTTCTACTGATTTGGAGCTGTCCTGGAAGAGGCAGTGATTTTCCTTCTTGAAGTGGAAGGAAAGAAGTGGCTCCTTCTTTCACACTGGAACATGAAAAGACAGTTGTACTACTCATACAGATTTTCTCAAAAACGTTCTTTTTTTTCCTGAATATTTTTGAAGTTACAGTTTGAAGATTTTGCACATTTGTCTAAGATTTCTGTCCCAGTTTTGCAGCTGGTCTGCACACACACAGTAATTCCAACACACTTGAGGGAGACATTACTGTTTTTTTAAGTGCAGATCACCTGCTTAGGATTTGGGAAATGAGGCCAGGATTTCCAGAACACATCAGACTGAGAACGCGCAGTCTGGAGCATGCATATGCTTGGTTCTGACTTGGAAAATACCAGACGGAAATCTGGCAGCTGTAAAGTGGATCAAACAAGGTAATTTAAAATTCCAGTGGCCCTGAGGAGATCCTTGGTTCCTCATACCAGGGAAATGTCAAGTAGTCAGTTGTACTGATTTTATTTCAAAATTTGTCTTTATTCTGTATGTATTACCAAGAGTTAATCTGTAAGCTGCTCTGATTTATCTTCTGAATACCACGCAGCACCCAGGCTAATTCCTAAGACATATCTTTGGCCAAGATTTTATTTTCCTCAAACTGAGGTAGACATTTTCTGTCCTGTGGAATAAACGCAGAAGGTCTGGTGGTTTGCTCACTGACTCGTGTTTCAAACATCATTATTTATTAACATTTTCCATTTCCTTCATAGCTTTCGGATTCAAGTTACACCAGGCCTAAGAAGTACACAGCATAAGGCTGCTTCTTCCTGCATTGCGTGGGGAGAATTGTAACATAGGCAATTATCCTACAGATTATCTCTTTATTTTACAGTTTTTAAAAGCAGCAATCCTCAGCTCTTGCAATTTTGGGGAAAGCTTTAGGAGATTTCAAAGGGTGTGAGCAACTACTCTGAAAAGAAGGGCAAGATCTTCAGCTGCGGATTGGAAGCTAGAGGCCACTGCAGCGTTCTCAGGTTACTGGACTGAGTCCTAGAGCAGACCAACTCAAAAGCCCTTGTGACTGCTCTCAGCAGCTCACAGCCCAAAGGAACCAAGAATTGGTAAAAAGGGATTAGCAAGGGCACGGATGAAGAACTCCATACCCCTTCCCCTGGGCAGAGCGCTCTGATGGAGCAGCGAGGAATCCCTGTGCTGACTTCATTGTCATATTGAAAGGATCTCTTGACTGGGCCTGCCAGCCGTACGCTTGATTTGTGCCAGTGATCCAGCAGAAACCATCGCTTAGCTGCAGGGCACTGCTCAGGATCTGAGCCAAAATCTAGGGAAAAACGGTCACGTTTTTACTTAATCCAATATTAGGAGCTTGATGGTGAAAGCAAGCAAAGCTAGTTACACCAAAGTGCCCAATACTTACTTTTAAGGTCAATAGCTGAATGAACAACTCTCACATGGCTCCTGGAAAGGTCCTCCCGATTATGAAAAGAATGATGCATCATTTTATGTGCAGTATCAAAGACCTTCTCTTCTGCAAGCAGGAAAAATAGTCATGTGATGAATAGGCAGACACTGTTTTATTATTTAAAGATTTATAACATGTATGATACAATCTATTTAAACCATTTTCCTGTCAAAACTGCTGCCTTCCTTGCCTAAGGAAGGACAGCTGAGGAAGCGTATTTGTGTGTATTTGAGCATGCCCTCATCTGTGTGATTCTGGAAATGGCATGGAGCAGGATGCTGAGAGCTGCTCGAATTGGGAAGGTGGTGGGGCCAACCAGGGAGTCCCCAGAGCACCCTGACCCGGTTCTTTATGAGCAGCTGGTTCCACCAAGGACACCCTTACTATCCAAAAATACACTCTCGTGCTCTGTGGCTCCCCTTTTTCCCGCCCTGTGGTGGCACTGAAATATCCAGCTTCCCTCACAGTCTCCACAGAAATCCCAGTATTTATTTTTTTCTGGACTTTGACTCCCGCTCCCTGGCTTTGGCCTGATGGTGGTAGATTGCAAGCCTCCTGGTCCAAGTAGAAAGATGATCTATGCTCTATTTATGTTATTCCCTGTTAAGCTTTAAAGCTATACAGCCTCTCCCTTATCCTTCAACGCCTCGTCATCAGCATGACTAAGGACAGGTTGCTCACCAATAAAGAAATGACCTTTGCTAGAAATAGCTATCAATATAAATCTCAGTTTCCCTGTCCTTCTGTATATGAGCCTGCAGAAATGTCACTGAGGAAAGCAACTAATTGGATTATGTCGAATTTGCAAGAGCATTCAGCTTTCTGAGGCAATGGGCTATGCACATGAGGTTATCCTCACCTGCTACATTTTGAACTTTCTTGTATTTCTAAATCCCATCAGAAGTTCGATCCCATGTTAATGAAGGTAGTGGAGAATTTGCCCTGACCTCAGTAGATCCGGGTCAAGTACCATCCTCCTGGTCCCCAATACATGTCACTAAGTGATGCGTGACACCATAAAATTCAGTGCTGTAACAAGTAATGCTCACCAAGTTCTATGGCAGCACACTTGTCTGCTCTTTTTCTTTGTTCCTTCACATCCCAACAGTAATTAAAAAATATATATATACATAGCACATCATAAAAACGTACGCAGCAACAAAATAATTTTTTTAATCCTCCCTTCTTCTTTGGTTTTTTGTTTGTTGCTGGAAAAATTCCACTCAGCTGTCTTTTCACATGATCTGATGACACCCAGCAGACATTCTGTATTGGAGGAAAAAATGTTTTGAATATTCCCTTTGCTAGATATTGGTGACAATGCGGGGGGGAAGGATGGAATACCCTCTTTTATCCGAGCAATGAAAGCTTGACTTTGAGACTGGCAGCTGAGAAAAGGCGATTCCACATCGCAGAATTAGATAGCCCAGTTACTATCTCAGCCTGTAATGAAAGCATGTAATTTCAGCAATACTCCCAGCTGCACTTAAGGCACTCGGCATAAAAACATCACAATTTGTCTTGACCAGCAAAAGAAGTAGATTTTAGGATGTGCTCTGGTGGGCTCGTGTTTGGTGAGCACCCTGGCATGGGCCGAGGCAGGCAGGCCAGCCCGGTACTTGCCGACTGATGGGCTTACCTGCGCAGGGTTGCTAGCCCAGGCCAGGTCCCAGCCCAAGGCACGGAGCTGTGTGCAGGCACCCACCCCGTTAAACCTCCGAATCCAGAGCCTGTCCCCGCAGGGAGCAGGCTCACGGGAGCTCTGCTGCCACGGGTAATCTGCAGAGACAGGGGTTAACTCACCAGCACCTCTTTTTTTATGGATTCTCTATTCTCCGGCTGTGGCTGGAGCCCACACTTGTACGTGGCGAGACCCTGCCGTGCTTCGGCCAGGCAGCGGGTGCCTCCCCTCCAGGTGCTCTGCCAGAAGCAGGTCCCCAAAAGGCCCCTTCCCAGGGCGGCAGCCTCATGTCGCAGCCCCTTTGCTCTCCTGTGACCAGCTTCATTACGCCACCCCAGAGGCACTAGGTACTCCCTGCCCTGCCCCACTTACCCCCCTGCCCAAAGCCTTGTAGGAAAAGTCAAGCAGACTGGTTCAAAAAGGGCAGATGAAAACCATCTTCACCTGTCTTTCCTTTATCTCTCTTCTCTTGTCTGGCTGAAATTCTTCCCAAACCACTCAGCAGTAAGGGGCATGTTGTATTTATCTGCAGACGAGGTCAAGGACAGGAGTCACATTCCTGAAATGCAGAAGCCGCAATGCAGTTCAGCCTGTGGAGGCCAGACGAAAGATGGGGTATTGATGGTGGAGACCCATACGCTACAGACAGCATTTCCCTATTCTGTATCGCAAAACTCTGGATTAGCACTGCTTTCTCCAAGTTGATTATCAACTCTCCTGTTAGTCAGCTTGCAAAGGTCTGAATGAGTTTTGTCATTAACCTTTTGATATCCTTGAGAATTGTGTACATCTCTTAGTGGCCCCAGTTTCTCTCTTCTTTAAAAAAAAAAAAAAAAGAAAAAAGAAAAAAGAAAAGCAGCAGCCTGTACTTTGTCTATAAATAACAACTTTCGATCTTTTATCACGCTTTAGTGGCTCCTGTACCTTTTCCAGCTCTTCAATACCCTTCCTGTGTGGTCTCCCTAGCCTTTTTGCAAAGCATAATTATGCTTGTATAGGACATCCCGCAGCACTAATGAGGTAAAGAATGCCTTTGTCCCTCTCTTTTTAAAATAAACAGCACATAGTGTGGCCAGCAGGAGTAGGGAGGTGATGGTGCCCCTGTACGCGGCACTGGTGAGGCCGCACCTCGAATGCTGTGTTCAGTTTTGGGCCCCTCACTCCAAGAAGGACATTGAGGTGCGGGAGCATGTCCAGAGAAGGGCGACGGAGCTGGTGAGGGGTCTGGAGCACAAGTCTGCTGAGGAGCGGCTGAGGGAGCTGGGGTTGTTCAGTCTGGAGAAGAGGAGGCTGAGGGGAGACCTCATCGCTCTCTACAACTGCCTGAAAGGGGGTTGTGGTGAGGTGGGTGTTGGCCTCTTCTCCCAAGTGACAAGCGACAGAACAAGAGGAAATGGCCTCAAGTTGCACCAGGGGAGGTTTAGGCTGGATACTGGGAAAAACTTCTTCACTGCAAGGGTTGTCAGACATTGGAACAGGCTGCCCAGGGAGGTGGTGGAGTCACCAACACTGGAGGTATTTAAAAGACAGCTATATGTGGCACTTACGGACATGGTTTAGTGGCATGGTGGGGTTGGGTTGGTGGTTGGACTTGATGATCTTACAGGTCTTTTCCAACCTAAATGATTCTATGATTTCTTACCAAATAATCCAGCTGTTAATTTAATTTAAGATGCCCTTCATGACCTTGATTCTCTGGAACTGTTCACTTTTTCTCATTGTAATATTTTTTTTTTTTCCTTCTTTTCTACAGTTCTTTTCAACTTTAAACACGGCCACCTTTTTTAATAGATACTTTTTTCATAACCTAATTTGCTTGTTACACAGACTACCACCAACACTCTGTGGAGACAGCTGAAAGTGAAAGGGCCAAACTTTAGACAAGATGAAGACAGGGTGTAATCTTATGGCTAGGATTTGGGAAAAGCATCTCAGATGATAGGTATGACAGCACAAGTGAGAAAATGAGACTCTTTCTCCACGGACAGAGATTAAGAACAGAAAGACCCTTTTCTAAGAGCCGTGGAAGAAAACAAGAGCAGGAGCAAGTTCAGAGGAAGACTTGCTTCCCGGGTCCTGTACACACACCCATTCTACATGACGCTGGATATTTCAAATCTCTGATTAACCAGCTGTAGATGCTTCATGGAGGCATCTAAGGAAACTACAGATGCAAAGGTGGGAAGGTCAAGGAGTGAAGGTTGTACAGCGCATACATTTTTTTCTACTGAGATCCTGTTTATTAGAAAATGAGTAGCTGGATATGCAATCAGAATACTGAACTGGAAAAACTTAAAGCCTTTTAACTGTATTTATGCAACTCTGCATAAATGCCAGAGAAATCATAAAATGTAATACAGCTGTCTCTAAAGATTATGCAGGAAATTCCTCTTTGCCCAAATATAATATCATATGTCGCCTTTAAAGAGAACGCCTAGTTAACTTTGGAGCTACACCATCAGTCATCCAGGCAGTACATCAGTAATGGAGGTACGCTTCCTTGGAGTACAGACATTAGCACTGCACAGACCATCATAGATCAAATCTGAGGCCTTCTTGGAAGCCTGTCTAGAAGCAATTACCTTGCAGATGTGATAAGACAATCTATTATGCAAACCAGTGCTCCTACCAGACTAAGAGGAAATTTGTATCTAACAACTTGTACAACCAGAATCCCAAACATCGTACAATAGGACATTAGCGCTTGATGAAAAGATTCTCAAAGCGCAGAGTAGGAATATGTATATGTGGTGTGGCCTTCGTCCTGCAGAAGATTTATAGTTAGCAAAGTTACAGCTAATGAAGATGAGCCCCGTGAGCCTAGTCACGTATGCAAGACATGCAAGTGGACAAGTGTTTGCAGACTTTGGTTGTGGTGTTGGGCGGGTGTGAGATGGTGTGGAGAGAATCAGTTTTGAAAGGACAGACAAGCAATTAATTGTGTTGTAAAACTGACTGCAAGGTTTCCTGCTCCAACTTTGAAAATCTCAGCAGCCACCCAGTTTAGATAAATATCTCTAGTTAATCTTGAAATGAAACAAAACAATCGCAGCCAAGTTAGGTAATTCCAGACTCAGAAACTGCTCTTCAATATGTCCAGATTAACCCACATGGATTTAAATGGCGTTGCAAGTTATTTTTAGCTGAGTGTATTACCTTAAGTTATCACTAATCTCACTGTAAATTTTTTAAACCGTATATATTAAAGTCACACTGTCAGAAAACATGGGGATAACTTCCAAAATTCTGCATGCAGCAACACTGTGTTCAACTTCATCCATATAAAATGGTGCGAGTTTGCTTACCAGGTCCTCCACAGAATATGCATCATGTCACGCAGAAAAGGTACCTATCGCAGGTGGTCCTGGTAGGATGGCAAAGAGAGCATTCTGGTGCATGTGCTCTGGCAGGGCTGTGGGCTGAAATCTGTCTGGCGATCAATCATTAAACACTTCTAACAAACAAACCAGCATTCCTTACAGCCCAAAACTCTGCCTACTATACACTGTTGGCAGCCCCGCGCTAGGAAAAAATTATGGAAATGTTGACTAATTCATGCGGTGCTTTCACTTACACAGAGAGCCAACCACCCCAAGCTACAGAATGGGACCACCGTTCTTCAGCCCCTTCCAGATCTGTACAGACTCACTGGCTGTCCTGAGGACCCCAAAACCACTTTTTCCAAGGGAAAAAAGGTACATTAAACACAAAAGGTAATAACCTAAATTCTCCGATGGTATCGATATCCAGGATAACTTAGGGAGTGGATGGCTGAAGCACAGTTAGAAATAAAAAAAATGTTAGAGCTCACTACAAATGGGATGTAGGACTCATTTTGCCAGATCATGGTGGCGTTTGGGTTCCTCCAGTTTGCCCCACTTCAGAGTCTCATTTTTGCTAAATTCCTCTGCGAGAGCTTGTGGAGGACGTGCAGCCTTACTGACCTTGTATCCCTATGGCAGACTCCTCAGTGAGGCCCCAGCTGAAGGAGGAGGTTGCTCAATGTAGATATCTTTCATCCACAGTCTTGGGAAGGGACATGCAGATTTTTTTTTTTTCCTCTGGATAGTTTTAGGAATCTTACTGACTCTTCACACACGCCTAGAAGGAGCGAATGCTTTGCCAGCTCTGTAGAGGGACAATCGAAAAAAAAGGAAATCTCTAGTTTGGGCTACTTTCTAACTGCAGCTAGGTGACACAGTGGTGCCTAGGGCCATCTTGAGTCACTAGTTTTGAAATGAAAGATCTAGGGGCATAAATGGGTTTATCTCCAGAAAAAGTAGAATCCCAAAACCCCAGCAAATGTGCTCCCAGCCCAGGGCAAGTGCTGGGAACGATTCCGTGGCTGCACTCAGAGATACAACCTAATCAGTCACCAAGATACCTTCCTTTCATCACTAACCAGAGCTCTGGAGCTCAGCAAAGGACATACACAACAACAGCGAAAGGCTGGTAAAGGCATCTCAGCCTCTCTCTTCCTGGCAAAAATTCCTGTATCATCCAAGCTAGCAAAATCTGTCTGTTTTGGGCAACAACAGATATATCAAACATTCTGGCAAAGCCCAGGAGAAATGACAGTTCAATGATGTTGAAAAGAAAACTATCAGAGAGAGATTAGTTTGTCTGACAGTCTTTCTTTATGCTCTCCGCTGAAGAAAAACAAGAGTCCTTTCATGCATATTGAATTTACTTCTGGTGTGAATCAGCCTCTGTCAGTAGGGCTGTAAATGTTGCCGGTTTAGAAAAATGGGTGATTGCTGCTATCTGGCACCTGCCCTCTGCACGCCTCAGAGCGCCGAAGTTTTCTAGCCGCTTACTCTGCCGCAAGCTCTGCTCGTTTTACACTGGAGCATCGCATTTTTTGATATAGCATTCAGAACATTTCCTGCACCATCTATTAAAACATTTGCCCGAGCAGGCAGATGACACAACAAAATTGGGGTCCGCAGGCCACAGAAACCTCAGACTCTTGTTATGGAGATGAAAAGAGGTAGGGAGAAAATGTTGCCTGGTAACAGGAGTGGCAGTCCCAACTCATTTCCCACACCACTGTGCAGGTGAAATAGCCTGTGCTGCCGGCTCATCTCTCGCTACAACACAACGAAACTTGACCACCGTTTCACCACAGCCATCCCTCGAATGCCGTGGTGTTGCAGCTTGTGCAGAAACAATAATCCCTGAACAGATGCAGAATTACACCACAGCTGCTCTCCTGAGAGTCTCTGCAGGTAGCAGATGTGTATCACACACTCACCACCCATTCTTCTCCCAAATCTAAGACATCCATGAGCTCAAAGCTCAGATACAAAGTAATGCCTAGAAGTTTCAGGTCCTTTTTCTGATACCGATAAGATGCCCGATACAAATGCCAGTGGTATGGATTTCGTCTCTGGCTCCTGCTGTTCTTCTGCACACCACTCTGGCAACCCAAAGGTGGCAGCGACCCAACTGAACTCGTGGGTTGTGTCTTTCCTGGGCGTAAGCAAAAACCATGAAGCGGTAAGAGTGGTGCATCTTTTCCCAGCTGTGACACAGATGGGGAAAAGGACAGGACAGCTCGGGGACTGCTGTGGTCCAGTACGGCGTGGCAGCAGGAGTGCCTCTTTGGAGGCTGCAGGAGCTGACACCCCGCAGAGCAACCCTGCTGCTTCTCTGTCCTGGGGCTCAGAAGCTCCGCTCTGCACTTGCCTGGTGGCCTGTGGACGTGAGTGCCCAATGCAGCAGCAACAGCTCCTAAGAGCTGGTCTAGGACAGCCGGGGGAAGATGGAGCTGCAGGACGAGGCCTCCCGTGTCCTTCTGATCTGTGGGAGGAGCAGCGGGGTCCCAGCCAAGCACGCTGATGACACATGCAGAGAAACAGTTTGATTAAAGATCTGAAAGGGGCATCCATTCCCAGCTCTGCCAAAGGTTAGCTTGTGCAGCCTCTTGGTTCTCTCTGCAATAAGAGGATAACAATGCTTACTCATCTTTAAAAGGAGGATTAAAATACTCAAGCACTGTGTGATGGACCAAGATACGCTACAAACAGCCAACAGGGAAGAAAAGACTTGCACTCTAGGTTTTGTGATTGCTAATGCAGTTCCCCTTCCAGTAGACTAAAATAATTTTTGGGGGGAAGGAACAATTGCTAAACAAATGCTGCCATGTGTTTGCATACGATCTTTTCCTGCAAATAGCCGGAATGTGAGTGGATTTTCTCAGGACAGTGACGAGCGCTTCCTCCATCACAGGATTTTCTTTTGCCAGCCTTCTAGTTGAGAGGGCAAACTGCAAAGGTGGTAGGACTGCTCAACTTACAGTTACATGCTCCTATTGCTTGTTTAAAGCACTGCCCAAACTACTTATTTTCCCTAGCATCAATCTTAGAATAGCTGAAGCGAGCTTAGCAAATCCCACCCAAAAGATGAACCTGAAACAGTCACAAAAGTGGCCTGAAAAGTTTGGCTAAGTTATAAGGAACCAAACAAAGAGGCTCTGGCATCTGGCAACTTTAATAACTCTAGATGCACTTCAGCTTGCTTGACCCGCTATATCAGACAATGTTGACCTCATTGCTTACCACAAAATCATGATGCATTCCATGGCAGCGTCACCTCAGAGAGACTAAAAAAAAATCCCACAGAAAGATTTTCTATAATGCCAAGGCTACAAGATCTCTAATGTAGTTTTCTTATTGGAGCAAGAGCCAAGTACAGCTTAAATTCATTAGCTAATGGCCTGTGACAACGAAGGACAAAGACAATTATTATGCACATCTCCCAGCTGACTGTTTCTGTGTGAAGAAAATGCAACAAATTATTGTTCTCCTATATTAATGTACCATAAAGGATTACTATCATATCTATTTCAAAAAAACCCTATCCCTTTCAAAATGCAGACTAATGCTGGATAAATTTGATTTTTATAGATGAAAGCTTGGTGGAAAAAATCAAGATTTTATTAGAGCCATGGACAATCACATTACATTTTATACTATATGAGAACTTCACTATTGAATCAGGAAATTGATCTCAGGACATTTTTTTCTCCTGAAGACTTATCAATTCCCTGAGCATCTCTCATGTATCTCAAATACTTATCCTCGGATATAATAGCCAGAGGCATTCTTAATAGCTGTTTTTATTTATAGAAAAGTCAGAAAAGATATACAATATGGAGTCTTAAAGATGAGTGAAAGCCTCCTACCTCTCTCAGTACCAGCTGTTGGTACGTTTCTTGCACTTGGAACATGAAAGGAAAAGGAAGTCAGAGTAGCCATGCACCTGGAATGGTAAAAATCACTATTTCACTTCAGTTTCATTAACAAAATTTCACTTCCCATGAAGCTTTAGTTTAGGAAAATCATCATTTTGCAAGACCTTGAGATTCGTAGCAACCGTAAGAGCTTACAGAAAAATTAAACCAGATTT
This sequence comes from Gavia stellata, assembly GCF_030936135.1. NCBI lineage: Eukaryota > Metazoa > Chordata > Aves > Gaviiformes > Gaviidae > Gavia > Gavia stellata. The sequence continues at coordinate 1,625,138 of NC_082616.1, read as the reverse complement.
GTGGTTTAATAGCCTGAAGACTATGGGTCTGTTTCTGAAATGAAGAAAATCATATCCTAATATGGAAAGGGTAAATCATCTCACCACTTTCAGCAGAATGTATGGTAGATCACACTCCTTGTAATTTTTTAATGCCAACAGGTAAAGCACTAAGGAGAGGATATGTCACCTGAGTCTGCCAAGAGCTGTAAATTCAGATTAAGCAGGACCCAGCCAGATCCACCACAGTTTCAGGGCCCCATCCTGTACTCACGTACATGGGCTGGCAGCTCTGACACGCTGCCAAGTCTCCAGGAGGCTGCTAACACCAGCTCCATGTCAGAAAGGGACGGGCTAACCTGATCGTCCAGATCATGCAGTGAGATGCAGGGCTGCCGGACACCCACTGCCACTATCACCCAACAGTGACCACGGCCTTCTCTTATTTTCAGTGACAATTTGAGGTTTTCTGAAGCTGCGGCTGCTCCGTCACCGCTTGCCCCTTGCCAGAGAGATACTGGGTAACTATTGTCAATAGAGACTTCTCCCAGCATCCAAGCACATGGCCCACAACTTTTACAACACCAAGCAAGCTGGCAAAGGAGCAAAAAAAGGTCTGGCTTTATGCACAGCATTTTATGAAATCACATATTCTGGTAAGCATCCACCCATTGTTCTCAGAGACCACGCGGGACTACTCAGAAGGCCATTCGGAGCAGCAACCCGTCCTTCCTTCCCCTCTGTACTCACTCCCAGTTTGTCACTCGTAGACACTCAAGGCCTCCCAGTTACTCTGGAGTTAACGGGTTGTTCACACAGGGCTCGACAAAACCCCAAACTTATCCTCTAGTGACAAGCGCTGGCCAGAAAGCCTCCTTCAGCGAGGGCTTTGCAATCCATCCTGAAAAGAAAAAAGCTTAGGGTGAATTCTGGTGTCCCAGCATGGCCCCGGCGTGCAACTGCAGCTTGCCCCAAGGGCTTCGATGTGTGCGCCGCGAGATTTTACCGTGCTGCCCCGCCGTTCCATAAACCAGCCTTTGTACATTTTCTCTTTGCAGCTGACACTTGTAATATAAGCCACTGAGGCTGTAATAAAATGCACAACGTGGACTATACATATGGAGTGTTACAGATTATGAAATTCAATGTCATTTTTTAGAAGTCATAAAAACATTATCTAATTCCCAGTAGCCCCCCCCGAGAGACTCAGGAATATGTTTATACACTAAAATGTCAAAATCATAAACAGCCTGATTTTGCACTATTTACTTTGCGTCGTGGTGAGGTAGTTATTACATGACATTTCATAAATACCGTGACTCAGAAATAATTGGTATGCTGAATAACAAGCTTTCCACTACAATACAGCCCTATACATTTTAAACCCCTGATTTTCATGAAGCGCTTGCACGGTCTAGCTTAAATACTACAAATAAAAGTGAACTCTGGGGAAAAATATGCTGCTGTTGGGTTTCGTTCTGATTTCTTTTCCTTTAAAGGGAGGTGTATTGATAGTAACAACCCCAGGGCTGCAGCGACACGCAGCAGTAGCTGTGCGTTTCCCAAATGGCAGGGACAAAAGAGGCAGCGTGTCTTGCTGTTACGACAAGAGGGAGAGGTTCCAAGAGAGTATCACGTTAGCGAGATTAAAATTAACACAAACGCTGAACAAAATCCTTCTTTCAAGGAAGGAGATGATTTTAAATTGCTTATAAGTAAGGGAGAAACAGCACTGCATACAGCTCTGCTACAGCCAAGGAGTCTTCCAGTTTTTCACTGCTCAGCTTGTAATACTCCTACTTACTTTTTTTTTTTTTTTAAACACACACAGTGGATTTTATTGCCTTTTTTGGCTATTAATATGCAACCAATTATAAATTGTGAGTTGCAGCACTGGATAATTTCCCTTCGAGAATGCTAAGCAGGTTCTGCGCTGTATCAGCCCACATGACAGCACAGCAACTACCATCCTCTCCGACATTTTTTCATAGCAATTCGTAAACGGCTGCTCAGCAGGAAAGCTGGAGCAAGCCCTGTCTTAGGACCACCTCATGATGCCGAGTTTTAACTTGCTGGATGTTCTGCTTAAAAGTAAGAAGAAAATGTAGGATTTAGCTCAAATTCTCAGGAGTGGAGGTTCAGATGAAAAATAGGAAATAACAGTATCACCCACTAATAGCACCAGAGGTACTTGTCTCAGCTTCTCTCACTCTGCCGGCTGTTGTGCTGGCACCACATTCAAAGCTTCTTCTTGCGGCTTCGCAGAGGAAAGAGGGCAAATTTTTAGTGCAAGGTTTAAAAAAAAAAAAGGAAAAAAGAGAAGGCAGTGTGAACTTTCATTTCATGTAAATACAACGTCCACCACACAGCAGCACCATCTCTGTGTTGCGTGAGCCATCAACATACCTGTAAGGGTCCTCAGTTGCTGGAGGTTTTGACCACACAAATATGTCCTCTTCCTTTTTATTTTTCCTGGTATAAAATATTTGCAAAAGAACTATCCTCACACTGAGAAATCAACCTCCTGAAAGGAGGTTGCAGAGAGGTGGGTGTTGGTCTCTTCTCCCAAGTGACAGGACAAGAGGAAACGGCCTCAAGTTGCGCCAGGGGAGGTTTAGGGTGGATATTAGGAAAAATTTCTTTACTGAGAGAGCGGTGAGACACTGGAAGAGGCTGCCCAGGGAGGTGGTGGAGTCACCATCACTGGAGCTGTTCAAGGAACGTGCGGACGTGGCACTGCGGGACATGATTTAGTGGCCATGGTGGGGTTGGGTTGGTGGTTGGACTTGATGGTCTTACAGGTCTTTTCCAACCTCTGTGATTCTGTAAGCATTAATGACACTAGTTGGGCCAAAATGCACCTTGACATAGGTGGCTGTGGCTCCACCAAGCCCAAGCAACAAGTGCTACTCCTGAATTTGGACATGGGGATTGAAGCAGTAAAAACACTACCCAGAGAAGCAGCTATGGATGAGGATGCACATTAAATACCAATGTTTATGCATGCTTTACACCTCTTTTCTGTTGAAAAGCGCCTTTGCTGTGTGGGAAAGTACTTTTCTACACTGAAATGGAAAAAATGCTGAGACCAGGCTGTACTTTTTTTTACCTTAATCACAGGACTCAGCTTTGGTGGGTGTCATAACTTGGTTTTGGCTGAGGTAATCTAATGCATAAGAACCCTACACAGTAATACCAGCTCAGACATAAAACACTGAGCTGAGGCCATAGCTATGATATCTAATTGCCTTTGCCTAGAAACTGCAGACAGCATGTGTAATCCTTAATAGGGAGTTTCAAAACAGCCTCCAATATTTGCAAAGTGTATAGCCTAATTTGCGTGCTGCAATGTCAAGAGAGTTTAGGACACTCCAGTAATCTTGCTGCTGCGCTGCTTTGTGCTTTTCAGCAAGATGTTGGCGTTTTCTTTCCACACAGGCCTGTTCAGCTCCAGAGATCCTTTTCCTCTCAACACCTACACGTCACCTTTCAATTAACAGCTATTAAAAAGAACTTCCAAAAGCGTCTGCAGTTTGTCATGGTCTACATTTGATGATAAATTCACAGTAAGGACAAAAAAAAAAGTCCACTCAAAGATCAAATATCCAAATTAATTCCTGGCCCTTGTTGTTTCCTTCTCTTTTATCCTTCAATCCCTCCATCATTCATCAGAGGTCCAAACTGGTGCAAATGAACTTCTGAATGTGTGACAACACGATCCATCTAAGAAACCTAATTCAGAAGCAATGATTTTTCTTCTGGTTTTTTTTGTTTCTTTCTTTCTCAGGGCCCAAGAATGTTTGTTGGTGCTTGCTAAGGAACCATACTGATTTGCCTGTTTGTGTAAAAATAATCCATGTTTCCCTGACATGTTGAGAATACAACATGCCAGAAATAACTTGCATACTTTTGAAGGTCTTTGCGCTTGTGTAAGTCCAGCATACTACTGGCTTTATCAAGAGATCTAAAACATGGTTGTGGAACTTGAAAAGGGTCTTTCCAATGACTGATACAGTTAATTTGTAAGGCTAACTCATTAAATTAACAGAAATGCTAAGTCTTACAAGAAGCTATTGCTGTCTTATGCAAAACATGAAATGTTCTCATCTGGAAAGGGGAATTTCACATCTCCTAGCTAATAATGAAATAACAAACCATCACAAACTCCTTCCAGACTCTTCTTATTTGGACATGCTCCACATCCTTTTCCAAGCCAGCATTTTCCTGGCCAACATAAGCCTCTGGGAGATCCTATCTCCACTCGCATGTCTGCATTTCCAGCCCCAGCCAGGCCCGGATAGTTAAGCAGAAGCCAGCTGAGGGTAACAGCATTACCTTCACAATATGCGGCAATATGTATTGGAGAAGAGTGTTCTGGAGTCGTGCTCTGAAGGACTGCCATCTCTGTAGGGCTGAAAAGGTTTTATGCAGCTCTCTTTTGTTTGTAGCTTCTCTAGATCACAGTGTTGTAACGTTTAAGGTTACACATAGGGAGACGTCTCTTAAGACTTATAATGTTTCCCTTGCTACTAGCTCTTTAAAGAGTTTACTTATTGCCACAGGAAAAGGCTAGGAAAGTTGGGGATATTGGAACATTTTTTATAGGAAACTTTTCTTGTAGGCAACCTCCTGTAATGCAGTTAATCTCCAAGTGAATACCAGAAAATCCAATATATTGGAGAAACACGTCAAAGTCTTGGGATCGCATGTGCTGCATGGTCCCTTGTACCTACACATGTCCACAGCAAAGGAATGACAGCACTGGTTAAAAGCATTTGTTGATGGAGCGAGTGCAACCAATAGCACCCAAAAGATAAAAAACCATCCAGATTCCCACAGGGGATGCTTTCTGCCCCGCACCCTTTCTGAAAGCACACATCCAGCACTGGCTCCCTGACCTGCAGCTGACTGAGAACCATGTGTTGCTGGGGTCATTAGGAAGGATTTATTCTGTTTTCCAACACACAAGATCTGCAGTTACTTGATAACAGCAAGTAATTTGCGTTGCTGAGGGGAACTGTTTTCAGGCTCCTTCATTTACTACACACAGGCAGGACAAAGGCTGTCAAAGCAGGGTACATACTCCTCAAGCAGTCCTACTTCTGGTCTCCAAAGGAGAAACATCCTGTTCATTCCTCCTGGCCTATCAAAGAGGCAATAACAATGAAGGACCACAGCCTCAGCTGGCATCCACCAGGCTAGGTTCCTTTACCTGAAGGTGTTTTTCATCTTCTCCCAACTCCACCTATGAAATGATGATAAAAACCTCTTAACCACTGCTTTTTATAGACATTGTGCCAGGGGAGGTTCAGGCTGGATATTAGGAAAAATGTCTTTCCTGAGAGAGTGGTGAGACACTGGAAGAGGCTGCCCAGGGAGGTGGTGGAGTCACCATCCCTGGAGGTGTTCAAGGAACATGTAGTCGTGGCACTGCGGGACATGGTTTAGTGGGCATGGTGGGGTTGGGTTGGTGGTTGGACTTGATGGTCTTACAGGTCTTTTCCAACCTTAGTGATTCTGTGATTTAATTCCCCATTCCCACAGCCAGCTACCACCCAGCGATTGTAACCAAACACCTGCCCGGGGCTACAGCAAGGCTTTATTCTAGCTGGGCTGAAAGCTCACTGAGGGACAGTGATGGCTGTCCCAAGAGGAGCCCCAGGCTTTCACACGTCACTGCTAGAAACCTTACCCCATGGACAGGCAGCAGGGCTGGCACTCAGAGCCTAGACGTGGAGCTTGGCCTGGGGTCTTCGAGAAGGACAGGGTCACAGAGCCCCATGGAAATCCTTCGCTTCTAAAAATCCCAGAGCTAGCAGGGAGCATTGGGGGATGATCTCGTCACACACACATCCTGTTCTCAAACTCTTCTTCTAGGCAACTGCTGCTGACCTCTGTCAGGGATGAGATACTGGCCTAGATGGACTTTGACACAAACACTAGTCCCTGGATTTCCAGGTTTCTACAGCAGGATACAGGGCAGCTTCTGGCTGCTCTGATGTGCGGCTCAAGTCTGACCTGTGCCTGAGAGGCTTTAGAGTCCAGGAAACACCTCAGAGCCAGCTACATCCCATGGCATGGGAAAAGAGCAAGAGCCAGCCACGTCCTGGGAGTTTGAAGAGAATCACAGAATCATTAAGGCTGGAAAAGACCTTTAAGACCATCAAGTCCAACCACCAACCCAACCCCACCATGCCCACTAAACCATGTCCCGCAGTGCCACGTCCACACGTTCCTTGAACACCTCCAGGGATGGTGACTCCACCACCTCCCTGGGCAGCCTGTTCCAAACTCCATGTAGAAGCTCCAGTGCATCAGAGCTCCAGACTAGGCGCTGCCCCAGGGTACCGAGACTCACTCTCTAGCTACATGCAACATCTCCTGAGCCACGTATAAGCTCACCAAACCCCCCTGCCCACAAAGACGCAAGGGCTGCGCTAATTCTCCCTCATTAATCTGCAGCAGCTTCTGTGGCTCTTTCATCTCCACCGTGTGGAAAGCTGAATATCAGAGCATCTGCACAGCAGCAAATTTTACAGCCAGCTCCTGCCTCCGTTATTCCCTGCTCGCTGCCGTGAGTTGCACAGGCCCCAGTGGATCAGCCCCACGCCTGACCCCTCTCCACACAGCAGAATTCTGCACTGGTATTGCTGCCCAGACACTTCCGTGGGCACAGAGGCAGAGATGGTATTTGCAGTTACACCCACTTATGTCTTTGTGCTGTGTGAAAAACTAGCACTCCCTGCTCATCTAGTTTTTGGCTAAAAAGATCTTGAATTTGATTACATCCTAAGACACATCTGGTTTTAGCAGTGCAGACTGGATACTTGAAAAACCACAAAGAAAAGGTGTTTGGGTTAAGAATGTTCTTGTGATTAAAAAAAAAATTGAAAGTCCTCAAGTGTTTGTTTAAAGAAAATAATTTTCATTTAAATGCTGGCACAATTTCAACAATTTGATTTTAATTTTGAAGTGTTGAAAATACCCTCAGATAATTTCTGTAGCATTCCAGAACCCAAAAGCGATGGCAGAAAGCAAGTCACTTAAGAAATCAAGTTAACTGCAGAGCTAAAATTCATTTCCTGTTTTCTAAGAAAACAAGAAAAGGGCCCAATGCTCTTAAGTCTTTCTGAGAAAGATCTTCTCATGAGCAGTTTTCAACCAGGCAAGCATGGTTTGCCTTTTTCCCCTAAACAAAACAGTTTGCCCTTTGAGAAAGCTTCTAAGACCCTCACAAGCCGTATAATACAAATAATTTACTGGACTTTGGTACCAAGTACACTGCTTTAAGCACTGTTTGGTTGGACCTGAAAGCAGTCTAAAGTAATTTTATTACGATGATTATAAAGATGCTCAGTGAGACACATTTTACAGTATTTGTGTTCTGAGTTTTATCAAAGCAGTGGTCTGACCATTTTATATCAGGATTTGATCTTGCCTTTAGGACTTAGGCAAGGTTTATGCACCAGCACTGAGTTTCTGTGTCATCACCGTCTCTGACTTCCTGGCTTAACTGAATCCTCAAGAGATGTTCAAAATCAGAAATCTTTGCTGGTTTGGGGCCAAAGTTTGTCTTAGTTTTCACTAAAACCAACCTATTGGCCCAAATTCTCTCAAATTCGGGTCTAGATTTACTGAAGCTTCAGTTCACTGAACTTGGCTTGAGTATGTACAGCTCATTCTTCAAAGAAACCAAGTGAAACTGGGTCTTTAGCTCACCTCCGATGAGTTAACAACCGCCAGCTAGACAGATCTCAGTAGGTCTCCTTCGCAGAGGTTTCGCTGGCAGCACCACTTGTAACATGATGTGCCTCCATCTAGCAAGATGAGATGTTGCAACTAGCTGCAATCACTGCTGTTGCCTCATATTGGTTTCAAGGGAGCAGATTCCGTAAAACGTTTTGCTAGGAAAGCTGGTTTCCATTTAAAAAGGAGAAAAGAAAAAAAAAAAAAAAAGACAAATATGCCTCTGAGCAGGCTTTTGAATGCTCTCCTTTGTTAACTAACACAGTTAACATGCCTGAATATGACAACAAGCTTCACATCAATAGCCTGCCTCAGAGGGAAAACACAAGTAAAGCAAAGCAGCTTGTGATACATCAGCTCAAACAATGATGTGAGCATACCCGACAGAGCACAAGCCGCTGTCGAGTTGGTTTATGGAAAGGAAGAAAGTACTAAGAAGGCAAGTATTAAGAGTGCTCCCCTCTGCCAAGACATCCCCTCCCTTGTGATCGCTTAGCTTTATTTGACCTTTGTGTTCACAGAGCACTGGGACACAATGTGTTTCACCACTTCGCCTTTTCTAAAGCCTATGGTGATCTCAGAGGAAAGCACATCCCAGCACCCTGCTAGCACTGTCACTGGGAACGCAAACAGTCCGTCTACAAACAGAGGCTTCATCCCAACGTCTTTGAACTCAGTGGCAACCACCGACTCACAAAATCCCCAAATCCTGTGCAATGCTGGTAGCAGCCACTTCGACACGGCACACGGGTACAGCCTGAACCAGCCAGCAGCTCTGCTCTTGGTGCACATAGCTAAGCACAGCCGGAAGAGTGGCCGGTGGCCAGGCTGCACAAACTACAACTTGGAAACCATCACAGATAACGCAGCAGGTTACGATTTCCACCATGGTCTGAACCATGCGATGGTGGAGGCTCTGCCCACACCTGTCCTAGAGGTGACAGGGAGAGACCTCCTCCTGCCAAGGACATGGCCAAGGCACCGGCTGTCCAACATGCATCGAGTGAGTTACCAACTCTAATATGGATAGGTACGTTTTTGCAGAATTAAAACAAAACCAGTTATGAGTATGGACTCAGGCATTTCCTAGGTGTGCCTGAGGGTACGGGAGGTGGGTGCCACAGACACCCCATAGTACCAAATCAGTTTTTCTCTGCTGAGCTCTGTTGAGCCACAGCTCAACCTCTGCACTGTTGCTTCGCATTCGAGGAGGAAAATATGGAGCTAACTTCAGTATAAATACCAATGAAAATAATTTAGCCTTCTGCTACTGTCAAGGCTGAACAAACTCCAAGAAAGCAATCTTCAATAGAACTTTTCTATCTCAAAGAGCTCTACAAACCTCACAGTAACAGCCAATTTTTTAATTTATTTTTTTCCAAGCGACCAGCAATTGCATGCCTCGGCTGCTTGATGCTTACCCTGAGATACCAAAAAGTGGCCTTTATTTTGTGGAAGAGAGTTCATCCTTTGACAAATCAGGCCATTTTAGGTATTGACAAAAGGCACATAAAAATTGATATCCACAAAGTCCCTATTTAGAAAATGCAGTCAACAATTTTTAATCTCACTATCATTCTCCAGATTTAACATCTATCCCAATTTTCAGTTCCCCACTGTAGCTTTCACCGGGTTTACCATAATCTTCACATTATTATCCTACACTCACTCTTTATCAGCATACCTACTTGGAGGCAGCTAAGAAATTAGAGGTAAGTTAGCTCATTGTTGAGTCACTTGATAGACTAGATTCAGTGTGTTAATCCTGATGTATGCGGTCTGGGGAGAGGGTAGAGAGGGCTGTTTTGTCGGTTTTGGTATTTTTTCTCCTCTGTGCCTAGCACATGTGGTAAGGCAACAGCAATAAATCAGAACAAAGGAAATAAAGTACTAAGACTTTGGGGAACATGTGTTTTGGAAGAAAAACTTGGCTCGCCACTAAAAGCAGTATTGCCTTATAACGGATGTTTAAAATTCAGATGTAGAAAGAGACAGACAAAATTATATAAATACAAGTGACTTACAGGTCTGTGCAGCTTTCAAACAGTACTGCAAGCCAGTCCATCTTCCCAGCTCTTCCTGGACCCAGCCAGATAAGACCCCATGCTCCAAAACAGCAAGAGCAAAGCAGCAGCAACGGCACATCTCATCTCTAAGCAATGCTGCAACACATTAGGCTGCAGACAAAGGATTAGAGAATTAGAACCAACCCAGGCAACTGACATATTGTTTTCCAGGATCAGGGCTCTCCAGCTGCTGTTGACAGCCCTATTGCAAATCAATGTCAGCTAGAAACATGCTGCTGGAGGAGTAATTTATCCTCCCTGGGATCTGTACACCCCTCACACTGTAGCGGTATGGCAGCAGTTTCACACAGCAAGAAGGGACTCTGCTGAGACTCCGTTCCCAGCCTTGGGCAGGCAGAAACTGCTCAACTGAAGTAATAACTACTTTGGAGCAGATTTTCCCAAGATATTTAGGAGCCTAGACATGAAGAGAGGTGCCTGGTGAGGTTTTCCAATGCCTCGAGGTGGGTCAGGCTCTTCAGACTCAATGCCCAAGATGGGAATTTTCCTCCTCTCTCTCTCTCCAATCTCCTGAGGAACTTTTGAAAGGCCACTCAGTGCCTCTTTGCACCTTTGGGCACCTAAATACCTCTGTGGAGACTTTTAGATTTCACATCACTTCCCCTCCTCTTGTGTGCTGCCCATGGGACTCCCAGTCAGGCTGGTGGCCAAGGGTCAGCACTGGACTGACCAGTGCTAAGGGCAGGAAAGCAATCCCGGCTGCTGGCAGGACACAAGAAATCCCAAGAGGATGAAAGGGCTCCTGTTTGTCTGTCCCGTGCCTTTTAACTTTTTAGGGTAAATGGTCTCTATTTCACTTAATGCAATAGCTTTGCTGCCAGTCTTCTGCCCATACACTTTAGGCCATGTAGTCTAACATTAGACTACTTTGCTTGTGATCTTGGTCTGCCTTTCTGAATTTCCCCCTTTTCTCACGCTTTATCAGTTCCAAGCTTAAATATAAACAAAGCCCAGATGCCAAGAACCAAGTAGTGACTAAGGTGAGGGCTGTGAAAAGGAATAGAGAGGGAAGACACTATACATGGAACCAGGGAAGTGTGGCTTAGAGGTGATTAATGACCCTACATCTGTGATGAGTCCTGACAATAAACAGCAGGTAGAGAAGCATAGCCAGCAGCAGAAAGTGCTCAGGAGCAAAGAAGGTGGAGCTGTGCCTCCTTGCATCAGCAGCAGCCCAGGTGACTGACGGATGCTGGTGGGAACAAGAGATCCAGGGTTAGCACTGTTCCTCCTAAGTGGGGCTTTGATTGGGGTGCACAGTGGGTAGGGAACAGCGCACATCCTTGTGGAAAACTGGGAGAAGAGAGGGAGAAAAAAATACAATTCCCCTTACTAGCATCAAAACAGCAAAGTCCTGGCAAAAGGCTCTTAAGGTGCAGCAAGAAAGTACCTGTGCTTTTACCCCCCTTTCCTGGGATTTTTCTCTAACAGCAGAGATGCTTGGTGCCCACAGCGTGGTTCGCAGCCAGCTGGCGTGCAGGGTAGCCCCCGTGGAAGAGGTATCGTGGCACGTGCAGGCAGGCCACAGGCTCAGCCCATGGCAAGAGGGTGCTCCTCAGGGCAGGCTGCCCCTCTCTGCAGGATGACAAGGGCGGAAAGTCACTTCAGCCACAGCGCTTCTCCCCATCTGCCACCTTGGAAAACCTACCAGGAAACACCGGGAGCACGCAGGCCTGGCTGCTCAAAGCTGAGGAGCACCGGCACAGTCAGGTTGTGAAGTTAAAACAGGACACACACCGAAAAGGGAGGCTGCAGCCACCAGCACTCTGAAATCATACCAATCTCCCGTGGCCAAAGCGGCACCCGGCTGTGGTGTCAGGCAGTCTTTCACAGTCCCCGCGGATCTCTGGTGCCGAAGGGGAGCTGGAGGCTTGCTCCCTTTGAGAGATCAGGTGGGCAATCAGGCAGCAGTACCAAGCGCAAGCTGCTGGGAAGTCCTGCCAGCAGGACGAGGAGATTCACCACCACCACCACCCCTCAAACCAGGCTGGTATTTTACCAAACGTGGCCATTTATCACCCAGTTTTGGAAGGGCGCATCAGGGAAACTTACTCGCATCCCGCAGCGATCGGCTCCAGGAGCAGACAGGATGGACACCTATCTTGTGGGAAATGCTTGTGAAGGGCACAGGCATTAGGCACCCATCCTGCAAGCTGCAGGCTCCACTGGGTCACGTAAGCACAAGTAACACAAGCAAACTCAAAGGGAGCGTCCCCACACAGATGAGCTCTCCAGGCTTCAGTAAATGAAATCAAAGAGAAAATGGATCAGGGTAGAAAGAGAAGGACCTTGGGCAGGTTGAGGGACTAATGATCAGGGAAAATACAGAGCAATTTGGAGCAGCTGCCCTGCAGTACTCAATAGGATCCCAGCGTTGCCCATTTCTAAGCATAAATGTGTGAATGAGGCCTCTGAAATCCTGTTGCTAGTTTAAAAAACAGAAAAACCCAAGCAAACAAAAGAACTCAATGAATTTTGGGTTCTTTATTAATTGCTTTCTGGTTCCTGAGCCTGTGGAGTATATTCAGCTCACATTTTCAATCTTTTCTCTACCATTACAAAAGAAAGAAGTATGCTTTTTGATATTACATCAGAATGAAAACTGAAATTTCCTCCTTGGTCTCTGTTTCAGGATCCATGCTTCCGAGGAAAGCTCAGAGTATTGTTGATTTGTGAGAAAATGGAGAACAGGCAAAACTGGAATTCCAGAGATGGATAATCATGGGTAAACTCAATGGAGACTATTTTTTTTTTTTTTAAATAAACTAGCCAAGACTGAATTATTGTTAAAACAAGATGTCAATTTTAAACAGTGAGAAAAGCTGTATAAAGACTCTGACTAGACTGGTTTAAAGAAGAAGGCTGGGTTACTCAAACACAGCATGCTCTATGAATAGCTCTATTCCACTCCAGTTTGATTTTTTCCCTTTAAATGCAGAAAAAGTTTCCACTGCTTGTAGCAGCCAGCACTGAGTTAGACATCAGGGTGGCCCTCCAATACAGCAAATGCCCCTGCTTGCTGCTGAAAGGAAAACACGCCCCAGGAAACATTTACAGGAGATCGCTTTGTGACAGAAACGCGTGTGGTTGTACCCAGCCTCGGTCACCGGGAAGACTGCAGCAGGAATACCCCAGCTGCTGTGCTTGCTCTAGATCGCTATCTAGCAATGAAACACTCCCTGAAGTTTGCATTAAGAGACAGAGACACGAGAAAGCCACAAAAGCTATGCTTCATGTAACACATGCATTTCTCATAGAGCAATGACACGTGTATCCAGGAAACAGTCAAGCCATAGTTTTGGCTGCTGCCAAGCACCAGAGCCCCGTTGTGAGAGGAGCCAGGGACCACCTCACCCTTGAGGTGCTAACGAGAGGACACCCACAACCTCACCCAACACATACCCAAATATATGAGCATCACAATAAATTCTCTTCCTTGTGCCATACTTTGGCCACAGCGCCCAGTCTCCTGCACCACAGCTGACAAACTGGGTCAGGGTAATCTCCAGCAATCCTGCTAAGCTAACTTTCCGCCTGCTTTGCATTTTTTTTGCAGCAGTGCAGAGCAGATGCAATGGGGGTCAGGATCTGGCCCCCCACATGCATAGTTTTAAAGATTATCATTTGGCAGAAGCTATTGTGAGGAAGAAAAAATGCTAAGCCCAGAGCCTGAGTTATTTCTCTGACCCTGAATGCTTTAAAACATAATGTTTTATTTGGCTGGTTATAGAAAACATGTGGCAGAGCCTTCATTTTTTTGGAAGGTTTGTCCTGCAACACGAAAAGAAAAGAGAAATCACTGAACTTTTATTCTGCTTCTCTGCTATGCACATCACTGCACCCATACAAGCTGCTCTCACTTGAGTTTTAAGTTCTGAATACATTTGATAACTCTGTTTACTCTGCAGAAATACCAACAAGGTCCCAATCAAAGATTAACGCCATAATTTACAGGGTAGGGGCAAACAGGAAAGTGCCTCCATGAAAATTTTATACTCCTCGCAAAATAGGAAAGTTCAAGATGATCAGTTATTAAAAAGGAGATGAAAAGCAGCAAGTTCAGGACAGACTTGAACAGCAAAACCCATTCACCTGAGTCCTACCGTATTTAGCAGCAGCAAGAAAATTTGTTCAGTCCTCAACAGTCTTAGACCCCTTACCTGAGTACAAGACTGAGAGACTAGCTTACAGCACCAATTTTTGGGGGGAAAAAGCTTTGTTTTCAAAGTTCCAGTTCCCATTCTGACCTAAGATCAGCCTCCAGACATTGTCTTTCCCCTGTTTAAAAAAAAAAGGGGGGACATAATTACTCATTTACCTCCCAGAAACCCTGCACATGCTAATGAGCTCAAGCAGCATTTGCAGGAGAGTTGAAGGGTGAGAGACATTATATCACCCAGGAGGAACACAGCAAGAGGGTTGCTTGCAAACTTGTCAGCTGTTACTGCTGCATTCAACCCTCTCCTAAACCTTTCTTAAGGACATCACAGAATCACTGACGTTGGAAAAGACCTGCAAGATCAGCAAGTCCAACCACCAACCCAACCCCACCATGCCCACTAAACCATGTCCTACAACGCCTCGTCCACACGTTCCTTGAACACCTGTACAAAACAAAGGGTTGTCCTCTAAGTACAGCTAGAAGAGCTTCAAGCCCCCAGCCAGCAAGCGCAAGCCCACTGCAGCAACACGATGGGTGGCTCAGACTCTGGCCCTTCCCTGCAGGAAGGCTGATGCTGTGCCAGTGCAGACAAAGGGGGCACACACATTTCACCCTACTAGCTCATCTCCAGGGATGGTTATTTCTAGCTGAGGGACTGCATCAAGTAGCAGTAGGAGGTAACCTTTCCAGCCTTGCCATCTGTTCCTGTAGACAAAATGACACAGTAAAGGTATTTCTTGACATCTCAAAGCAGGCAGACAGTCATGACGGTTGAGACAACAACAGCTATCACCCTACTTCCTTCTCCAGGGGTAAATCTCACAACTATTCCCTAAAACCTCACCTCAGTTGAGCCACCACAGGACCTGTAACTCACTTCATCCTTTTCCCCTATTAACTGACTAGCAGGCCCCCTCCCTTTGCCTATAAGCAAGGGGCAAGCCCACTGTTTAAGGCACCTGTGCTGTGTAGTCAGCAAATCAGTTGCCATTCTTAGCAGTTTTGCTAATGAGGCGATCAGCAATGCGCCCCGAGCTCGGTGCCTGTGACCCAGCTGCGGGCCCACTGCCGTTCAGCAGCTGGCACTTGGCACAGCAGCTGTGCGTGACTCAGGCTAGCAGGAGCCTTTGGAGATGCCTTCCCCTAATTCATATCTGCAAGTGATTCTTTGTGTTCAGACCATATTGTTGGCGTGCCAGCTACACTGTAAAAATCTGGAGTTAATAAACTCCGCTTTCAGATCACGGCAGCTCTTTCCAGGGCACAGCTTTGTAGTGCTGGCAATGCTTGCTCCTGCCCCGTCAGCTAGCACGGCTGCTGATGCATTTCACATTGGAAAAACCCTGTGATCGCGTACACGGACAACCCCGGGGAAAGCCCAGGTTCCCAGTGTCTAACAGCCTGCCTCCCTCTTGCTCCACTTCTTTCTGCCTTTCAGTGTGGAGTTTGGAGCCTGTGGTCCTGCAGCCCTACCCCTAACCGTGAGAAAAGTATCCTGGCACCTGCAAGTTGGGGTCCCCCTGAGAAAAGAGGGAATTTCAAAAAAGAAAAAAAAAAAAAAGGCAGACAAAAAAGGACAAAAGACAGATGTGACCAGATGTCGCAAGCCCTTGAATCCAGGGGAATCTGAAAAATGTACCTTAGCTCTAGAAACAGAAATGTTACTGTCCTGGGCAGCATCTTCCTGCAGCGAAGCAGGTCCCTCAGGGAGAGCTGTTCAGCCACGCCGGCTCTGGCCCCTGTGAGGAAACCTGTCTTGGGGCATCTCTTTTTGCATAGGTCTAAATCCGTTTCAGATTTGGCCTTTAACCTCTGTGCCTCATATCTGCAGCTGCAAGATGAAGCATTTCTTCTTTTCCTTGACTTGCCTGCAAGAAAGCAAAAGGAAAGGCGAGCTTTGCCTTCCGGACACATTTTGCAAAGGCACAGAGGACAGAAAGGAAAAAGGCTTTAAGGGGATGGAGCTACACTGAGGGTCACTTCCTCCCCCTACCTGGCACTTACCTGTCTCCTTTCCGATGCACTGCTGTGCATTCATGGCCCCACTGGTGACACCACGCTGTCCTTCTTGCAGGGCTCACTCCTATGGCCCTCAAAATAGCTGGGACTTCCCTTGCAACATCATCGGGCTCGCAGCAGCCTAGTCCTGCTTTGCTCCAGAGCGAGTTGCATTGGAAACTGCTCGAGGAAAGGCTGTTATTTTGCAAAGCACTGAGTTCATTTATGGAGCCATATAAATAACAGGACCATCTCTGCCACCTGGGCTACACTCTGCTAAACAGCTGCTGCATCTCTCTCCAGAACTGGTGACATTTTAGAGTGGGTAAAGTGACTCATGCATTACACTGCAGCCTTTCTTCCATGCCAGATTTGTGGCTTGTTTGTGGATTATCAGCCAAAAAGGGTGGAAGCAACTTTCACTTCTCTGCATCCCCATGGGACAGGTACCTTCAGAGCTGGCTACATTTCACCAGAATGATTCATTTACTCTAAGCCATATTTTCAGCTTGTATAAGCTACACCAGTTTACATCAGCTCAGGAACATGGCTCTGTATTTTCATGGCACAGAGCTCAGTCCTGGGAGGTTTTGAGCAGCCTCTCAATGGTGCAGGGTGGATGTCCCTGTGGGCATTGAGCCCTGCCTGGAAGGAGTGGGATTTGGGGAGGCTGCTTTGCTCTGTGTTACTCTGGAGAAGAAATGGGGCAGTACTAGTTGCCCTGAATGACATGAGTACCGGAGGTAATGTCCAGCAAACAAAACAGAACACTTTAGGACTGAAACTGGGAGAGCTGGGGCTGGAGGAGAGCTGCAACAGGCCCAAGAGAGCCCCCGATGCAGGCAGTCAGGAGAGCAGGATCGGACCATGACACTCATCATCTCCATGGGACAGACATATTTTGTCAATAGCTTTTCATACCAAGAACTGAAAGGATTAAAGCACTTCCATTCAGACACCCAGAAGAAAATCAGCAAACACAGAATGACCGTGTGCGACTAGTACTTCAACATCAGTTCTGCGCATAGTGCTGAGCAGCGGGTCCCGTGCGGTGCTGGATGCTCCAGGTGAAGGGATGTGCGCTGCTCCCACCCTGTTCATGCCATACTAATTAAGGTTAACGAGGGTTTACAGCCATCCTCTTTCCCCAGCCCTTCATGGAGATTTACTCCTGGGCAAATCCCCCTTCCAGAATCTCACTGACAAACATGTCCGACCCGAGGTACACCCATTAAGAAGCTTGGAAACCAATGCAAGAATTAGGCAGAGCCAGAGTGATGCTCTGTCTTAAATATTGTGGTTGTCTACAGGAACATTCACCCAGAGATAGCAGAGCTCTTTGCAAAACAAGGCTGAGCGTAAGTAACCCCATCTTACACAAGCAGAATGTGAGCCACAGAGATTAAAGGCTGCCGCCGTTAAAATAAAAACAAAGCCTGCAAATACCATAGGCACCGTAAGGAAGATTTTGGCAGAATTTGGGCACCTTGGTTGCAAACTGCAATCTGGGAACTCCATACTCCCGTTCAGCTGCTGCCTAGCCCTGGAGGTGCCTGAACTTGCCCGCTGCCTCCTGGTTCAGCTCCCAGCCTCCGTAGGCAGCTGTTAACCCGCTCCCAAGCATATCCAGAGCAGCTCCAGTCCAAACATCTCCACTCCAGCCCTGAGTGCCACCAGGGTCTGGCATTGCTGCCCAGGGCTGGCAGTGCCATCCCTGTCCCCGGCAGGGACCAGCCTGGGAGCTGCAGCAGGATGCAGGTGAAACACAGTGGTGAGCACTACCACCCCCCAAGAAAGGCCTTTTGCTGCAGCAGCCTAAGAGGTCAAGCTCTCAGCAGAGCACCCAAACCCACATCTTGCTCTATGCAGCTCCCATCCCATCCACTACCTGCCCCATGGGGCACGGAAAGCTCCCCAGCAGCCCCCCCAGTACCCGGCCACCTTGCAGAGAGCAAGACACAGTGAGCCCCAGGGCAGGGCAAGAGGGAACAGGAGCCTGTGCTGGTGGGGAAGGCTCCCAGCGGGGGATCGGCTGCCCCCAGGCAGTTCCCACGCAGAAAGCCAGACCTTGCCCTTCGCCCCGGGCACGTGGCTCGGCTGACGAGCCGAAGCCTTGGCGCCTGGTGGGGGATGCCAGGCGTTCAGCGGCTACAAGGCCTTTCTTGGATCGAGGCCGAAGCATTCTGGAGCAGACCACACAGCACAGCAGAGCCTTCAGTTACCTTAAAGCCATCCACAGCTGCGAGTAGATACAGCAAGAGACATGTTTCCCTCCTTCGCAGACGCTTTGCAGCGTTGCAGTGTCCTGGATGACAGTAGCAGCCGTTGTCCAGTCACCTCCGTACCCCACGAGGATGCCAGGGCAACACAGGCTGGGGTCAGCTGTGTCTTTTGCCACTTTTTTGGCATAACCAAGGCTTGAGGCAGAACTTTGTTTCAGAAATCGTACCCCCATTTGTCCTCCTCTCCTCCTGTTGTGGGAACGGGGTGGTTTCAGACAAGTAACAAAACATAGCAAGTGCCTGTGGTAAATAACTGCTGAACCTCAGCTCCCCCCAAGGCTGTAATCCTCTGCAGTTCTCTCAAACACAATCAACAGCCTAGCCTACAGCTTATTTACCCACTTCCAAAATTCTTAGTCTGACAACTAACAATGCATTAATCACTGTCAGACCATGATCTTTTGTTTCTGCTCCTCTGCAGGCATCTGTCAGAATCAAGAAAGATTAATTATCGCACCAGCCTGAATGCAGAAACGCGGACCCTCTCTGCAGACGCACTCTTTGTCGAACACTTTGTGGCCCCTTCAGCAACTGCTGCCATCTGCAGAAAAATTCACCCGTTCTTCCACTCTTATATTTCTAGCTTTGGGGCTGGATACCTGCTCCCTCTCGCCCAAGCATCGGTCCTTTTTCAGCCTCACAAGCAGCACTAAAAGAGAAGACCACCAAAATCCTTCCCTGCAGCATTGGCCCACTTCAGGCACTCTGGTTCCCTCTTCGTTAACCACGTTGAGAAGGTGCCTCCTCTCTCCTTCATATACTTTTGTATGGTTCAGCCCTAACCTTCCAGCCACACAGCACTCTAGAGCATGCAGTATTTAGAAGTATGAAACATCCTGGACAAAATTAAGCTGTCCTCCATCCAAAGCCTGGGGGATGATGAACAAACCCAGGAGCAGGCTCTGGGAGGCAACTAAACTCCGCCACGGCAGATGAAGCAGCTGCATCGCTTCTTTGAAAGAGCCCCAACAAACTGAAATATGCTTTTCCTTTGCATCCTGGAGCCTGGACCCAGCTGTCCACAGGGAACTGACGCTGCCAGAAGATGGGGGGATACTGAGGGTTCATCTGCATGTGGTAGCTGTAAGTGCTTATGCACACTGGTGCAGCATGAAATGCCTCTGGAGCTCATGCAGTTTGTGCCACGGTAAAGCTGTTCGCCACCACATAGGTACAGCTGTTTCCAAAGGTGAAAGGAATAAGCTGCATCTATCTAAAGTGAGAATAAATAAAAAATAGATCATTTTTACTCCAATGCAAATTATTTCCATAAACAGGGGTGCTGGACCTGCATGCAATGCCCAGAGCCTTCTCTGCAGCAACAGCCAGGAAAGTCTGTTCGACCACCCGTTACTGCTGAGCACTGCCTGAGGAAGTCTCTTTTCTCCCTCCCATGAATGTTTCTGTGCGTGATTCAGCAGCCGTTTACAAAAAGCAATTGGGAAGATGAATGAGTTCATCAGGACAAAGGGAAGAACCAGGAGAGAGCATCTTTCGGGCTGAGTGGGGACATTTCAGTAGATGCTTGGATCACACAAGTCTTCTCTCTGTTTAACATGTCCCAGGTGCCAGAGTTGCTTCAGTTCTTGTTCCCCTCTCTATAATAAAGGTCTGAGAAGCAGGAATAGACAAAATCAAGCAGTAAACAAAATCAAGTATTTGTCTATGGCACAGCAGTTTCATTCTAATAGCCTTTGAGCATGTGGGCTCATTTACAGAAGGAAAATGTCACAGCCAACGCAACATAATCATACTGACACTGATACAACTTATGTTGAAAGTGTAACCTGATATAAGAGTACCTTTTCTTATTGGGACATTTAGCTTATACCTCCTTCCCAGGAACAAATGTAAAGCAGGAAGAGTTCTT
This sequence comes from Gavia stellata, assembly GCF_030936135.1. NCBI lineage: Eukaryota > Metazoa > Chordata > Aves > Gaviiformes > Gaviidae > Gavia > Gavia stellata. The sequence goes on along the minus strand of NC_082616.1, from coordinate 1,605,014 downwards.
GTTCCCAAAACTGGAATACTCCGAGTGTTACGCTGCCAGAGATTTAAATGTTCAATTTATACTAAGAAATTGCCTCCTGTAAAGAAACTCCAGCAGTTCCTATAATTCCATCATTGCGATGGATCCCCACACCTGCTGGCCTTCAAACACTGCTGCAGCCAGAGCTTCCCAGCTTGCTGTGCTGCTCATAAACCTCCGAGAAAACAGCTGAGTCTTCTTAGAGCTTTACTTCTCATATATTTATGAATTTGAATTGATTTGACTGGTTCCAGCTGCCAGCTGACACAGTCGAAAGGACAGAGCTAGACCAACCCACACTTCTCCCTCCCCGCTGGCAAATCTATTTGTGTCCCTGCGCAGTGCCGGAAATAAACTGCTTTTCTTGGAGAGACCCACTGGCAAGTGTTGGGCTCTCTACAGAGGGCACAGCAGCCTCAAAGAGAATCATTTTAACTCAGATTTCAAAGTCCTCACCAAGCGGTTTTAGAGGGATGGAAATGTTCCTGGGAGTGGTAGTGAGGGGGGGAAGAGGAGGGAGGTAAAAAATAAGATTTGTCACCCGTCCTCGTGCTTGGAAAGCAGTCCTTCAGGGTCTGCCTGCTCCCTTCCATCACATTTCTTCTTGTAGCTGGAAGATCCCAGCCTCACTACTGCAGCGCTGCGAATATTTTTAAATGACTCATTAATGTTTGCATACATATGCCAGATGCTTGCTTTCTTAATAAACAAACAAATAGAAACCTCAAACACCCTCTGAGAGATGGAACATTTTTCCTACAGTGAAGGCCAGAGTGGTTGCTTGTGTAGGATGGTGGAAGAAGGTTCCCACCACTCCCCAAAATCCCACTTTATGAACATTTCTCCTCCATTCCTCATCCCTTCCCTTTCCACACAGGTTATCCAGACTTTGGGGAGGGGTGGAGGTACTGAGAAATGTCACAGCTGCTTATTTCCTCCTGCAGCACCTAAGAGGAGGGGATTTTGGAGGACAACAGCTGAACATAGCTGGTGGGACCCTGCATTAATACAGACTTTGATGGGTGTTCATCAGAGCATCTGCCTGTGCAGGAACCCCCAGCTGAAAGAGGCAGTACCTGAGGTCACCACAGAGCGTTTTTTTCAATAATTTATGGCTGAGGCTTCCCAAGCTACTTAGGTGCTTTTGTTAATTTTGTCCCAACCCCTTTTTCTTCCAATATTTCACTTAACTCACTGGGAAATTAAGCACTGTGATTTCCCAGTCCTGGCAGTCTTCAACTTTGCTATGCAGTTCCCGTGTTCTTTACATCATGAAAATGGCAGTGTTACACAAGGGACACATGAGATAAAGGGTAGATGCGCACAAATGGGCCATAAGAGAGTTGGGATTCAAGAAGTTCAGCTCCAAAATTGCAGGGAAGGGGATACCAGTGAGAAGTGGCCTCTCCGTGTTTGCTCCACAAGCTCCCATGCGTCAGCTCTCACATGCAAAGGAAATGCCCGCTGCTCCGTGTACACACAGCATCTGTCTGTGCGGAACTGCTCATACACACTGGACTGATTCCACATCAGCAATCACCATACAATTTTAAATAAAAAAAGTGAAGTGTATGTTCCTTTTATGCCTTGTGCAAAGGCATCGGCTACTGAAAGCAAGAGGGATTCAGGCGAGCACTCCATGAGATGTGACTAGAATATGCTTCTTCTGAAGTCCTCTAATCAGAAGTAGTAATGTATTCCCTCTTTTCCCCTAAGACTTGGAAATCACATTTTAGCGCCTGCCACAGTACTGTCAGGATCAGCATTTCAAGTAGCAATTCAGCCTTTATCAACGTTCAACAGCATTGTAAGTCAGGAATAATTAATGTAATATTAACATAGAGTTATCAAGAAAGGTAAGACTGCAAGCGTTCAACATCAGATTCATTTAGTATTTACTGCAATAATGCAATCAGCATGAAGTCATTTAACAAAAATGTCAGCTTCAGTGGGATGTCTCAGGGCAGCCAAGCAGTTCAGGGATGTGCCCCACTCTGTACATACCGCCCTCAAGATCTCCAGAGCTCTTTAGGGCGCTCCTCAGAGGGTCATCTTGGAAAGTAGCTTCATGTATCTGTGTCAAAACAAAAACCAAAGAAATATTTCTGTAAAACCCAGAAACACTTTTCCATGATGTATACCAGGTGTATATATATCACCACTCACAAGCTACACCGTGAGTAGTAGCTAGATCATACATACAGTACATATAGAAATGACAGATGAGAGTCTATAGGAATGATAAATAAGAGTCTATAGAGCCGTATTTTTGTATTTATACACACATACATATGTGAAAGAATATATAAAATCAAATTCATACATCCATTCAGTAGAACAGGGCAATACATTGTGGCTTTTACAGAAACTGTTTCTTGACTTTCAGTGGGCACATCAGGCAGTGTAATGTGTGCTGTGCTTAGCTATAGCAATATACACGCATATATATATATAAAAATACATAAATTGATATAAATTCAGTCCAAGGTTTTGCCTCATAACAGAGGAAGATAGCTAAGCTACTTTTCTTAACATCTGGAAAGGATTTACTGTCTTTCAGGACAACTAAGTATCAGTTCAGCAGTTTTGGGGGCTGATTCCAGCATTTCTGTTTCCTCTATCTCCAGGGTTACTCTAGTACAGCCGAAAGGAAAAAGAGCCTGGCTGAGGGGTTTGGCTGAGCAGGGTTGCAGTAAATGTCTAGTGGGATTTTCAAACACGCCAAGGCTGCTATCTTACGCTCACATTAGCAGGAGTGAGGTGCCCAGGCATGCTGGAAAATCGCTGTAGCTACTTAAGTCTCACTTGTAACAGCATGGTGCAAGTGACAGAGTGCCTGGAGCCAGGATCCCACTGAATTTCAGTGGAACTGGGACACCTGGATCCAGTAAGTTCCAGCACAACCTTGCAGCAGCGAGCACTCGCAGCGCTGCAGGACTGGAGCACATGCCCTGGGTTGTATCCATGCCACAGCCCAGTTGTTCCCATTGAGCTAACTTTTCCCCTAGCTGCCACGACTGCTCCGAAACCGGGGTACAAAGAACAGAGAACAACGAACGTGCACATAGAAGCAACAAACCTTTGCTCAGCAAGATAAGTCCCAAAGGCCAGATTCTGCACCATCAATCACAGAGCTGACGTAAGCAGCGTGCAGAGGAGCAGGTGAAGGATCAAGACTGACTCAGGAGAGAAGACACTCCTAACACCATCCTAACAGCCTGAAGCAGTGTTGAGGGCACCTACTATAATTTCCTTGCTATGTATGGGCCTTTAATTCTGTCAAACGTGTCTTGAATGAACACCACATCTGTCTTTAAAACAAAGAAGAGCTTTTCCTGTAAGTAAAATAATGTTAACAATCTGCTGCTTGGAATTACGTTTACATACGCAGTTCCAACACACTGCCTTTTTCTGGGGCACCTGCAAAGAAGTTTCACCGCTACGGAGACAATTCTGCGTGAGAAGGTCTCCTCACTGCGGGGATGAGAGCAGGCAAGCCAGCCTGCTGCGGCTTAAGACGGCAGACTCCCGCTGAATCCAAGTCCCACCACTTCTTAATGAGTGCCATGCTTGTTTGACTGTGTACAGACCAAGTGCTATAGAAAAATGTAAATATTTTTATGGCCTGGCTTGCTTAAAAGCCTAGAAGGATGGCTGGCTAAGTGGAAAGGAATGCTGTGCACACACAGCAGAACAAATTTTATGAAAGACAGAACCCAGAGGTATTCTTTAACCCAGAGATGGAGTGCTTTGCATTATTAAAGAGCAGTTGTTTGGTACACCACAAAGAGAGCATTAAAGTCTAGATAACACAATTAATAATGAACTCTCCAACACAAAGTACTGTCACCATCAGCATGACCTCACTCTCCTCACGCACAGAACACAGGCTGGCTTTACAGAGCTATTCACTCGTCTCATCTTGCTTTTGAGAAACCAGCCAAGTGCCCAGTTCACTCTGTACTGGTAGAGGGTTACGGTGGAGACGGAGCCAGACTCCTCTCCGAGGTATGCAGGGGAAGGACAAGGGGCAAATGTGTACAGGATGGAAGATGGGAAAATCCACTTAGATATTAGGAAAAGTGTTTTCACCATGAGGATGGTCAAACATTGGAGTGGGTGCAGAAAGGTGGTGGGATCACTCTTCTTGGAGATATTCAAACATCAACTAAACATGGCCCTGAGCAACTTGTTGAGCAGGTGTTGGAGTAGGGACGTGCAGAAACTCCTTCCAGCCTCTGTTATCCTCTCGTTCTTTGGTTAATGCAAAAGGGCACTTTTGAACAAGGTATTTGTCACTATTTGTTTTCTTGCCTGCCTCCTGTATCAGTGTAGCCACATCAACTGGCTGTCGCAGATACCAGATCCACTTGGCCTCCAGCCGAGTGACACCTAGGAAATAGTGACTGGACCCAGGAATTAGCTTGAACCGGGTACAAGTTACTTTAAAGACCAGCTTCATCTTGTCAAATCTAGAAGTCTACAGAATAGACTGAAATTTGGTGCTCAGAAAGCGAAGACCAGGAGACAGTAACAGTTCAGATCCCTGGCACAGAAGAGGGAAAGGGTGGGCTACAGAAAAGGAGGCTCCTCTGCGACCACCGTTAGGGTTGCTCTTGCCAGCACTGAGCCAAGGGAGTCACACTGACTCTGATGGATCACTTGTGCTTGCCGTGCACACCCTTTCCAGACAAGATCCCCCTCCTTTATGCACTCTAGCCTCTAACAGCTGAGTCCTGAAGGGGACATGGGAGGAAATATGGTGGGTTTAGCTCCAAGAAGTCAGCTTTCTGACTACTGTCCCAGCCGCAGGCAGCTGCAGACATTGGAGAGCAGCAGTTTGATGTCAGGGTGTAAAACAGCTCAGCAGCACTGCCTAGAAATCACCCCTCACAGCCCAATGTGCTCAGCCTGGTCGTACAGGGTGCGCCTGCTGACCTCCACTCACCTGGGGAACATGAGGGCTTGAAATGCCATTTAACAACCAAAAAAACACCCTTCATAAAACAAAGTCAATGAAAATCCTGAGCTGAGGTCCCCAGGCTGTCGCCGCTGAGAGTCCCCAGTAACTGCAGGTCACACATCTCTCCAAGTTGCGCCTCTCAGCACAATTCTTAATAAAGACCCTCCCTGGTAAGAAGCACAGCCCCCAGCTGTTAGCTACCAGGATGACAGAAGAATCATTGCTTGCCAACAACACACTTCAGCAGCAAGATCATGGGCAGCCAGCACCACCATCAGCTGACAAAAAAAATCAAAGGCAGCCTAGATCTCCCTCACCCTTCTCTGTCTTTCAACATGATGTTCAAATCAGCTATGAAAGTCGTAACTCACATTTATGTTAGACCTCCTTGTCTTTTCAGACGTTACCGCACAGCCTCTGGCATGGGGATCACCCGTTCAACTCCCATGGCTACATCTGAGAGCGCTGTACACTGGGATGCAGCTTTAGCGAGGCCAAGAAAGCTACGCAAGGTGTAAAAGCTTTTGGAAGAGAGCCTAGATGCAGCACCAAAGAGGAGGTAAGAGAGGTAAGCCCTGCACAAAGCTTGGCAACATCCTTATGCACTTAATTTCTTTAGCTACGTTTATTTAATTGTATCTTTTCATATCATCAGTGCTTATGAAGTTCAAGTTTAACCTGGAGGAAAAAAGAAAGATTCATGTGGATGGATAAAATCCCATCTAAAATATTAAAGCCATTTTTACAGCTAAGCATTAAAACTATTTCAAGTTGCTTCTTCAAATATAAATACTATAACTATGTTAAATGTAAGGTTGTTTCTCCCCATTTAACAAGTCCCTGGTCTTGTCTGCAAATCAAGTAGACAAGGTTTAGCTGGGCCAGGATGAAAGCACAAACGTCTTAAGGCCCATGCCAGGTTAATTTAAATTGCGGGGTGCAAGGTCTCCGGCCGCAGGGGGACAGCAGCCCAGCTATTTGCCTCGACGCCTGCAGTTGCTGGGAGACCCATCCCCAGGCTTTAAGTCCAAAACTGTGCAGCTGGAGCAAGTCCTCAGGACATTTTCCCCTTGACTCTGGGGCTTGCCCTGATCTGTTGCTCCCTGACGAACAACCCCATCCTTCAAACCTGGGAGACAGCCCACCTTATCCCTCCAGGTGCCCTGCTGCCCTTTCCCCTTGCTCCTCAGCAGCCCCTGCTCCCCTCCGCCTGGACCCTTCTCTGCCCCAAGGCACTGAGGGAAGCTGATCCCTTCCCCTTTGTTACCATCAGCAGCCTCTTTGCCTACTGAGCAGGGATTTGAATTTGTCTGGCTCCTAGGTGCTTTCTGGGCATCTGTGCATGTGTCTGAATTAAAAGTGGCTTGATGGGCATGGTGCTGTGTGGTGTTGGGTGGGTTGGTTTTTGGTGTGTTGTGGTTTGTTTTTTGTGGTGTTTTTTTGTTGTTGTTGTTTTTTTTTTTTAGGTTGGACTTGATGATCTTACAGGTCTTTTCCAACCTTAGTGATTCTGTGATTCTGAATGCAGCTGCAGCAACCAGCCAGCGACCTGCGAAGGGGCCCATGCAGTTGGCCAACTGGGGACCGTTTCCCGTGGGCTTTTTACATGGCCTCACTCACCTTTTCCTGCTGTTTCTGGCTTCAGTTACGGCCGTACATGAACAATGCACCCTGTGTGCATGTTTCCCATTTAGTGCACAGGCTTGTAAAACATTTTTAGTACGTGATTTACAAGGGTTCTGGCTTGGCCTGAAACTGTTCCCCTCACAAGCTGAGCAAGGGTGGACTGGCTGAAGGTGTTTATGGAGGGCAAGGTGGGAGCTGACAGGCAGGGTGAAGGCTCTCGGGTCACTGGCAGATCCAGCATCCACCACTGCAGCCTACAAGAAGCGATAAGGAAATGGCACCATTCCTTCCTCAGCCAGCATTAGCCCCAGAAAAGCATCCTCATTTCCAGAAGTGACATCTTCCGAGGATAAGCAATGTTTAGACTTGGTCAAAAGCAGAAGCAACCAAAAGCCACTGTACCATTTGAGTCAAATCTGTTTGTGACCTTTTCTTCCTCCAGAAAATTGCAAAAAAGACTAAAAACATAGGAGCGGAGAAAACAATGGCATTTTAGTTAAATAGTTGGGAAAAACCCCACCTGCTGATTTTATAATAGAAATATATTTTAAAAGAGAACTCTTATGAAAAGCAACATTTAATTTAGAAGCATCAGGCAGTCCAGTTTGTTATCATCCAAGGTCCCTAAGTGATCTTTCCAAATGCTCAAGTAACTACATCAGACACAACATCCTATCCAAATTGCAATTCCTTGCTCAACTTCAATAACGTTTCAATTGGAAAAGATAATATAAACTTCCTGTCCTAAAAAACTGCTACCACATGCAATTAAAGCAGTAGGGAAACAAGGCAGTGCTTTATAGAGTCATTGAGGGGAGGAGGTGTCCTAAAATAATCATCAATCTATACTTTTTTTCCCTTCAGAAACACCTTGTCCCTGCTAGCAGCAGCTCAAGGATCCCGACTTTGACGCCTCTTTTGAACTGCTTTACACCACAATTCCATCAGCTGCTAAAGCAAGTCAGCACTAAGTGATGCTTAAACAGCATTCAGGCAGCACCTAACAGCGCAGGTCTCGTGGCACCCGGCGTGATGCGCCTGCTGGGCTCTCCCCCAGCAGACATGGGTGATCATGGCCATGGGATCGTGGTTCCCACCTGCTTCCCAGAGTGATGGCTTGCATTGACTTTGCCAGCGCTAACAGAGGGATGGGGTTGCTCTGCCCAAACAGCAGCAGTGCTGGGATCAAATCCTGCCCTGCTCCCAGGAGCAGAGGAAGCCCCCAAGCAGGAGACAAGCTGCTGAGCCTGCTCGCTCTCTGTGTGAGGTCTCAAACCACCTCCTGGGCCACTTCTTTCATTAGGACAGTTTAGTGATCATAATCCCTCTGTGCCTGAAGCCTACACCCCTCTCTGCCACCGGGAAATGTTGCGTTTCTCAGCTGCACCTATCTGCAGTGACTAAACTGATGGAAAGCTCCTCAAGACACTTAGGAAAGAAAAAAGGTCATCCAGCTGTTACCCAAATCCTTTGAGCTCTGAGGGTAGAAAGGATTTGCGGGGGAAGCTGTGGGACTGCATGATTCTGAGCTTCAAGTTGCATCAGACAGGACACTCAGCACTGCAAATGTGCTTTGGCACACCAAAGGTGTACGAAGAGATGCCAGAAATAGCTTGGAGGTCTCACTTTGCTTTTTTTTTTTTTTTTGCATAAAGGTTTTCCTTTAGTTCAGCCATTTCATGTGTGCCTCATGTCAATTTGCTGAAGCAGCTTTTTTTTTCCTTTTTTTTTTTATTTCCCAGTACCAATTCCTGGGAACCACAAAGGGCAAGGCAGCCCACAGCTTTCAAAAGGATGACATTTCTCTTGGCATATTGATTACCAATACTGCCACTGCACTCCACATGCAAAACCAGGTTTCTGGGAATGCCAGGACTCTTAAATAAAACACTAGAGCTCAATAGACTTATATTTTCTAGCTACACTTGAAAAAACCCATGCAAAACTTCTTTCTTATGCCTCTCCTGCTTTTCCCTTCTCCAGATCCAAATGTCAACATAAGAATTTAAAACTTCCACAAAACACGTTACCATGTGTTTTGCTGCTCTCTTGAACGAGCTTTTCAACCACACACTAGCGGTAGCCTAAATATTCACTGATGTCTTTACAAAAGGATAGGGAAGAAGCCTTCTTTCTCTCACCTCTACATAAATATTTGTGCTTAAAACCGTCCAACAGCTTAAACAAGAGATGATGGCACATAAAATGATGTAAATAAGTGTAGTTCGTATCAATTAACCACAGAAGCAGCGAGAGGAAATGAGAGAGCGTGTGTGTGTGTGTGTATGTGCACAGGGAACAATATAGTAAACAATTTCATTGCAGAAGCAAAGTCCAGTAACCTAGCACCCGGAGGTGTCCAAAGTGACGTCACCCATGCAAACATTATTTGCCCTCCCCGTACATTTACCTTATGCTAGAGCCTCGCATTTCATAATCACATGCCGTGTTTTCCATCCCAGATAATTCAATGCTTAGCAGGGGTGGCACTAACCAAATAAAAAGTTATTCAACATTTGATCCTCATCACTCAGTTTGCTGGCTTGTGCCTTATGTACTGTGCATGGTTCCAGCGCTTCTCTGAACACAGAACTATTCATTTTCCATATGGTCCTCAGCGAGATGCCTATCCTATACATCCTGACAGCTTGCAAGCTTTAATCACTGTAACCATGCAACTCCTTGGGGAAACAAAGGAATGGTACTTCCTCTTATTTAGGAGATGAGGAAGTGGCCACACAGAAGGTCAGAAGTGCCCTCCTATTTCAGTGCCTGATTTGGGATTTTTAGAGGCTGACTCTTCAGAGGCAACTGCATCCAGTAACGCTTTCTAGTGCCTCCACCCTGCCTTGCCAGGGAGGGGAGGATCAGTGATGCCTTTGCCGGGTGCTGAGATGGCTATTTCCTTTCAGGAGCTGATGCCCATGCACAGTCAGTCACCTCAGCCTGGGCTGTACCCAGCTCTCTACCTCCCTGACATCCTCCTGTCCCTGTTAGGACAGCACACAGAGGAGCTGGGGGGAGAGCAGACTGCACTTGCACTCCAGGCTCTGTCTTGGCTGCCAGTTCATTAATGGACAAAATTCAAAATGCTAATCGCAATCCACAAAGCCACCCCTGCACTGGAGTCAATTAGCTCTGCAGCTGCCTTGCCCTGGACACCCCACTGCGACACGCTTGGAAAATATTTGCCAGCCCCCGCCACAGATTTCCTGGGAGCAGGAGAATAAGCTCCTTTGCCTTCAGACTTGACTTCAGCTGAACCAGATTGCCTTTAGAGAGCCCTGGAAGAGCTGGCTCATCTCCAAATGCTACTGAAATCAGGAGTCCCATTTTTTTCCCATGAATTTTGAGTCATGCCCCAACATGGCTCTACATCTTCCCTTTGCCATAAAGTCAAATTTCTTACCAAGGCATTTTAGGTAGGAGTTCAGTTAGGACAGAGCAGGCTGTGCTGTTCCCGAGTTGGCAGAAAACAACAGTCCCTAGACATTAACATGATGGACATGTCGACATGGAGAAACGTATGGTACCAATTAAGACAGTATCAACAATTATGCAGAACACAGTTGAGTGGATTAATTTGTTGCCTGGAGTAAAGGCTGCCAGTACGAAGCTGGCTGTCAAGAGACACACTTTCATCTCACGTGCTGCCTTGTGCCAAATACTATGAAGCCCATGTGCACCAAGGATGATCGCGGGGTTTTCTTTTTCCACCAGCAATCTTGAAGCAGGGAAGGAGCGACCAATTAATGTCTCTACATGCTGCCTCCTTTCTTCTCTGTAAAAAAAAAGAACAACCCACACTTGAAAAAAAAACCCCAAATGACCATTATTCCCAAAACACTAAAATAAGAACTACAAAGTAACTGGGAAAGGATGGGGCTTTTCTTGCTCAAAACGGTTTTCTTTTGCTGAGGGGCTGATGCAACAACTCATTTGTCAAACACACTTTTTCCCAGTTCTCTAAATAGAGAGAAGAGAAATAGTTAAGTCATGTGTGTGACTTCTTTCCAACTTGCTATTTTTATGCTGACCAGAAGGATACTTACATACTCTCCGTCTCTTGCTTCCCACCCGTTCTTTGCCAAGGACGATGCAAGATTACCTCTAGCAAGTTGTGGCTAAGTTCTCCTGCCTTGCCAAGTACCTTCCAGAGGCTTGGTAACATACCTTAATTCTAGAGGGGCTGTAAGAACAAGCAGCTGATTCTGTCTAAAAACCTCATGTTTGCAAAATGCTGCGTAGGTCTATGGCTGCCAGAGTATGAAACTGCAAAGAAAAAACTAGGACTTGTAAATCATCACTTGCTGCATTAATAAGCAGCAGCATTTGAATTCCTGCTAAAGCTTTGTACCAGCTGTGCTTTGTCCTAAAATCCAATTTAAAAAAAATCTGCTTATGCTTGTTGCTACGATATGAAGAATATCGAACTACCCTTCATAAACTCTGCTGTTGCTTACAGAGCATATGGTCCCACATCAGGCTCTCGTTTCTCCATATTTAGCCTTGTTAAACAACAGCATGCCTACCTGAGATATAAATTACCTTGAGGCTTGAAGTAATGCCATCCTGAGTAAGGAAACTATTCATAACACTGCACTCCTTAATTTAATGCAGGCAAAAGTCCCCTGCCCACTTACAACACAGCACATGCTGATCACAGTTGTTGATGGAGAAATCCAGTTTTAATCCAACATTCCCAGTAAACACATTCTTCTCTGAGCACAGCCATGAAATCTGGTTTTCTGGAGGTTTATATTCTATATGCCTTACTGCCCCAGCCATTACATTTGGAGAATATTTGCAGTTTGGCAATATTCCCATCACAAAACCTTCCAGCTCCTTCCTATTATCTTTATTCCTACTACTACTGCTTGGGTAAAGAAGCTAGAAGCTGCAGGGTCCCAGAAACTACCTCCTTCTCAGACCAGATATGGGGCTGCCCTTCACCACACTCCTATGGGCCTCTCCTACTCTGACACTGATTTTCAGGAAAAAAATATTTTTCAGACCTTTCCCCACTGGACAAATTTGATCAAAACTGGTCAACACTTACCAAAGCTTTTTAGGGTAAAGAATGGATGGACACTATAAGAGCTCAGACTAACTCAATTCATATCTGCTACATGTAAGTGCAAAGGGCCACCCAACAAACTGTTCACTAGGTGCTGAGTAAGAAGTCTGAGGGTGTTTCTGTCTAACTACCAATTATTTGCTGATATTGCACAGATAACACAGAGCACTTAACAGGATACTGAGCCTTCAGAGAGGCACTTCATGCCTCCCACTGGTATCTCAACCACTGCACTAGGGAATGGGAAGGAATCTTTGAAGCTCCTTCCACACCTCCACTGAACTCTAGCGTATTTCTGGGCCCAAGTGCTTTGCCCTACTTTTTTTTAACTTAGGGCTCATTTTCCTTCATTTCAAGAGCCCTGTGCCTGGGGTTGTTTTCTTCCTTGTGCTCAGGGATTTGCATAGACCCAACATTCTCCAAATGAAACGATAAAATCTCGACAGGCACTTCCTGGAAAGTTATTTCTGCAGCCAGTAATCCTCTGCCCGCTGCCAGGCACACCATCTTCCTAGTAAATACCAGCCTGGATCTGTGCTGGATGGGTGACTTCCCCCTTACATGGAGAGGAGAGAGGCAGGTCTCAAAGCACATAGGCACAGGCTCCCCCTTTGATGGCTTCACCCTGGAAAGGAGCTCCTCCGAGCACGCAGCAGCTCCTCGTGTCCATATAGTTCCCCCAAAGCAGACAGATGCCTCCTGCCCTCCAGTCCATGGCCGCTGCTCCTAAGCTGCACTGCCCCAAGGCTCCTTCTTATCTGCTATTTCCAGATGCCTCTGACACAGCCTAAGGGGCAGAGAGGACTAGCAGTAATGCCAAGGAGAACTGAGGAAGGTCAAAACAGGGCAGGAAAAATCGTATCCATTCAGATGTGCCCAAATATGATTTTTTTTTTTCAATTAAACTTCTAAACATCTACATCATTAAGAATTTTGATGAGGAAAAAAAAATGTATTCTTCTTTTTCCTCCTGCTGCTGGCAACTGCAATAAAAACATTTCCTCCTAAACATCTTTTCGCTACCACCTTTTTTCCTTTTCTACCATTTTCTCTCTCTTTTACTATTTTGGAGCTTTCCCAATGTGAAATGTTTTCAGAAATGGCAAGATAAGAAAAACATCCACAGAACAATAAAAAAGATGAGATAGGAAAAATAACTGCAAGACTTCATTTAGCCTTTTAGACTTAATAGCACAAGAAAAGGAGGAGAAAAATAGCAAACTTAAAATTCCGAAATACCTACATATCACCTCCCCTAAAAAACCTCTGAAGTTTTTCTTTGAAAAAGTACTTCCGAATACAGGGAGATGGACACCTTCTGAAAGATAAGTCAGGTTTTGGTCAAGCCTCATTTTTTCTGCAGGAAACATTTCACTGGAGAGAGAAAAAAAAAGCCAGCTCGTTGTAGTGAAAATTTAGTCATCACCATCGCATGATCAGTGATTAAGAGGAGCATGATGCCATGTAGACTGCTTCCCTACCAATTTAGGGTAGAGAGAAGCTTCAGGATGCCTTGTGTGATGGGAGAAGATACAGGACAGTGTGTGATGTAACAGCAAGGACAGTTTTTCTCCAGCACTGCTGGAATGGGCATGAGCTTCCCACCCTCCCACAAGGAAGAGGAGGGTAGAGCTCACGTGGAGCTCAGGTGGAGCCTATGCCATCTGGGGAGTGGGAATAAGAGACAGCAAAACAATCTGACTCCAGCCTGCTCTTAAAGAAATGATTCAGCCACTCAAATATACTAAAATATTAAACATTGTTTAGGTATTGAAGTACTTGAAAATTAAATGTTTTCTTCACAAGGACTAGAGAGCGTGAGCTCAAAAGCAATGGCAATCCTCCTGCAAAGCTGCCTCAAGGGCACCTCCTGAGACGTTTCACCCTAGTCTGCTCTGAGAATTTCCTTAAGATGGGAGATTGGCGGACAGGCCCGTCCTGGTACCCTCTCTCGGTTGCTACGTTCAAGATGATGTAACAGAAGTTTTGCACAGAAAGCTGGGAAGATCCGCTGGTTCAAACGCAACTTCTCTACTAGCAATGAGACTAACAGGATTTGCTCCCGACAGTAAAACCGCCTTTTCTTCCCCAAAGACACGGGGCTCATTGGAGGAAACACAAAGCTTCATTGCATCCACAGCTACACATATCTAGAGGGAAACCACCTCTCCGTACACAAGTCTTCCTGTACGGCACAGAGCAGCAAGCCCAGGCTGGGTCCTGAGAACAGTTATCTCCCACGTCCTCCCCTCAGGGAGCACTCGCAACCTTAGACTGCACTTCCAAGTCAAAAATCTGCAAATACATGGCGCTCTCTAGTGTCTTTGCTCTGCTCAGGAGAAACAAGTATCCCAAGGCACTGACATCATTCCAGACAGCATGGTACAAACATCCAGGCGGAGGGATGCCCAAGGCATGCTATTAATTAGGACGAGTTTGCCAGCGTATCTGTTTGATTGAACCTTCTGGTGGGAGCCACTCCAACTATCTCGCTGTGGCCCCCACCAGCAGTGCAATGCCTTGCAGAGCGGTCATTTAAACAAAAACAGGCTTTTAAGCCACACTCCTGATGGAGAGAACTATTCCAGGAAAGTTTCTGATCCTGGATTAGGTCCCTGCAGAACCTGAGTGTGCTCCCATCAGCTCCCAAATTGGCCATCAGCAATGTGTAACACAGGTTGTAATTTCAGGGTGCAAGCTCAGAGGAGAAATCCTCATGGAGGAGCTGGCTCAGAGGTGGCACCAGGGAGGGCTTGGCAAGCCACAGCATGAGTGATATGAGGGCAGGCACAGGGCAGGCTGAGGGTTCCTTCGGGACCCGCAAGGTACCACTAGCCACACAGAACAGCTTAACTCCTGCCAAGAGTCATGGATGGGAGCAGCCCCGACAGAAACACCAGTCTTTGCCTGTGTTTTGCCTCTTCCCATCACTGCTTCATTGGGGCAGGAGGCAAGGGCAGATCACATTTCTAGCTGTCAAAGGTGAGCACAATCCAAAATGGCAACTGCTTTGATTTGCTCTTAAACGGCTTGCTGGTCCCTTTATTACTGCATTTTCTACTTTGTTATGGTGCCTCTCTTTCTCCTGTGCTTCTCTGAGGCTGACAATTCATGACAGAAATACAGCACATCCCACAGACTCATAGCCTCAGGTCCAACTGTGTTTGCCTAAATGACAAGATCGATGTGGCAATCTGCTGCAGAACATACGAGATTCCCTCTCTCCCCCTCTTTCTCTCTCTCTCCCCTTTAATATACATTTCACCTTAAATCAGCATCTAAAGGGAGGAGGTTCACCTAGTGCCTAGGAGAACATATTTTCTTCGAGCTTGCAATGCTGGCTGGTGACGGGGGGAAATATGCTTGCACCGTGTAATTGATTTGATGTATGCCATGTTTCGGCGGGATAAACACCACCCCCTGGACTCCTTGCATTCCAGCGTCTCCAGCCTAAGCTCCTTGTTAAAGCGTGTTGGGAGTCCATCAAAGACACTGAGTAGTTTTGACGTAAAGATAAATGCTCTTATCTTCAGCTTCCAATGTTGCTTCTCTGAATAAGCACTCTTGACAGTTTTCACTGTTTAAACTGCTCATCAGCTGGGGATGGGAATAGGGGGAAACCGTTTTAACCCACCTTATTTCAGCAAACTCCTCTGCTGGGAGAATAATCTGGGCTTGTCACCAAACCAGATGACTTCCACTGGGACACGTCACCATAATTCACAGGGATAAATTAAGGCCCCATGCAGACAACACACTTAAGCACCTGAATAAACCTGCAGCTTAAGCTTATCTGTCGCTTTATGGGTTTAGCATGTCCCAGATGGACATGCATCTCCAGAACCTCGAATACAATTGCAATACACCAGCAAAACTATGCATCAAAATAGTACTGTGCTGCTGAGGAACTTTATTATTTTACAGCCAGGCAAACACTACAACATAAATAAGTATCTTCCAAGAGGCCAGTGCAAGAACCGGGAAGAAAACTTGGTCCTCCAAGTCCTTCACCACTTCTTGCTGTAGCAAGCTGTCCCTCGGCTCAGCCTCTCATCCCAGAATACGGGAGTGAAAATCCTGCCTTGTGCTTTCCATCTCTCCTCGCTGGAAGGCCAACTACAGACCACAAACCTGATCATTAAGGCACGGCTCAGCTGGAGCCCAAGGAAAGCCCCACTGATTTGAATGGATCTAGGATTTCACTCTCTGCTTCTCTATACGGGGATTAAATAAATACTCTCCTGCTAGAAAAACGCCACACATGCCTGCCTGAGTTCAATGGGATCTTTAAAGATACAGAAAAGTTGCAATAATTTCCAGTGGTATGGCAGGGGGTGAGTTTTAGGGCCAAAACAATATTTCAGGCACTGTAAATCCAGTTCATGTGTCTTTAATACAATGGAACAGACTTTGGCAGGAAAAATGAAAAAGAGATATTAAAGAAAAAAATCCAGGAGAATAAATCGCCAGAAGAAATAATATAAAATGCCTCAAAGTATATCAGGAGGGAGATGCCTAGAGAAACAGTAGGTCTCTGACAGACCCAGCAAGCAGAGGGAGCAATCAAAAAGGGAGGTTGCAACCAAGCCAAACAATGTCTTTGCAATCAGCATTCACACTGGAGTATGACTGGGGTTAGACAAAAACAGCTATTCTGGAGATCACTGTCTATGTTGAGACAATACCCAACATGCAGGAATAAAAATAAATAAGAGAAGCACTGGAAAAACTCAAGATATCCCATTGAAACTAATCAGCTGGACAGACAGCAGTTTTCTAAATGCACAGGCCAACAAAGTAACTGAGGTCCTGACAAGAATATGGAATTCATCTTTACACAGCTGTCACTGCAGAGGGACCCAAATTACATCCACCCTTTAGAAGAGGGCCAAGATCATTGTGGGATGAGCCCAACAATTACAAAATGCCCAACTTAAGAAAAACAGCTGAGAAATATCATGTAGCTTGAAGTGAAAACCCCTCAGGCCAAATGCAGCAGCAGATTTAAGTCAGTGAAGTTACTCTGAATTTCTAGTGGAGGAATCCAGTTTTGATACTGGCCAGAGCATTCTGTAAGAGCCTTTGAACTCCGGCAATGAAATATTCAGCTGCACAAATCAACAAGCCTATAACTATACCCAGTTCTTAGAGTGGTAAGAGTGAAGAGTCACAGTGTTGTCCAAAACAAACAATGTTTTTTAATAATTTCTGCTAAAAGTATCAGACGGGAGATAAACTCTGTTTTATTGGACTGAGTTGAAAAGCCACCTAGACTATGTATGCGCTTCTATTTCAGGATGAAGTTTTCAACTTACTGTAAATGCAATCTCATCCCCTCTTCACCCCACAAAATGCTAATCACAAAACACCCCAATATTAATCCTGTATGTGGAAGACAGGAATGCTTCTTGTCCTGCACACTAGCCACTAAACTACATCGCCACAAGAAGAGTGAACACCCTTTGGATCATTGGTTACATTGACTATTAGTGTCTGAAGTGATGCAGAATAGGCAGAAATAGTCACCACAGCTGGTGACCAAAGGCTCATTCAGGCTCCAGCTGTATAAATTACAACCTCTTACTGACGAAGCTCAGGGATATACTCAAAAAACAAACTGTGAAGCATGCTGTAGATAACAGTTGAAAGAAAGCAGCCAAAAATCTGTCGCGCACCAACCAAACTTCTCTTGCTCTCAGCAAGATTGGAATTTTACCTTAGAACGAACAGGTGCTCCTACTTTGGCTTGGTGTATGACAGATATATCATAAGGCACCTCCTGAAAGATACCTGGAAAAAAAGACAGCATACAGATGACTTACAGATGTTTTTTATATATATATATCAGTCTTGAGTTTTAGAGACGTCCTAATATGTCAGAAACTGTCAATTCTACATACTATTTGAGAAACTGTATTGCTATCAATTTAATAGCTGCAGAGATGAGAACTCTTCATACTTCAGTCTGGTCCTATTTGCACAAATCAAAAAAGTAGACTTTTACTGGATCCTCACTACAATCTACAGCAAGGACAATAAATTACATCAGAATTAGAAGTTACAGTTATAGATATACCCACCTCCATGCTGGTATAACCTGGCATCATTCCTTTACAATCCAGGAAGCTGTGCCAATCTGCATAGCTGACTACCTGGAAAACACTATTTTTCTATGGCACTAACAATTTTGCTGTCCTCTGTTTTGAGACATTGTTAAGGTCAACCTGTAAGATCAAATGGGAAAAAAATGTGAATTTCCTATGCGACCTTTACATATGATTGTGTCTAGCTGCTGAAAAGAGCGATGCTCCAAACCACCATGTATAAAAAGCGTTTGGGGATCACAAGCAATGGAGACATGCACCTTAGCAGAGGTTGGTAACCTGCCAAATTTACTAGCTTTCTCTCAAGACTACAGACATTTCACCCTGTCTATAGATATGGTGGAAACACTGAGCAGAACCCTGTTTTTCTGGTTTAAAGCTTAGAAAAACAAATGTTGAGTAATTTCTGCATTAAACTGTTTAATAGTCAACTTTTATTTCCCTCTCTCCTCTTGTAAGTTACATGATCAGAGAGAAAAATTTACCAACTTTCTCATGCAGCAAAATTTTAAGCAACTGCTTTGTCTCTTGTGTTTTAAACCCCACATTGCTCAGACTTCATGTTTCAGGCTACTGACACATAACATTTAGCAGAAAATTTCCCCAGGGCTACAAAGAATTATCCAGTGAGAACAAAATCCATCTAAAAAGCAAAAATAAACCCACTGATTTTGATTCTTGGCTTTGCACCATGAGGTTGAGGAAGTCCTCACCACTTCCACAAAGAACAGAGGAAGTATCCTTTGAAAGTGTCTTGGCAATGTTGGTATGGACACAGTGCTATGGGGTCGGTTTTTGCAAATCCACACTAGGACAAACAGCCAGGCTGAAGGGAGCAAGATAGCTTGAGTTATCTGTGGGCTTTTTTTGCTGGCATCTGGTCTAAATTATTTCTATGTGTGTGTCTCAGTGTGTTCTCTACTATCAGCATCCATAAGTAGCACAGTTGGATCAGGGCTGTGCTTTTTGGGTGCATCTACAACACCCCCTGGTGTGGTATAAAGAGGGGAAGCTTGGGGCTTGATTTGACATGATCTGCTGCAGTCCTAGGACTTTTTTTCTACATAACATTTACATGGCTTGTATCAGTTGCAGGTCACAGGCATGCCTAAGCAGTGCAGTAATTGCTGGAGGACCTTGTGCTCACAACACAAGCTGGTTCCCATCAGGAGCACTCCTACATGATTTCAACCTTGGTCCATCAGGAAGGAAACCACTCTGAACACAGTGGTGGTGTGCATAAGGGATTACTGCAAAAGCACAAAGCCAGGAACCCCTCCAGCATACATTAACGTAGAGGCATACCACATACAGCACTGCCAGCTGAGCACCATGTACTTGCGCTGTCTCAGGTATCTTCTGCAAGCAAGTATCGAGCTGCATCTGCATGGCGTATTAGTCCCTTTATTCCAGCACTACTTGATTATAATCCATTGCCATAACGAAGATGAATAACACTGGGAGGACAAAGTGGAACTGCGTTTGTGATCAATGACTATTCTAAATCCAGCAATGATTTTAAAGGCCTCAGTACCTTGGTAAAACCCAAGAATAACTTCCATTTCAGAAGGTGGAGGCACTCTGAAAACCAGCTCTTTTTAATGCATCTTTAGTTGGGAGCCCCAAAGCAGCTGGATCACTAGCCATTTTCCAGGTGCTGAGCCAATATTTGGCTGTGCAATGGAGTACTGCAGTTTCCAGAAAGCAGTATGTGAAATTAATCAGCCCAAGAGCCTAAATATCAGCCAATATTTACGAACTGAATAGCACTTAAATTTGATTAAAGTTCTGACTGAAGATTCAGGTGTAGTTAGCAAAGGATTTTTAAATGACAATTTATCTGAAGTGTCCTGGACTAGAAAAGCGCTTACACATAGGCAAAAAGGGGCAGGCAGCAAGGGGCAAAAAACAAGTAAATAAATCTGTTGGATGAAAAATGCTACTTCAACTAAAATCTACATCTTGACATCCTGCTAATGTCAAAGCGAGACAAGTTGGGGCTCAAAGGGAGCAGGATGAAGCCTTTGCTGCTACCCAGACTCTTGCAGTCATTATCCTTTCTGCAGCATTCCTACATGAAAAGCATTTCTCAGCCTAAACTCAGCAAAGCTCTTAAGCACATGCTGAACCCAGTTAAATCAAGACTGGACAAGAAACAAGCTCTCATTGCATCAGGAGTTACAAAGCTCACTGCAGGAGTACCTAGTGAAGTTGTATGGCTTGTTTCATGGCAAAGGTTAAAGCTCTTCCTTACCTGAAAAAAATAAACCACATCTTTAACCCACTCCAGCCTAGTGCCATCAGGACCCTGATCACACACAGGATTGAAAATACAACTACACTAGTTGTCTACTCTTAGCAAAAATAAGGCAGCCCCAAGGAATTACAGCTTTTTACCCACTGCACTGGAAACTCTAGTTGATGAGCCTTCTCTCCCAAATAATATGACATTCTGAAGTTTAGTTTAACTTGGCACTTCTCCTTCTCTCTCCTTTGAAAGGCATACAGCAAAAAGCTGCTCTAAAATATTTGTCCAGCAGAAGTTCACTCTCGCAGAGTAAAGAAACACTGAGAACAGAATAGAAATAAGAGAAGGGTAAGTTATTCAGTTGATTGACTCCACCCTTCACCAGGATGAGATTCTGGGACATAACGGCTGGAATAAAGCGCTGTCAGTCCAAGCTCTGAGGCTGAAATTCTCCCTCCTAACAGTGCAGAACGCACCCTCGGTGTGAGGCAGCTTTAAGGCAGCTTTGTGTACCTCTAATCTACAGCTGCCAGATCACCGGCCCAGTCGCTTGTGCAAGCTGGGGCAATCTGTAAAATCTTCTATGCCATGTCTGCTGCCAACAGATGTTTCTGCAAGCAACGGTCAGCAGCATTCAGGAGTAATCTCAACACGTCACCTCCTGCCAGGACAGACTGCCGAGAAGGGACTGTCTAGCAATTTTTTTCAGTCACTTTTAAGGTAGGACTCCTTGAGGCAAGGCTGAATGTCAAGTTGAGGTTTGCAAACTCAAGCAGATCTGATGTTAAAGGCCCTCCACATCTGATAACTGAGACTTTTATAATAAACAATCTTTATGAGGACTGCTTGAATTCACCTCCAGGGTTCTTTGGTCTTACAGCTTTGTAGAAAAATCATCATCTCATTTATATTGTAACACACTCAGAAATTCACTTTCGGCACAGGAGCAAATACTGACATATACTCCCTCTGTCTCAAGCAGCTGCTTGCCTTTTTAAAAACAAATTCACCTGCAGTGACCATAAAGCAGTAACAAGTCTCCTAGGGAACATTATGTTATGTATGCACATGACATGCTAGTGTGTTTTAGGAAAGTGATACAGAGTTTGGAGATCATAGGATAATAAAATGAAGAGAAATAACTCGTCATCTAATTCTTCAAAGGAAAAGACCACTCAGAAAAAAATGTGGATAGACTCCAGCCTTATAGGAATTTCCTTCCATTCTGCATTTGGCATCAAGTTCTTTCTGATTTCTTTACTCAGGCATATTTTCCTTCGGGGAAAATACATTACAGTTAGACACTGCCCATGATTTCATAATATGTATTTATGAAGTTAATCATACTCGCGTCTCTCAAGGCGTCTCTTAATCTGGGCTGGTAAATTCCTAATTATCCTTGCAGGGCAGCAATATCAATCCTGAGTCCTAGTACAGTGGGTTGCCACATTTAACGTTCAAGGAAAGAACATGTTCTTTAGGTGTGATCGATGACAGCTGTCTGGTACCGCAGTCGACAATTTGCAGTGTGCACCGAAACTCTTCTAGCGCATTCATCTCCTAAATCTTTTCCCCTCTCTGCCTGTTAGATTTCCTCTCAAGGAAATCGGGGGAGACCTACTGTGATAAACATCTAGCATAAACAGACACAGATCCGTTCAGTTAGATATGTTTTACTTACAGAAGAGCATATGAGAGAACATACAATACAAAAATGAAAAGGTAGCTGCAGAAAGAAGCAGTAAAGTAGCTGCATGTCCATGATGGGTAGGATGAGAAGTAAAAGACTAACTGAAGACAGCATGACTTAGGCTAGATATTAGGACTGCATTTCATAGTGATACAGACAGCTGAGCACCAGGACAGATTTGCCCAGGCAGGCTGAGTAGTGTTTGTCATTGGAGAGGTGTGGTTTGGACATGGTTGGCATGGCTTTCGGACAGGAGGATGAAGTTCCCTCTCCAGGGCCTTGCTGCTTTACATGGAGGATTTTAGTGAAGTCACAGATGTGCCAGGTTACATCAGACAAGTCCTAGTGCATATTCATGATTTTTTAAAAGCAAAAATGACTAGCTGAATAGGAATCAACTAGTCAAGCAGAAGACAACTTTGTTGATTTCCACCTTCCACTTTAATTTCTTCTTACTGATCACAACGGCAAAGTACATCATTTGTCACACTGTTAACACAAAGCCTAGAGCACCTCAGCACAGGTCTTCCTTCTCAACTAAACCGCTGCAACCCAGTGATGCTACAGAGGCAAAAAATCTGGCCCATGCTGTGCTAAATTAAAATTAAAGAAGAAAGAAATTACAGCAAAGTGGCAACTTCACAGCAGACTCTAGCTCTTCTCACCGATACCTCTGTTTGTCCTTTAAACATGTACAAACACAGTCTGTATTTGCCTCTTGATGGAGATGCTGCAATTTAAAAACACCACTTCACCTGCACAGTCCAGCACTCAGTGCATTTCCAATTAGAGCTGCTGCTGTTTTAAAATACTGTTGTAATAAATCCTGCAGCTGTAAATTCAGTATTTCATAAACGCAGGCAAGACCTTGTAGACAGAGTCTGAGGGAAAAATTTGCTCTTAATCGAGTCCTGTAATAAAGCATTTCAGAGAGAGAGAGGACAAGCAAGCAAGCTGGATTTGATGCTTCAATCCTGCCTCCTCCACCATGAATGGGAACAATGCAGCATGCAGGAAAAGAATTCCTTGATTTTAAGCAACATCTTTATAGTAAAAATCCCTTTAGACTTTCTCCAGTCTTAGGCACCACTTTATATATTCTGGTTACATGAGAAACCCCATCTTCAATTGACAAATAGAAATTTTACACTTCAAAGGCAGCAGACTGGAGAGTTCAGAATGATCATTCATACTATGACAGCAACTAGTATCACAGCTGAGACTGAGGTACAATGGCACAAGTAGCCAACGTGTACCCACAAATAAGAAGCCCCTGCCTTACATAATTGAAAATGTAATAAAGAAAGAATTAAGCACCCTTTGGAACTTTGGAGAGTCACTGCACTCTTCCTTCTCACTACTTGATGAGAACTTAAGCCAAGTTTGCTTTGTTTGGAAACAGCCAAGAGCCTAAAGCTAACAGATTATGGAACAAAAATAAATGTGGAGACAAGTCCACATCCCAACAGAGAGATACTGTAGATTGCAGTGGTGTTGCACTAACATCCCCAAAAGCATAACCCATAATGTTTGAAGCTAAAGGCCCTGAACCAAAACTCTGCTGCTATGCCTTAATCTTAGGCAGCGAGATTTGTGGGATTTCCAGTCATTCTCACAACCCTTTATACTCACAAGGAAGAAGTGTTGGCCTGGACATGAAGAACGGATAAAGTAAACCCTCTGATGCTGACCTGACAACACAACACGTACCTTTACATTCAGCAAAGCTTCAAAGCAGAGGGAGAGTTTGCTCTTGTTTAGAAATCCAAATTTAGGCACCCAAATGCATATCAGAGAATACAAATATCTGGCCTCAATTTAGGGCACTGCTGCAGCTCCCACTTAAGTTGCACTGAAGTTTTGACATACTCACACTTTTGAAATTAGGCATTTATGTAACTGTCCAAGTAAGAATTTAGAAACTAAAAATAAAAAACCTAACTTTGTGTAACTAAACAACAGTCTTCTCTGCCTTGTGGCTTTTTTTTTTTCCTAAATGATCAAATTACTAATGTTATTTTCCATCACTCACTCAGGGTTTGGTCTTGAACTAATTGCAAAGGATGTGCAAAACAGCTATTACAGGGAACTGTCAGCAGCATGCAATAGCAAAGTCAGTCCTGCCTTTGCATGGGTTCATGATCATGCTGATGCATGCCACCTTGGAGATAAATTTTTAAATGCTGTGCCATCTTTGGATTCTGCAATAAAAAGAGAAAGCACCAGCACTCTCAGGGCCCACATCCCAGGAAGCATTTTGCAAGAGTTACACGGAGTACAGGTAAAGCATCTGGTGTGATGCCCAGGGAACACAAAGAGCCCCACCGTCCGGGGGAGCTCAGATTCACAAAACAAGCTCTGGGAGAGCTTAGATCTCTGTCAAGTGTTCAGTTTTCAAACAGCTGGGCACCTTGATTTAGGAAAACAACTAGACTCTACCAGTAATCAGTAGAGAATGACAGACACATGCAGCAAGTGCATTACTCCTTCCCAGGAACAGCCTTCTGGAGGAACCCACCATAGAGGTGAAGCCTCTCTAACTAGTTTGGATTGCACAATATTCAGACAGCTACAATTACTGCAGGAAAGATCACCTCGCCTACCTATGCAAGCAAAGATGAGACCAAGACTAAAGCCATCAGCTCCTCTACCATAAAGATCCTCCCACACATACTCCCTGCAAGCTGCAAAGCGACTCTAGAGCTAAAGCAGGATTCTCAGTGCACATTTCCGCACAAAGAGAACACGGCAGCTATTCCAACCACACACTGGACAAAACACAATTGCTGAGAACTACTGAGAGCCCCCACCACGTCCCTGAGTACCTCCTGGAAGAACAAGTCTCAAGCCTGAATAAGCCTCAAGTCTTGCTCAGACTTGCAGGTGTGGCTGCGGCAGAATTTATCCCCAGCAAGGTCTGGAAGCAAAGGAGGAACACCATTTTGCTGACAAAGCTTGTCATCAGACAGACGAAAAAAGGTAGCCAGCTTGTTTACAGTATTATAACATGGTGTTCGCTCGCTATTCCAAATCCACCTTTTGAAAGCAAGGCGCCTCTGCACTGGCCAGGTCATGCAGAAAGTCCTTTAAGGGCATGTCAAGGATCTTCACAAAAATGAGAATTTGGCTCAAAATCCATCCATTCACAGTAAGCTCCTTGTGCATCACAAAAATCTTGAGTACTTTTGCAACACAAATGGTAAAAGTTGTTTAATAGCTAGCGAGTGGTTCTAACTAAATGCCAAGTTCAGCAAGAAGAAAATCAATCCACAGGAACAAGTAATAGCCCTTTTCCCCCCTCCCCCCCGCTGTCTTTGTGCTTAAGACTAGACAAATCTTAAGCCAAAATAGCCAAGATATATCTAATGCATGGAATGACTGCAGCAATGTGTAATACTTGAAACAGGGGCCTGGGATACGTCTCATGAGCAACGACGATTGTTCACCAGACACAAATATCCTGTAGGTGTTAAATGAACACCAGGGACTAGTGTACAAGTGACACAGAGACAAGATTGTCCTGGGGTATTGCAAGCCAGGAGCACAGCTGTGAAATTGCTCTGGCAGACACCGTCACAGCTAATAACATGATCCTCTCAAACACACACATTAGAGTCTTCGTGGCATTTATAATTTGTTAAAACTCCCAATCTGTCACTTCATTCTGAGGACAAGAGGAAAAAGCAAGCCTGTACCCTTGCTTGCCTACACATGCTTCGGCTCACCAGCACTTTTTGCATGTTTTACAGCGCTTCTGCTAAAACAGTGGGCAGGTATTAAGGGGCAAGCAAGGAGAGATTTCTGTTGAGAGAGAGATTTTCTGAGAGAGCGATTTCTGTTGCTTGCACACTTATGACTACAAAAGGGACAGCAGCACAGGCATGCCAGGGAAAATAGCATTCGTGAGATTCCACACCAGCACATTCAGAAATACAGCAATTGCGATTCAGGTGCAAAGATAAACCACTGGCACCATTTAAATGAACTCTGTGTTCCTGAAGTGCCAACTGTAAAAAACTGCTGATACTTAATTTCGTTAGATATACTGCATCTGGTGTTTATGGCTTAGTGCTGTTGCCAGAGAGCCCCAGGAGCTTTGGTCTGGGAGCCAAGCCAGTGTCTACCAACTTAGTTGGACTACTGTGGATACACAAAGATCCAATATTCCTCTGATTTAAAGCTTTCAGACAGATTTTCAGAGACGTTTGTTTTATTTATAGTTAGCATGTGTGGAGAGAAATAAAACAGTCATTTAATATGCCACGCAATTATGGGCCTATTTCTTCCAGTTTCACATTTCAGTAGCTTATTTTGAAGCGCAGAGAATTGGAAATCTGGTTATTTCTAGCTTAACCATTCATACACGGATAGACACAAAGCAATTCATTTTAATTTCCATTAAAAAAGGAAAAGGCTAAATACAGTGTCATCACAAAAGCTGGACACTTACACTATTTATACAGATGGTCATCGTAACTGTTACAGTCACATAACAGTTAAATGTTTTTCCTTCTTCCACTCCTTAAGGCACAGATTTATATCCTTCTGTTACAGGAAGCTCTGAATTGTCAGTGAAGATGCCCTGGTGTTCTGACCCTTGAAGTTTTAAGATTCTCTTCTGCTTGAAACTGGAGTAGGTGCTCTCCACCCCTCCCTACAGAAAATCAGAATTCTGTTCATTCAATTGACCAAAAAAAAAAATGTATGCCTCAGTCTAAAGAAAATTAAACAGAATTAGTAAAAACAAAGAGTATATATTCCATCTTCAGGGAATATTTTAAGCATCTGCTTAGGCAAAAATATTAAACAAAAGTGTGCATAATTTTATTTTGCAGGGACGTGTAGGATGCTTGGCCATCTGCTGAAAATGTAAGGCTGCCAAATATCACAGATTCACACCTTGAGTTTGGAAATTGAATTCACATGGCAAATCCACGCATTTCTTGTGGTGTCTGCATTCCACCGGCCTCTCCTTTACCTACTACTCATTTTTACACTTCACTGACTGCTAAGCTGGATTGCTTCACAGTTTCTGAACGAGCAGAGCCCTATTTCACAAAGTCCCACTGGCTGCCACAGAGCTGCTGGCAGGATACCCGACTGTATGCTTGACAGGTTTTCCGAATTGGGGAACATCATAAGAAAAATCAAAGTGTTTGGGAGATCAGGGCCCCCGCTCAAAGCCACTGGAATCAGGAAAAGGAACAACATTGTGCAGTTCAGGGAAAATTCTTCCGTTCTGAAAAAGTAATCAAAAGGAAAATCCTTAAAGGCTGAACTTTTACAGGCCACCAGCTTATACAATGAAAAAACCTGAGACTTCCATGAATATCTGACTTAATCAAACCCTGCCATACTTTTAATTCATATAAACTTGTTCCTTGTGTCTAATTAGCTGAGAGCATGGCACTAGTGTTCCCCTAATTTAAAGGATGTTAACCAGATCAGGACTAAGGCAACAACAGAAAAACAAGGTTTCAGACAATCTCTTTGGAAATCTTGCACAGATTCATCATCTTGCCACTGTCTATAGTGGAGAACTTTACGGTGAGATCTGCTAGATAGTGCAAGAGTCACCATTACAGCTGTTGAGCCCGGCAGGAAATAAATTTCTATCACCTACTGGCAAGACGACAAATATAGATTGCACTTTTTAAAGTTCAGAAACCTATCAAGCATTAATGCTGTTTTCCATAATGTTTCCTCAAATATAAAAGTGATCTTTAAACTCTTCTATTTTTTATTAGGTAGTTAGCCAATTAGCAGGCATCCACTCACAGATTTTTATCACTGAAACCGCAGTATACCTTTAGTGCGTTCACAGCTCAGAGCTTTGGAGTCCGTGCCTGGCTAGGACACAACACGATGTCTATGTCTATGACTGCAGCTTGTGTTGCTTTACCCAGACACAGGCTAGCTAGCGCAGGCATCACAGTAACTATGCTGATTATGGGGGAAGCCTCACAGTTTAAGATAGAGTCAAGTCAAAAAAAGCTGAAACATACTCTGACTTTTTACCTTTACTAAATTATTTGCTTGTAGAGCTGTCTTGCCAGCAAGCCTGAGCTACCCAGTTCAAAGGTAAACCAGGTAGCATTGCTGGGCTGTGGTCACTGCTGTACAGACACATCATGTATGAAAAAAACTACATCCCCTCTTTTCTTTTACCTTATGTTTTGATACTTTGTAAGGAGTATTTTTTCACTGGATGACTTATCTGTCTGCTTATGTCCAAGATGTGCTGAATTACATGCCTTTTTCTGTAGGTTTCAACACAAACTGCAAACAGCATTTCACAGGCTTCAACTTTTCTTGTTCTGTCTTACCTGTAAAATAGGGATAACCCTACCTGTGTTGAAAACTTTATTTTCTAGGAGCACTTACACAGCAAAGCCCGCTTGCCCTCCCTGCCTTTAAGGGGACATCCACAGCATCCCTTGAAATTCTGGGTTATCTTTCATTCCTTCTCCCTTCCAATCTGCTGCCATTATTTAAAAATAATTCCCTCTTCATTTCTTCTGAAGGTCTTCAGGTTTCTTTTTATGCAGATTCCTGCTGGCATACCCACGTTTGGAGAAGTTCTTTCAAAAGTATCTGTTGTCAATATCACATCATTCATCAGCTCGAAAGCCAAATGGATTTCTCAGAACTCCTGCTTGTTTAGCCATCTTTCTCTGTAGTTCTCCCAGTGGGACAGAATGAAATTAAATTTAAACTAGGCTTTAAATTATTTAGTCAGAGATAATTGAGTTTGGAAAGTCATACTAGAGAATGATCACCCAGGGAAGTAGCTAAATATGATTTTGGGAGAGGAGGGGGAGTAGGAGAAGAGAGTCGATATGTCATATTAAGCGAGTAAAATCACAGAAGTTATCAGTTCTCACAGTAAAAGGCATAAGCTGCTCTTTCATTCTGGTCATGCAGAAAATAATTTCCTGCACACTTAAGAATGGCATCCTTTCTCCTCTGAAGGAATCAGGCCCTAAGGGGGCTGAAAAACCTGGTGAACAGATTACCTCATTTTTAGGGTGACTACAGTTTCCAAATAAAAGAACAAGCAGAACTTGTTTTTGCATTAATAACTTTTCATAATGCTATCAGGGCCTCCTATAAGGGACAAAAGCTAACAAGAATAAAAAGGCTGCATTGATCTCGCCACTGCTTTTAACTCAACAGTGACACAGACAGGTTTCCTTGAGGAAAAGGTATTTTCTAGTGCAGTTATATCTGACTCTATCATAAAACAAGGGTCATTCATACTCACTTTAAGTAATAAAATAGTTCTGACAATGTGCATCCTTATTTTACTCCCCCCTCTCTCTCACCATCACCATGCACCGTCATTCCCCTGGATTTATCCTGACAGAAGTAGAGCCTGCCTGCAACGGCTTTCCTTGGACCAGTATTTCATAATTACCTTTTCAGGAAAAACCCAAACCCTGCCCTAATAGACTAGAAAAAAATCCACTCGGAGTGATTAGAAAGGAACCAGAATGCATAGGAGCTGAGAGAAGATGCTCAGGGCTGACCCTCACCAGCACCTCTGAGAAAAAGCAGGCTGTTTTAGCCAATTCTCGCACACTGAGCACTAGAAAAAAAATCCACTCGGAGTTATTAGAAAGGAACCAGAATGTGTAAGAGCTGAGGGAAGATGCTCAGGGCTGGCACTCACCAGCACCTCTGAGGCAAAAGGAGGCCGTTTTGGGCAATTCTCGCACATCGAACTTATTGCTGACTGCGCCGTGAACGGCTCGGGGTGACCATCCTGCTGGGCACTGCTTTTTCAATTTTCCAGGGATGACGGATGGTCCTGATCAGGCAGGAAAGGACCATGAGCACATAGTGACCGTAACAAGAAAAAAAACGTTCTCCTGTGTGCGCACACATATACGTGACAGAAGAAACCAGGAAAGCTCCTTCTTGTGTAAGTGCACACCGAGGCAGCAGTGACCGCTCTCACACACAAAGCACAAATAAACACGCTTTTACACCATACCAGTAACGATAAATTTCTGGGCTTGGTATCCCTCCCAGAAATCTCCACTATAACACTCTCCCCGGGGTAGAAGCACCACTCTCCCCTCCCCAGCGCCGGAGAGGCCTCGCCCCGTCCCGCATCCCCTGAGGGAGCCAACGGCCCGGCCCGCGCCTGGCGGGAAACCGCCGGTGCCTCCGCCTCCCCACCGCGCCTGCGCGCCCCCCCACACGCCGTCGCCGCAGCAACGGCGGGTCGCGGCGCCGCAGCATGTCGCTGCCCGAGCCCCTGCGGAGGCGGCTGGGCTCCTTCAGCCGCACCGTCTTCACCGACAGCCACCGCACAGGCCCGCACTACCCGGGCGACCGCGCAGGTAAAGCGCGGCGGCTCGCCAGCAACAAAAATGGCGGCGGGTACGGGAGAGGGGGGGCCGTTTCCCGGGCATCAAGATGGCGGCGGCGCCATCCAGCACCTGGCCGCCGTCGGGGCGGGTAGCCGTGCCCGCCCGCCCCGGGGAAGGGCCGTGTCCCCTCCGCAGCGGGGTGCCCTCGGCTGGCCCCCCGTTCCCCCCAGGCAGAGCCGTGCCTCCCGCCATCCTGGGGCGGGAAGCCGGCCCCAGAGCCCCGTCGCTGTCCTCCGGCTGAGGGGGCCCGGGAGAGGGCCTCAGAGTAACCCCGGCGACAGGGGCCCAAAGGGCAGCCCTGCCCTTTAGAGGAGGTCTGGTTCCCCTGTCAGGCGTGTAGCGTGGCTTCGTGGATGGTGCCTGGGGTAAAACTACAGCGGCTGCTGTGTCGCCCTGCACTGGACTCGCTGCAGGCCTAAGGCTTCGTTTGCGCTTGAAACGTTAAAACAGGGAACCGTCCGATTTAAAAGCAGGTATGGAGAACACCCTACACCTGCCTTTACAGCTTAGTAACACAGTTTGCATAAAATATTGCAGATTAAATCCATTTATTTGGCCTGGGCCAAAATAAAAAGTATAAATGATTTACGGAGAACCCTAAGAACAAATAAAGGAACCAAGCTATTGTTTTAAGCTCACTAGTCCTGCACAGCTAGGACACCAAGATGCTTAAAGCGTGAAGACATGTATCAGGCTACAGTTCAGCAGCAAAAACTAAAGCTCACCATGTGCCAACTTCCTTCTTCCAAGTCTATCATAAGGACCAATAACTGTTCCTTCATCATGTTGCCAGTGAAACCTGCAAGCTAACATGCCCTCTTTTCATACCTTTGGAGGGAGAGTAGACATTAAAATAAACACAGTCTGTCTATATAGAAAGGTTATATTGATAGAAGTTAGCATGTGAATTTGAACTTTTAAATCCATTCCAAGCTGATAAAACTAATCAAAGTCATTCATATTTCAAGACAGGAGTTCTCATTTTTTTTGTAGTTACACTGTTATCACTTACTAAATCCTCATTTCATATATCAAACAGCACTGGAGTATTTTCTTAACTCCAGGAGTAGCTTCTATTTTTAGTAATTTCTTTCCCATTTCCCATCATGAAAACTCCTGTGTGAATCTCCAACCCCTTGAAGCCCATTGCAAATGTACCCTTAACTTCTTGGAGATCAGGATTTCAAAAATTAAGTTTACACATATGTATCTTAGTGAGTTGCCCTAGCATCAAAGAATTGGCCATCGCAATACTGTCTAGCCTTTCCATGAATTTCAGCAATCCCAGAAAATAAGCACTAGTTACATTTCACAGTAGAAAGATGAATTAGAATTGGCTTATATTGCTAAAGATTCATCCAAAACAGAGTTCTAAAACTCGAGCAGAAGTTACAAATACCAATGCAGTGTCAATGAAACCCTTAACATACCTAAAACATTCTCATCATCACAATTGACATTGGAGCCGTTGGCTCTTCTGTTTTTAACTAATAGGGCTGTGAATTATTACCTTTTCATCCAATACATATAGGGCAGAAACATAGTTACATGAAATTAGATGGTCATGTTTTTTTGAAAGACACAATTCTAAAACACTGTTTTATCTCAGTGCCCTCTAAAGTCCTCCTGGTGTTTAAGAGATTCATTCATTAGGACAGCTGAAACAATTTTATGTAGGTAGTGAAACTGTTTTTGAGGTACCTATAGATTTTCTTTCCTTTGCAGATATAAGAAAGTGGTGCTGCTTAAAAATAGGATTATTAAAAAAGTATATATAGGTTGTCTTGCACCTTCTATTTCAGTATAACAAATCCCTGCCCCTCACACCCTACTCTTAAGGTCTGTCCCAGTTCTGTTCCCAAATCCTCCTCCCTTCCCACCTAGTCTAGTAGCTACCATGAATACTTCTGCAACTGGCATAAAGACTTCCGGAACAGACTGTACCAGGCTGCATGTGGCTGGACTGGAAACAGGGATGCCAGACTGAGATGGAACAGAGACAGGTATGAGAATGGTTGGAAGATGTGGAAAGAGAAGGCAATGTCAGAAGAGAGGTGTTTTCTGAGGCTGGAAGTGAGACAATATGAGTGTTTAGACTAATTTTCAATTAAATATCACCATGGTGACAGACAGGGCCACAGGACTTGAATAAAAATCAGCAGGTCACAATGAATACTTTCTAAACTTGCTCAGGTAGTACCAAGTGAAAATATGCCTACAAGACTTCATTTGGGGAAAACATGAGAGAAGAGACTGTTGGTAATTGAAGTAACTGATACTGCACCCACTTTAACTAGAATATCGCAATAAAACCTCACCCATTAAAAATAATTCCCTTAGAATGCCCTTTTGAATTTTTCCTTGTTTTAACTCTACTCTTGTAGGTCTGTTATTAAATCCTAAATACAGAATTTACTGCCAGCATGTTGGAGTTCAATATTTGCTTTTCTCCGCATTGTATGAATGCGTTTTCTTCTCTCCAGACTTTAAAGGATAAGTTTTAGTTTGACACATATTTGAAATTGTTAGCTCTTAAGAACTAGAAGAATTACTGACTTCTTGCAACTTCACTTCCATCCAAATGCTTATATTTAAATGAAGTTTGAAAATGAAGAGTGGGCAATGCAAGCCTGTTCTCTAGCAGTAAGGCCTTACTCAGGAGGATCATCTGCAAAATAATGATAATCCGGTGTGTACTCATTTAAACTTCAGCCATTTTCTTAAGAATGGCAATGAAATAACAACTAAGTTCTGCAATGTCAGTGTACAGCACTACTTGAGCTAAGCCTGTCAGTCAGAGATTGTGGAGTGAGCCATAAGCCACCAGGTAATCAACAATCAGACACTCAACTTGAATATATGACTAAGTGATAAAAATTCTGTGTCCTGTGAACTGAAAGTTGCATTAGAGTCCAGGAAGTGGTGTAACTTAAGGTAGGGTAAGAAGTTTTCCTCTGGATATATAAAAATATTTTTCTTAACATTTAATTTGAGCGTTAGCTTCACGCAGGGCATTAAGATGGAGCAGTATCTTTCTGTGATGTTTATGGAAGGGAAGTATGGAACAAACTAGGAGTGATAAAGACTTCTCTCTATCTACAGATAATGAAATAGTTTCCAGTTTACCACTGCAGATGTCCCTCTATTTCAACGTTTATTTTTTCCCACTTTGGTGGCTCAGCACTGTTGTCATGCTCTATCTGAAGGTGAGTCCTGAAGGAAAGTGATAGTTTGCAGATGTACTATGTTTCTGATCAAACACCTCCTAGTACTGAGATAGAGCTTACTGGAGTTAGAGGCTATTAGGTTTATTTGGGAATTCCTTGAAACTGGAGGTACAAGAGTATTTGAAAGCTAGTACAACACTGCCAACTTACAGTAGCATACAGTGTCTTCATTTAATCACAAACAACATGCTATGAAACAGCACAGCAGAAACTTTTACTCTCTTCTTCCCTCTAGTATCCAATCTTGTCAGATTACTACAAGTTCATCCTGGTCACGGTCATGATTCTAGCTTCTCTAATAGAGGTCATTCGACTCTACCTGGGATACATGGGCAATCTGCAGGAGAAGGTATGTTACTGCATGTATATATAATTTGTGCAGGAGAGGTTTTTGGAGTTGAACATGAAGAAAATAGCTTACCAGTTCATCTGAGAGATTTAAGTTGGGGAGATGGTTGTTTCTTTAGGTTACAGTCTACCTCATCTATTCCCTTGGTATCAGCTTCCACTTACTTTTGTGCATTCCAAGAGGTTTTCCCTCAGAAGAGAGCTCTCTCACTCCCCAAAACTGTTTTGACAGAAGAAAATAAATGTGGTAAAAATACAGTATATGGAAACATTACCTCATTTTTGCCATTTTACATTATGTGCTGGCTTTTGGAAGATTAAAAAAAGTGGTTTTCTCCACAAAGTTGTGGATTTTTTCCATCTCCAACTGCTAGTTAATAGGTGCTGTCTCCCTGTTACAGGTCCCTGAGCTGGCTGGATTTTGGCTCCTGAGTCTCCTCCTGCAGTTGCCTATAATTCTCTTCTTGCTATTTAATGAAGGTCTGAAAATTCAGCCGCTGGAGCGAGCAGTCCATATCATCTTTGCCCTCTTCCTCACCTTCCAAGTCATTGCAGCCTTTGTCACCCTGAAAAGAATGGTAAACAAACTGGCAACTCACTTCCGTCTTAATGAATTTGACCAGCTGGAGGAACATCCTGGGCCCGATTTTTACAGCCTGGGTAAAGAAGAGAGAGCAGTTTCCATGGCTGGTAGGGGCCCACGCTGAGGAGGTTCACCCAACAAGTGCTGGCTGGGGCAGGGTGTCACACACTGAGGCCCTGAGAAACTAACAGAGGCAGGCCTCATGTTGCTACAGCTCTGTTTCCATTTTGTTGGGTCATTCAATACCTTTCCTACATCAGAGACCTAAAAAAATAGATCTTGCCTGAGAGCCAAGATTAAACCTCAGAGATTTGAGCTCCACTCTGCAAGGAAAAAAAAGCCAATTAGATAACTGGCTTGAGTGGACTATTCATGGACTATTCCTTCAGAGTACCAACAGAGTAGGTTTCATGGGTTTTACATTTTACAAAGTCATGTGGCATTTTGAAAAAAGCAGTCTTTTTTCCTCATTGTTTGAACAGAATTGTGTTGTTTACAATAAATTTTATACATGTTTTTATTTTTGTTGATACCAGTTTTCTCTCCATTCTTCCTGATATGTTGCACATGTTTAATGCTTCAGTTAAGCAAACAAAAAGAAAACCAAACCCAAACCATCAAAGAACCCCAAGAAATCTTGAGGCCCAGAAAGAACAATGATAAGATAGTGAACAAAGACTGCAGTTTCAGAGATGGTCTTCCAGGT
This sequence comes from Gavia stellata, assembly GCF_030936135.1. Taxonomy (NCBI): domain Eukaryota; kingdom Metazoa; phylum Chordata; class Aves; order Gaviiformes; family Gaviidae; genus Gavia; species Gavia stellata. The sequence continues at coordinate 1,570,046 of NC_082616.1, read as the reverse complement.
AATTCCAGCACTAGGAATTCCTTACTGATAAGCTAGGGATGGAATTTTAAGAAGTATTCCTTCCTCAAAACTCCCACATTAAAGTCTAGCTAAGCCAAAGAAGATTAAACTATCAAGCCATTCAGACAGGGTGGTGTAATTTTCTCAAACAGAAAATTCAGTAAGTCAGCAGTAACAAAATTATAGCCATTAAAAAAATTGGTTTATGTCACTGGAAGGCAGAGCCTGTTTCTCACAAGCCATGGCATGTACCAAGGTTCTCATTCCTGTTATTTGTATTAATGTCTAGACTATCTTCTCCAGTTTTGGTAATGGCTAAAGGTTCACTTTTTCTGTCAAGGAGGGATGGGGATCAAAAGTAAAAATAAATTTTTCATCTGAATCCTTCGAGTCTTCATGCAGGGCAAGAGTCACCAGTTTTCAGAGCTGGCACAAACATCCCGACTGCTCAAAGGGATGTAAAGGTGGGTCTAACATGAAAAAGGCACAGCGTGCTTAAAGCTGGTGTATATTTAAAGCTCATAGAACCTCTAGCAAAAAAGAGGGCTTTAGCTTTGTTTTACACCAAAACTGGTTTTGTTTTGTTTTTTTAATTCATGAGTCAATGGTACAATTAATCCTCCTAAATTTCCTTTTTCATTTTGTTACTGTAAAGCATATACTATCAGAGCACATACCCCTTTCTTTTTAAAGAAACTACTGGCTTGGATTGGCTATTGTGCAGGAAAAGGATTTCTGTAAGAGAGTCTTTAACAGCTAATGTAAAACATTTAGAGCCTGCAAGAGAGACAGTGAGGTTTAAGCAGAAGTTATGTCATTTCAAAGACACTTTCACAGCTTTAGAAACTCTGTGTAAGAACATTCTCAACTGATGCAATGGGAACACTGTAGTTGACATGAAAATATGCGCAATTACACTACTCAAGAGTGCCAAGGTCAGGGCTGATGAGCTACAGGAGAAGCTTGGTAGGATCCGTTACAGTAACGGATAGCAGCATAATGGGTCCTGACAGGCCAAACAGAAACATCAGATACCTTGGAGCCTATTTTCTCCAGTGACTGAACTGGAACTCAGATGTCTTAGTGCCTCGGTAGCCATACAGAGCTGCCTCTTCCAGCCCACATATGATGGGGCTAACACCAAAGGCTGTGCTTCCTGGCCAAGGATGTAGGGTAGACCTCCAAGGAGGTCATATCTGCCACTAAGAAAACCTATGTTTTGGAGAAATACAAGCTAACGATGCAGCATGGAAGTTGAGCACTGCTAGTTTTCAATGCCTTCCAACAGTTTGTCTAAGAAAACATACAAGTTAAGGGAAAGCAGTATCTTTTCTGTAGGTACACCAGCTCTCCGAGTCTGTCCTTGATATCATGGACAGGACAAGCACCGGGACAGCGCTTAGAAGAGTCACCAGGGCAGTTGCCATCCCTTCTGCTCTGTGCGTAGTTTGCCTGTTCCCCTCATTAAAAGCCCACTATGGGAGATTAGTAGGGAAGTACACTGAGATGGTACAGTAATCCGTGCTCTGAGGAGGTAAGAGTGATTACCTGTAGTAATCCAATCTCTTGCCTTAAAACCAAAGGATATGCTATTTTCTAGTTCTTTCCTGTATAGCCTTAAGAAGTTTTAAACTCTTTTGTAAGATTAAGAGTGTAATGGATGGGAAGGTTTTTATCGTCAAGTACAAATACAACATAAGGCTGAAGAAAAGTCAGCCGTATACCAATGCTGGCAACAAGGAACTGGCCTCCAAGCTTAGAGCCCTGAGACACGATTCAAAATCCTTGCTTTTAGTGATAAGGAAACTCGGAAGTTGAAATTGCCATGCAAGACAATTATCAGGAGCCAAAGATACAAGGACACACCTCTTTGCTGGGGAGAGAGAATGTCAATGAGGGGATACAGAAAGTAGAATTCAGAGAAACACTGTTAGAAACAGAGTTGCCTGGAAATGCTTAAGGTAGAAACCAGTCTGCGATGTAAAGCTTCAGCAACATATTTGATAAACACAAGATTTCCGCATTCTCTCTGCTCAGGCTTCCTAACAGACCTGCTAGTCTATTTTTAATTTCATCATTAGCAGCTTAAACAATTATGAAGGAAGTCTGAAAACTCAGAACTCACATTCAGTGCCTACAGCCACATTTTTTCCATGAGTTTCCTACTCGTCATGTGCCTAGAGACAAGAAAATTACAGCAGTGCTCAGGAAAAACAGAACAACAAATGGAGAATCACACTGAAACATCCCTTCAGTTTCCAAGTTTCACAAGAACCAGTGAGATGTCAAACAAACAGAGAAAATATATAGTCACTTGTAACAGATTTCAGACACATAAAAGCAAATTTTAGAACAGAAGCTTTGATAAGCATGTTGGAAAAATAAGAGAAGTTAAAGACATGGGGAGAAGAAAAGGGGGAAAACACTACAGAAGGTACTTGCACAATAAGTATAAATCAGAAAACAAAAGGGGAGAAGTTTTTAGCATCAAGAGCAAAGCAGCAATAATGTTTTTCTTAAAACATTAACGCCATAGAAAAGCTCAGTTTGTTTTTAATGAAAAAGTTCAGGAATAATTGCCAGAACAGACTGGAAGCAGTGAAAGGTATATGAGAACTTCAAGGGGCACAGCAGGAAAGCCAACCGTCCTTCATAAATCCTCTCCCTCCTGTTACTCGGATAGCTATAAGCAGGTATGTTGTCCCGTAGCAGGAGGAATATACTCATCTTGCAGCGCAAAGTATTCACAAGTAGAACACGAGCATTTAAGATTCAGCAAAGCGGGTGTTTGGGGAGTGAGGGGGTTTGGTGTTTTTCCCTCTACAGAAACAAAGGTGAAAGGAGGGAACTGAAGAACACTGGCAACTAGTGGAAGTTCACTGAGCAGCAGCTAGACAGTTTTGAACACAAGCTGTACGATAGCGGCTTTCTGCCACGCTAGGGTTTGTGCAGAGAACCCCAAAACATGCTTTTTTCATGATCTAGATAGCTACCAATAGCTCTCCCTTCACCAGCAAGATCTTTGAAGGGCAAAAGTCTACGTAAAATAACCGAGTTCTGTATTTCACCAAGTTCACTGTTAGGAAAGGCCAACAGCCAATTTGAAGGGAAATTTGTACCAATGTACTTCATTTAACCGAAAAGGAGAAATAAGGAATGGGCATATTATCTTTAAATGCTCTTTTTTAGGTTACTGATGAATTTGAAGATGAGTATTTCGTATCCAAGGGCAGGTATTAACAACTTGGCAATATGAACGCGGCATGTGTTCCTTGTCTAAAATAGACCTTGTAAAAGGATTTTTTTTCTTCAATAGTTACAGGAATTCCAAGAAAGGGAAATTAAATTTGGAAGAGGCTTCAATTATGTACCTTACTCAAGCAGATCTGATAAAGCAGACATAAGATAAAGGCACAGATTTAATAAAAAACAGACCATTGATAGAAAAAGGGGATACAGCATTAACCTTTCTATACCAACAATTCACTCTTTCAGATTGCTGAAAAAGAATTGCACCCAGAGGAGTGAGATCATACATTTCACTCTTGCCTTTGTCTCTTACAAACTAGACTAGACTTAGTGTTAATCTTTAAATAGTTAATGAAGCAGGAAGAATTGGCATCATTACACAGTCTGATAAGATAGTCAATAGTAATATTTGATAGTGGGTAAGGCTGCAGAAATCATTTATTTTGAAAAACAAATTTTGTTTCTCCAGGGCAAAGATCAGATGGCAGCAATTAAAGAGGACTTTGTTCAGTGCTTCGAATAAAGCAAAGATAATAAAGAGGTCTTCTATAGGAGGCAGGCAAAGTAGTATACAAGGGTCAGCTGATAAGACCAAGAAGAATTTAAACTATAACAGAATAAATAGGTTCAAGAAGTGTAACACTGAGGGGAAAATGAGTATGTCCATGATTGATGCCACTGAAGGGGCCCCTGGGTACACGAAGCAGGGGATTTATTAAGAGGAAATAAATGTGCTAAGTTATAGCTTGAAATCTTGCAGGGATTCAGAGGAAACATTATCCCACCAGCTAAGCAGCAGCCTACAGGACACAGTTCCACATTCATTAATTACATGCAACTTTTGCAGCTTGTTACAAAAAAACCCCACTTCCTTCTTCAGACGATCCAAGGTTTGAAAGTAATAAAAATACAGTCCCTGGGAAGCACATACTAGCCAAGCAACATGAGCACAACAGAGAAACGGAACAAATCTGGCAGGCAGCTGCAAGCACAACCATGCTGAGACCTATGGCTTCCCTGGTGAATTTACTTCCTAAATTCACCTTCTTTGAGAGCTGCCTTGAACATCCAGTGTTAGGGAAGGAGTTCCTGCAGCCTATGAAAGAAGCTACTGTTGTTCTTGAAGGGATAGAAAAGACCCTTCTTTATTCACGCTGGTAGACCAACACTGTTTCCAAGTCAAAAATTCATCCAAAAAGGCTCGAACACTAGTTACCATGTTCTCAATTTATTGAAACCGTGCCATAAGCTGAATTCATTAAGGTGAGAAGAATATCAGATATACCTTTTCCTAATCACTTGTACTGCTAATGCCGGGGGAGATATATTTCTTACTACTTTACACAGAGAAAGCTTATGGCAGGCTGGAGCTTTGAACAGGACTTCTTGTCCCATGCAACTACTGGTGCCCAGGTGCTTAAAGAGGAACCTAGTGCTTGTGTCAATCCAGAGTGATTCAAGATCAGTCATTGTGTTTGATCTCCTGTTTGAATTACAGAACGGATTTTAGCATGAACATCTGTTCTCTCTTTGTTTTGCCCTTGACCCCATGGCCTTTTGCACAGGAAATCTAGAATTTATCACAGGATTAAGACTTGCAAGAGCCCCTCGGAGGATACCCAAGTATTCTTATGACTGCAGGATACTCATGTAACAGTCAACAACTAAAATATATAGCTAAAGGACTCTTTATTTGATCTTTTCTTTGTTTTTAAAACACCTCAGCTTGAAGTGAAGTCCTACCACAACCAGAAATGCTAGAAATCCTCTCTTTGTAAAGCAGCTAGGAGTAGTTGTACAACAAGTCTTTGAACAATACCTTCACTCTGGAGAAGCCTAAAGCTCACTTTTTTTTTTTATTATTTTTTCAAATGATTCAGCATGGTTAGCAGAGCATGTGTAAAAACATGCTAGGGGGAAGCAGTTTGCTAAGGATATTTCAATATTCACACAAACTATTCCGGCAGCCTATGAAGAAATACTAGAATTGATGGGAGTAGAAGGTCCTCAGCATGTGGCAGAGGCTTTCTGGAGGCATCCCTAATATTCTCAGTACCACAAGCGCAGTGACAGCAGCTCAGGGTGCCCTGAAGCATGGCTGAGCTCTCCAAACAGAGACTGCGATGATGGAAGAGTTTCAAGATTATCATGCCGTTAGAAACATACCTCCAAAAGTTATTAGCATCTTTCAGCCAAGACAAAACTATACTCCTTAGAAAGAATAACTGGTTGATTGTTGCTTACCTTAGGCACCACCTGAAAGCCAGAGCCATTTAGAAAGACCAACACCACCCTGAGAAGTTACCTCCAGAAGAACATACTCTGCTGTAGAGGGGAAAAGGATTAAATAGCCTCAGGCTGCACCCCAGCTGGGAACAAGCTCAGGAGTCTCTCACAGCCCTGATGGAAAGAACTCAAAAATCAGAATTAACGGGTTGAATGGGGACAGCTGTTTGGGATGCCCTGGCTGTAACTCTGCCTGAGGAGCAGCTATCTCCTCATGCCCAAGAGGTAGAAGGGCGCTTGGTGAGGAGCAGCAACAGCAGGCAATGCAGGACTGTCCTGGTGAGCCGCTCAGGTGTCCCACGTTGAAGAGCACGCGATGAGAGCAAGTGTGCTCAGCTGATGTGTCCCACCAAAAAGAAACACCACTCAGTTTTGACATTTGACAATGATTTTCTTTCCTTTGGTTTTTTTTTTTAAACCAATCACACTGAAAGAAATAAGAGTTAGTCTGGTGCTGGTAGGTACTAGTACCCTGTGCCTGAAAATATATATGTGTATAGTCTCCAAACAGAAAAACAATCCCCTCCGCCTCTACACAGTATCTCCAGTCCTGTGCTAAGAGTAATAACCAAGCAAATGAGCACTGCCCGGTCCATACACACATGAACTTTTAGCCAGCGAGAGGGATTATTAAATATTCATTTATTCAAAACTGAAAGTGTTGTCATCTATCAAAAACAAATCACAGCTTGTCCAGTTATTTGATAGAGCTGCTTTGATTGATAGACAGCAGAAACAACATGCTTCTCCTGCCACGAAGGCGCTTGCTCTCATGTGATAGCACCCTCTTAGCAGAGCATCAGCACGGTGCAATCTGTATTTCTCTAAACAAAGAGACACTGTCCTTTTACGATCGCCTTGACCCCCACTCCTGAGTGCATGGAGGGGCTTGAGAATGTAAAACTATTTTTTTATGCAGCTTTACTTAGGAAAAAGAAGCAGCTGCAGCCTGTGCCCTAGGAAAGGTAGGGTCTTGCCACTGGGGCTTGCATGTCACGTCGTAAATGCCACTTAAATCACGGAGGTCAGCAGTCTCTATATGTGCAAATGCACGCGCTGATCTGTACCCTGTGCACAGGGAGACTGGATCATATAGTGGTTCTCTGCTCTTTCACCACTCCCATCAGGAATGGAAATCTTTCTCTGTTGTCAGCTTTAGACAATATTGAATTTTTCCTCTTTCCCAACTGGAGAAAATGTGATGGCAGCTGCCAAAATCGGGCTCCTGATATTAACTACCTGCTTGCCTTTGTATGTGACCGCTTACCGGACTGAGCAATCACCGAGGGCAGCCGCAAATTTCATCGAACTGGGGAGTGGGGGAAACAAGAGAAAAACCTAAAAGCTGTGAAAGTAGAATGGACAAACAATGAATTACAAAAAAATACCGATAAGGCAGCAGCAAAAGGATTAGCCAGGCTGGTTGCAGTCAGTGACGGTGAAATGTGACACAATAAAAACTCAGTTATTGAGTTAGGACAGCCCTAGGATACAAAAGACTGAAATGAAGGAAAGCTGTGGATTGCTTTGTTCTTGAATATTGAATTTTTTTTCCAGAAGCATGAAGCATGAAATATTACAGTGATAACGGAGATTGGAAAAGGGAAAAAAAAACAACCAAGGAAAAGTCTTCAAGGGTTTATTTAGGATGCACTGAAAGAGTGAGTTGGTTCATTCCTAAGCATCACCCGCAACAAAGCGGCCCAACACCTATGAGTAGGATGGGACACGTTTGCCCGTGTTCACATTTCTCAGTAGAGCTTTCGATTACGTGTCGCTAAGGGACCGGTGCTGGTCCGGGAAGGCAAGGGAGCCGCAGTGCAGCTCCCGTGCTCCCTGGCCAGCCTCTTCCCACCCGGCGTGCCGAGGGCTCCTTCCTCCCTCAGCAAAGCCGGTCCCTGGGCGCGGGGCAACTTTGGGATCCTCTTGAGTGGGGGATGCACCAGCGCCGCACAAACGCAAACGGCGACGCCGCTGCCCTGAAATTTGGCCTCTGCCAAGGGGGATTTTAACTCTAAGGAAAAGATGAACCCTCAGCAGGGATCCAAGGAAGAGTTTGTGTTTTTAATTTCACCATACGGCCAGCTGCCGTTGTTTTAGGTTGCATTGCTGTAGTTAATCAGGCAGCCAGCGGCTTGAATTTTTAGTGCTGGCTGGCAGCCAGTTGCTATTATTGCAGCCTGGCAGGAGCTTGAGCAGGATCTCTGTGTCCAGCCTACCTTCATGCTACCGCTACGTCCAGCGGAATGCAAAACCACAGTAGGCATGTGGGCTTTAAAAGCGCCGCTGAGGATGTACATCATCCCGCTTGAGTGAGAAATCAGTTGTATTCCCCCCGCCCCAGCACTTTGGGTAAATACAACTCGTTTCTCATGAGGTCTGCAGAAAAACAGTGACTTCCAACAATGATGTCACCCGGTACCTTTTCATCCTCAAAGGGTGTCTGCACTGTTTTGGTCTTTTTCAGAGGACCAGGCACTCAAAAATGGATATTGCCCTATATTTCAAGCATAAAAAATTAAAGAATTAAAACTAAACCCTTGGGGGGAACAACATCTCTTTCAGGTAAGAGCTCTGCCCATCGCCCTGCTGAACAAATGGTTTGAGCTTGTAAAAATAAAGAAATAATTTCTTATTCTTCTTCACGTCTGGAGGATCAGGATGTTTAGAGAAATTGCACAGTGCTTTGAGCCACGTTACTGCTTTGTTGTTAGTACTTCTGAAATCGGCCGGTGAAAAGTGATATTCTGGGTCTGAAGGCTGATGGACCCTTCTCCCCCAAAGCCGAAAGAATTCAGCCAGTCCTGCTTGCCACATACATAATACAGTATTGCCCATTTTATTCCATCAGATCACCATCACATGTGAAGGATGTTCGGAACGCAGCTCTTCCCATCCTCTTCTGGGAATTAGGCACTTTTCCAGGCACATGCGATTCAGCCCTGCAGAAATCCCGGTGCTCTTTGTATGCAGAACAGGCACATACAGCTGGTTCAGTGCTTCAGCAGCCTTGCAGTGTCAGCCCTGTTATTTAACGCCCATTTACTATACACATCATTAATACCCTGTAGGCTTTCTAACACGTAGCTTGTTCCTGCTCTCACTTCTGTATGGTTTTGATGCATTAGACGTGTGAACGGTGCTTTTCAGGGCTGTGTTCAGAGCAATGCTTACGGTCTTGGTTGCTCTGCTGCCGCAGCAGCGAGATTTGGAAACTAGTGACAATGGAGGCATCGGCTTCACTGTCAGCAGCGTGCACTTATGTGGATGCTGTTGCCTGGAATCTTTTAGGGAAAAAAAAAAATTGGAAATAACTTCTACGGTGTTTTCAGCCAGCGGAGGGGCAGCTTTTTCTCTTGCTACCAATATAAGAAATCCCCGTTGTAATATCTAGTGCTTATTATCCTTGTTGATCGCTTCCTGCTCCCTTGCAACATCTGAAGAAGCTGTGGCAGGAGAGCAAGCACAGAGGTTCGTTCCCTGCTGAACCCTCCCAAGTCATCTAAGCCCTCTATCATCTCAGGCACCTTCATGCTTCTTAAAATGGAAGAAAACCCCAAGCAGCCTGCACCAGAACCTGTCAATGGGGAGATGCGGTAGATGCCGTGTAAGCGGCACGGGCACAGGGAGAGGCAGCGTGGGGGGTGCAGCGCAGTTTATGCCTGCCGGTTACGATAGAAATGGGATTATTTTCCTCCTCCTCTATGCTTGGGAGAAATCAAGAGCAAACAGACCCAGGTTTTAAAGCGGTGCATCGTGTAGCAAACTGAACTAGCAACAAAAAGCGCTTTGCAAAAGTTTGAGGTGTGCCACGCCGTCAGTGGGAGCACAGCCTCGGCTGAGACGCAGCACGCGGCTCCTTCAGGATATACTGACTGCAGCCGTCTGCTTTAAGAGATTTAAATTCTATAAAATGCCCAGCATCCCCTTAAAAAAAATAAAATCCGATCGCTTTAAATGCTCCTAGGTTGTACCTTTGAAGCCTTGTCAGGTCTTTTCTATGTTCAACCTCCAGAATGGAGAGGAGGAGAGCGTGACAAGGTCTGAGGGACGTGCAGAGGAACATGGAAATCCTAGAATAAAATTGCCTGTCGTCACCGTGACCATGTAGTTTAATTGCAAAAGCTAGCACCAAAATCCTACTGCAGTGAGCATTATCAAGCACATCTTTACTGCAATATATCTTCCCCATGTGCAGCCGCCCTTAAGAGAGGCACTTTGGCTCAGTGTTAGAAAACCTCTTAAATAAGTTTAAGCTGTTGCACTTAGCCACGTGCAGATGTTTTTCTGCTGCACGTTCCATCCCTATTTCCCCTCCCACCTCTGAGCGAGCCCAGACCACTGCCTGTCCCCAAAAACCAGCTGAAAACACCCAAACCCACAATTACACAGTCCCGCGGCCAACAGACCAACAAGAACTAGGGGGAAAAATTAAAGCTCAAACGCCCAAAACAAGCCAAGCCACAGCTAAGCTGAATAATTTCGAGGGCAGGTCTCAAATGCACATACCAGCACAAATATTTTGATGATCTCGGTTAAGAGACTCCACCTCTCCCTCTTCAGGGCCGTAAACAAAGTTAGGTCACTGGAAAAACATGTTGAACTGAAGTACCCCGGCAGGAGAATGTGCTCTTCCTTGGGGTTTTAACTATGGAAGCCTTGTAAAGCAAAAACATTTATAAAAAAAAAATGGGATAAAATCAGTATATTTAGTGGAGTGGTTTTTTATATTTTTTTAAGCTAACTACAGAGAGCTTAGTGTTATCCTCAGGGTGCTTTTAAGCCTGATGCTGAGGCTGAAACACAGGTGATGCGCAGCTGGGCACGGCTTTTTCGCCTTCTGTAGGTTGAATCCCAGCGTTCGCTGGAACGCCGAAAGCGAGCTTGGAGGGGGGGACAAGGTGGCTGGTGGTGCACGGCGGCTCTGCCTGCGCATCGCCCTGGACCAAGCGCCCATGCCGCAGCTGCGCAAGGATTTTGGGGGGGGGAGAGCTCTAATTAGTCTTCTGCAACAGTAACGATGTGTATTTCACACAGCTGAGCTGATGTCATGTGGTACAATACGTGCCGTGAAGAATACTCATTTATTAAGTAATTTAGAGTGTAATAATTAACAGCTAATCACTTGCGAGGTAAGATGCTCTGGGAACAGACCTAATTCGCAGTATGTGCTGCCTCCTTCCAGGAGCTTCTCCGTCCCGTCCCCGCAGAGCCTGTGCTTGCACACACACACATCTGCAGGTAATAAGTGCGTACATGGCAGCAGCTCAAACGAAGAAATCAAATTCTCATGTGCTATCCACAGGGTGGGGGGGGGGAGCCTCAGCTGCTGCCTCTGAAGAGGTAGGAAATAGGAGAACAGGCTTTTAGACCAGGCTAGAAGAAAAATGTCATCTTTTTACAACGGACCAGGCTTCGTTTCCCTGCTCTGCCTGGTTAATTTGAAGCTGACGCAGATATATCTACACATCCACCACATCTCCCATCGAGGCACGGTGGTGCCTAACTGGAAACCGCTTCAGCCTCCCCACGTTGTCGCTCTCTGTCCTCAAACCTGCATCGCAGGACGGTTTAATTTCAAGCTTTCAGCCCAAAAGCTGCTCAGATGCAAAGCCGCAGGCTCTCCAAGCCTGCCCTCGCCGTGGTCGCCCCTTCCCTGCAATTCCCATTTGCTGCCTTGCTGCACACCAGCTTGTGTGGCCCGACCCGCGCCTTCTCCAGCAGCCCAGCTCTGACTGAAACCGAGGGATTTGGGGTCACTCGAAGCCTCCGTACATCTGGGATGACCGTCCCATGGTCTAAGCGCTAGTGTTCGGGCTTTCCAACACCATCGCTGGCTCTCAAAGGGCTGCCCGGGGGAAGTTCAGTGGGAATTCACTGCTCAGAAGCATCCTGAGCTTTCCAGGAGATGGGGCTTTCCCCAGCATCCCCAAGTCATCTCTTTTAGCCATATTTACTGCGTTTTTCTGCATCGCAATCACTCCCTTGAGTGGGTGTCACCCAGTCAGTCAACAAAATACCGCTAAAGGTTTCTGCACTGAGCTGATATGCCAAAAAAGACTTTCTTCGGGAGGGATTGTCCTCAGTTTGTGGTTATATTACAGCCTCACCAGCCTAGTGCCATTCAAGTCGCAGCATCAAGCCACATTTCCACTTTTCCCTGCTTGCAGCAAAGCCCCAGAAGCAGATGCCGGTGCTCAGTGCGGAGCAAGGAGCCATTTCCACTGCAAAGCATCACACCAGCCCTCGCAAAGGGCCACATTTTGACCCGTTTGGGCACTGTAGAACTTGCTCTCAGCCGTATCTGCCGTCAGGGAACTCCGCTGTCCCATTTGACGTGATTAAAAAATAATATTTCCTTTATAAGTTTAAAGTTTGCCTTTGCAGATTGCTTTCAGGGAGCGTCCCCTCATTCCTCTACCATGAGACAAGCCGGTTAGGATATATATCACCACCACAGCCTTTCCTTTCTTTCTCCTTTAAACTAAGCTGCACCAATCCCTAAGCTTTTCATCCAGGGGCCCCTCCAAACCGTAATCATTTTCATCACCCACCCAGTCCCACGACTGCCTGCATTTTTGAACAACAGCAATAAGATGAAGCTGTTCTGCTATTTCTCTTGGGCTTCAAGCTTTGGTTTTGTTTCAGTTGCCTGCAACGCAAGCAGAGGCAACTCGCTATGAGCCTTGTCTGCCTGCGGGAGGGTTTATTCCTGCCCTCCCGTGGGGTCGTGGGGCTCGCTGGAGCCTCCACACCCTCCTTTACTGCAAGCGATTGCTTAGGACATCCCGTATGTACGTTGCATGTGAAGGTCGTGGTTGGGACAGGTTCATTTTGGTGGAGAGTGCCTCATACCACAGCGGTGCTACAAGACGTAGCCGCGTAGCTGGCTGAATCAGTAAAGCACAAAGCTTAATGCAGGGCCAGTAGTATTTTTTATCTGTGTCTGGTTAAAGCAAGCGATGCATTCAAATTCCTCTGAGGAGATGGAGAAAAGAGAGTTGAGCAGAGTTTACCCATCTCTGGACATGGCTGATTTCATCCTGCCAAAGTCAGGGCCTCAGTGGCACTCAAAAGCATCTATAGGAAGAAGGAAGGGGATTTTTTTCCCCACCGCTCCTTTTTAGAGCGTACAATTACACTCCTAGGTATTTTTCCAAAACTCTTTCCCGGCAAAAGTCTCCCTGGAGACTCCTCGGGAGCCCTTGCCCCATGGAGCACAGGCTGTACGATCATCCATGTGCCATTGGAAATGTACTACCTGTATTACTCAGTAACTACAAGGAGAAGCAAGCCAACATCTCCAAGGATCAATATTTCCATAGACATCTGTCTCGAGGCTTCTTACCTCCTTGCTTGGTCCCCTGAAGGACCCCGGGTTCAGCAGGGGAGAAGCAGCGGCGCACACCCCATCCCTGCTGCCGCCCGGCCGCAGAGCCCGGCTCCCCTCGGGGCGGGGGGTTTGTCCCGGGGGAGGAGGGAGCCCATGGGTGCCCTGGGCGCCTGGGTGCCACCTGCCCTTTCCACCGCCGCTGCAACACGGAGCAATCGCAGCAAAGGCTGAAGCATCCTTCTGGTCTCCGATCTCATCCCTGCTCCTATAAACATCTCTTTATCATCCATCCATGAAGATGCCCTCTTTGCTCACTTATGGCCCGTTTACTGCTCTACCATCTAGCACCTTAAATGAGGCCTTAGATGAGCCTGAGGTTCCTCCCCAGCATGCAGACGCAATGGAGAAGGAGGGTGAGAGGAGGAGTCCGGCAGGGAACAAGAGGAGGCGTCCTCCTAAACCTGCCAGGGCACACAGGGATCTCCCTTGGCATGACAATAACCTCAACCATACCCCAGCCTCCGCCAACCCAGGCAGCAGAAGACGCACAAGTGGTGTCCCAGCAGGCTGCGAGCACCCACATCCCTCTCCCGTCTCTCTCCTGGCTGTGGGAAAGGAAAGCAAACTCCTTTCCAGCATCTCCCTTGGCAGCGCTTCTCCCCACGCGTTATTTTTTGCTTTCACTACCCAGGCTGAGGCACCAGCCACAGCCACCGCATGTTGAACGAGGTGTCTCCCGTTCTTCATGGCTTTTCTGATGAGGCAGATGCAAATGGATAGGGTGAGGGGTTCTCCCACAAGGAACTGCCTCCACCTCCCCTAGCTTGATGGTTCGTGTCCAAGGACAGTGCTCTGCGGCTAGATGAGGCTTGCCCTGCCTGCTTCGAAACCCAGGGAAAAAATAATCACAGGAGCTTGAAGCATTTTGGAAGAATGAGTTCAACCAGGGCTCAGTAAATGTCTTTAAAAAAAAATAAAAATCTGCTGACATTCAAATACTGCTCCTTCCCTGCAGCTCCTAGGACATCTCCCAGCCTCCAAGTTAATCACGGACTCGCTGAAGCCTCTGCACACACCGCAGTCGCTCAGCGATAATGCACGAGAGAACGGTTCCCGCTGCAAAAGAAATTGTACCTGGTGGCCCATAAATCAACAGAGTGTGTCATTTCCTATGGCCAAGGGCTGTGAGCGAGCAGAGCGCTGCACAGCGAGGTGACAAATTCATTTTGGATGTCAGAAGCCGCAGAGCTCCCAGTCAATCTCGGACTGCAGCGCCCGAATTCAGATTTACAGAGCCAGCAGATTTGTCTCGGTTTATTGTCTATTAATTCACTCCACCGCAGATGAGCGAGAACGGCAGATGCTGATAGCCTGAGCTGCAGCAGAGGGAAGAAATTCAGCCCCTCTCTATTCGACTCGGGAGAGCAGGAAAGGAGGGATGGGCTGTTCCTAAAGCCAACCTGGAGTTCCTGAGGCAAAGCAGGGCTGCGTGCAGCTCCTTCGGCCTCAGCGGGGAATAAAAAGCAACATTATTCGGGACTGAAAGGGCGGTCTTTTTTGGGAATAACTTCATCTCTTTCCCTCTCATAGCACGCAGCCCAAGCAAGCCGTTTCCATCTTTGCATCTCCTCCTTTGCTCGCCAAGCGCTGACGGGGTTGTGCTAACCATGCACTGGTCCGGGCGCAGGCGGTGTGGGCTCCGGGGGGAAGCATCGGCTCCGTCCTCGGGTTTATTATCTCTGTGGTACACCGTAATAGCGCTGAGGATATACCTCCCAGCCATAACGCCGGAGCAGGGATGAGCCATTAAGGGGGAGATAATTCCACGGCGCTGCCAGAAGTCCCAGCTGTGCTCTGCAGTAGCATAACGCCGTATGTGGAAGATGATCTGCTTATTAACGATACAGCTACAACAGACAGGGCTGGGAATCAGCACAGCACGGATCAGATTTTTTTAAGCGCTTAAAACACTTCATATCAACTCTATCATAGAAATCACTCCGTGAAGAGCAGGAGGCCTCCAGCCCATCACCTTCTTGTGTATGTGCCCATGCATTTACAAGGTGGTAGGTGTCTGTAGCTCAAAGTTTTGATGCCTTGACCTACAGCTGCCAAGCAATCATCCCGCCCAGGCGATATTGCGGGATGTCTCCCTGCTTTGCAGCTGTAGCACACCCCCAAACGCAGGTCTCCATCCCTCCCCATAGGGCACCTCTGCTTCGGGGATCGCAGGGATTGCTCATCCCGGAGCGGTCATGGCGCTGGGAAGAAGACCCCTTGCCTTGGCCAGGCCCACGGGGCAGCAGGACAAAGCTTGCTCCCTTGAAGCCAAGCACAAAGCTCTTCTCTAAGTCTGCATTTTCTCCCAACGGCTGTCCCTGACCTCCACGTTGTCATCTCCAAAATCACAGGGGAAACCACGGTGCGAACTAGAACTGGAAACCCGGAGGGTCTGGGGCTTGCAGCAACCCATTCCCACCTCGGGTCACCTTGCTGCCTCTCTCCAGAGCTGCACACTCAAAAAGAGAAAGGAAAAGCCCTAAAGACAGCAAAACATCACCTTTTGCAGGCTTGAAGACCGGCGCCTCTCCCTGCCCACCATTTGCTGGGGCAGCCTATCCCCTGCAAACACTGATGAGGCTCCTCGGTGGGTAACGGGGCCCCCGGCTCAGCCCTAAATCATCTCCGTATCTGAAACAAGCCGAGCCAGGGAACGGCACGTCATCGCCAGTGCGCCGAAAGAGCCGGGGTCACCCGCAAGACCCCTTGTGCCACGGTAGCTCTGGGTCAGCCTGAGAGCGATTTTCAGATCACGCTGCTGGGAATGACCCGGAGGGGAATTGCTGCACTCCCTATAGCATGTGCTTGTGGCACAGATGGATAAACATTTATTCTTTTTATAAATGCAAGCGGTCATTTGAGTTTGAAGCACTGTGACTTACAGAAGCAGCAATGCAGCGGAGCTGCCATGAGCTCTTGAAAGCACCGGCTGCATTCCCAATGTGCGTCACCCCTTTCTTCAGTACATTGTGAAGGAGAGTAACTAAACATCCAGCAGCTACGCAGCGGTGATGATCAAACTCGAGGAAACCTCTTAAAACGGGACAAAACACGCTGCGGCTATGGGATGCACTGGTTTTGTAACTGGCCAGGGGATGGTGGCTCAGAAGGCTTGTGGAAGGTTCGTCGGTACCTTTGACTCGCTGCTGGATGGCACTGCGGGCTTGGGGAGATACAACAGCTTTCACTAACCTGCTGAGTATTACAGGAACTAGCTTCCCGCATGGGAGCACGCTCTGGGGCTCACCTTGCTCCTGGAAAAGCTGGGAAGTCAGAAGAAGCATCGATCTGCTCATTAGTTGCTTAGCTTTGGGATCCAAACCTTACCTTATGGGGAGAGAGCGGAGTTCGCAACCTGAAAAGCCCCCGAGCCCCCGTCACGGAGCCAAGGAGGAGAAAAGGGGAGAAGGTGGCCGGCCAAATCCAAGGCCAAGACAAGGACAGGATTATTTTAGCCCCTGCCACGTCTATTGGACCTCGTCGGGGAAATAAGCACGCTCTGCGCAAACCCATTAACAGTTTCCTTCTCTTTACGATGGAAAATTACACACACTTATCTGCCTCCTAGGGAGATGCCTGCATTTAATTCTCTGCTATCTGCAAAATACTTTGAAAACCACACATAGAAAATGGTCAGGAAGAGCTGATTGCTCCACGTATGTCAAAGGAAGCAACGATCAGGATGTTTTTGGGAGACTTATTTTTGTCTAACCTTATCGGTACCCAAACCTGGATGACACTAAACAGCACTGAAGTGAGTTGCTGTTGGAGTGCGGGCGGGGAGGTGTTCATTCTGCTTTGTGTGTATCTGCAGGCAGGAGGGCCCCACCAGCATCAACTCATTTGGATGAGCCTGTTATTGGGGAGTGACAGTCACCCCTCACCGGAGGGGCACCGCAGCTGCCAGCCGAGCACCGGGGACGCTCATTTATCATCTCGGTACTGGTAACATGCTCCTGCCCGATTTTGCGCAACGTTGGCATTTATAATGCCCCGATTTGTACTGCAGCCCCCTCCCTTAGCATATCCCCTCCACTCTGCCAATGTTGCCCCTACCATGATTCAACAGCAGAGACACAGGAATTACGTTTTGGGGGGAAAGATGGAAAATCTGAGGTCCCTTTTTCCTCCTTCACCAGCATCCTCGCCACTTCCCTGCAGAGAAACCCAGCAGGGCCTTTTCCAGCCCCTTTTGAGCTCACGAACGCCGAGCTAGGAACACCTCTGTGCTTCATTCAGCCCCCGCAGCACATCTTGGACAAAGCTGGTCAACAAGTGCAAAGAGACCATCCGTGAGCTGCAGTAACTGGTCCCGGTTCAGCCAGGGACCCCCAGCTCCAGCTGTGCCCCACATCTGGCAGCCTCACCCAGGCCAGCACAGGGGCACAGCTCTGCAGCAGCAGCCCTTGCTGGGTTTTTGGTGGCAGACAGTGCCCTCCAGTGGGACATTTGCCACCACACCATTCCCAGAGAGAAAAAAAAAAGTGATTTAAAATTAAAAAGCCCTAAACTAGACAGATAAAGAACTTACAAACCTGCAACTGGGGGGACAACTGTGCTTTGCAGCCAGCAAGGAGGAGGGTGGTGGTGGTGCTTTCTGCAGGCAGCATCTCAGTAACCAGCATTCCTGCAAGCACCAAAGATGCCGGCCCCATCGCTCTGTGCAGGGGATCCACATGTCATAGCCTGGCCAGGAGTTTCCCCCCCAAAAAAAAATCTTAAAGTCAAGCCCTGGGGGTATTTCTCAGCCAGGCTGCAAGAAGCTCCCCACTCCCCGGACCTTCAGGTCTTGCCAGGGCTTGGTGTAGAGCTCTGCAGCGCCAAGCAGAGAGGCAAGAATAATCTTTAATTTCTGAAATTAAGCACCAAATCATCTTATTTCCTTTTTTCCTTAAAAAAAGTGTTTAATTTCAATGCACTTGAGGGGGTAAGTTGGGAGAAGGTGTATGATGTAGAGCAAGCGCTTTGCCTCCCAAGCTGAGTGAGCATTAAAAAAATTAAATGACAAGACAAGGAAGACCATGGGATAGTTGTGGTCCATAAAACACAGCGGAAGGGTTTGCACAGACGGTGTCTTGCGTCAGCCAGGGAAGGCAGGAATGGCTGTGCAGGTCACCCATGCCACAGGGGTTTGGGCAAGCCCTGGGACCCCCTCAGAGTGGGGGGGACTGCTCTAGGAAGACCCGATACGCCTGGGCGGGGTGGGCCCGGGCACCCCACAGCCACTCGGGGGGCCTGGCCCGCAGCTTCAGCTGGAAGGGGTCGAGGCGTAGGCACTGCCCCAGGTCATGCAGCTCCATCGCCGGCTCCTCCACAGCCCTCACCGGTGGATCCTCAGGGCTCGGGATCCTCCCGGGGTGCCGTCCCTGCCTGGCTGCCCTGCACAGGGCACCAGCAGCCACCAGCATCGCCAGGCCAGCCGTGATGGCTGCCCCCACCAGGATGTCGGCATGGCGGAGGAAGAAGCCGATCCCTGCAAGAGACGGGCCATGGCCTCATCCCACTTGCCCCAGTAGCCCGTGCCGCACTGCTCAGGGGTGAGACCCGGAGCTGTGGGTGCTCCTCCAGGAAGGTCAACATCTCCCCTGCTGCCCTCCAGAAACTCTCACGGCCACCTCCGGGGCAGAGCATCTCTCCCAAACCTCCATCCCCAAGAAATATTTAGACCAGTCAAGGAGAGAGCCCCTTACCCTGATGCGCTCAACTCCAGGTTGCACATGGCCAGAGCAACGCTGCACATATTATTTGCCCACGCACACGCGAAAAACACCCAGCCGCAGGAGAAAGCGGAGCTGCTCCTTTGTCCTCTACCTGATCGGGGAGCACGGATGCAGAGGGTGCCAGACTTGGTGGGAGAATGATCTTCGTAGCCCTTTTTGCAGCGGCAGAGGTATGTGCCCACGCCGTTGAAGCACTCCGCCTCCTCCCCGCAGAGGCTGACCCCAGCGCTGCACTCGTTCACGTCTGTAAGAGGGGAGTAGGTGCCATAAGTCGAGTCAGGCTTGGCATAAAAGGGTTTATCCCAGAGAAAAGTGAAATACCCACCTTCAACCAAGAGCGAAACAAGCTGCAGCTTCTCCACTCCTACCGAGGTGCCAAACAGCTCCTCCAGCCGGGAGCGCAGGAGCAGAGACACGTTTCTCTCCTCTGGCTTCAGGTGCAGCCAGAAGGTGAGCAGCAGGTTGGCATCACTCGTTCTGCGGGCAGGGGAGAGCTCAGGGTGAGGCGGGAGGAAAGCATCACCACCAGCCCCGGCTCCGAGAGCCCGTTTAGACATCCCACCCGCTCGTATTGGATGGTGGTGCTGCAGGCTTTTGCAAAGATCACTTGTCACAACTGGCAGCTTTACACTTGGACCAAGGGAACAGGGAAAGCCCAGTAATGGCTCCTCACTTGGAGCTAGGCTGAAGTGACTAGATATTCACGTAAAGCAAATTGTAGTGGCAACCTGCAGCCCCAAGTCAGCCTCAAAGTGTGGCAGGGACCTTGCTGACAGCTCCCAGCTTTCTCCAGCAGACACCGTGGCAGGTGCGAGGATCCTAATTTTCTCCAGAATTTAAATCCATCTTAGACCTATAAAGGCCCTAGGCAGCGCTAAACATCCATTTTCACCATTTTTCCTCTAGTAAACATTTTTTTTTTTTTCCTACTTTCAGGACAAGTTACAGATCACAGGAGAGGAGCAAGGCTGGGTCTCTGCCTGGGAAAGGAGAACGGAGAACCCAAGCCACTGCTATCCAAGAAGTATTTCAGGTTATAGCGGAGCTGCCTGCTGAGCCAGCAGCACAGCAGAAACCCTACCTTTTGATCTCCTTTAACTTTATTTCATTGACTCTGTTGGCAGAAAGTTTCAGGTTCTCCTGGACCTGCAAAGGAACAGAGCAACCAGCGCTGATTTGATGTTTGATGGGCAGGAGTATGGCAGCAAGCCATTTCTTTTCTCAGTCTACCTCCCCACCTTGCTCTGCCCCTTCACAAACCACTCAGGACACGTTAGAGGTCCCCAGTGCTCTGCGCCTTTTCTCTAGGAGACTATAATTACTCCCGTCGTCTTAGCTTCAGCTCAGCTGCCCCAAACACACAAGGTAATTTGGGAAGAGAAGGAGCAATAGTAGCCCCAGGTAAGCGTTTGGGTGCTGACCCATTGCAGAGCAGCAGCGGATGGATGGTGGCTTGCCAAGCAGCAGGCTGAACCCCGTACGCGCTCCGCTTTGCGTCCCAGAAGGGAAGTTTAGGTGCCAGCCCTGAAAGCCGATGCTCACACGCTTGCCCTCTTTAGGCTCTGGCTTACAACCTGCCCCATTTCCAGAGGGGAGTTACAATCCCTGGAATGAAGGGCACAGCATGGTCTCTTCTAGTTGAAGATCTGGGACATCACAGTTGTCTTTCTCCCCCTCCCCAGACTTACATGGTTCTTCATAGCTTCAAGAAGACCCTTTTTGAGCTCACGTCCACCATGAGGAATCCAGTCCTTGGGTTTGATTTCAATAGTTACTTCAAACAGCACATCTACCAGAAGACAAAAGATCCTAGCATGTTTAAGTCCACATAACACAAGCTCCTTAAATAAGTTAATCCTTAAACATCAGCAATAGTAGAACAGCTACACAAGGACACGCTTGTGTAAGTCCGTGCCACGCGGGTATTTCCAGAGGTTGTGCATCAGGTAGAACAAGTTGATTAACAGGTGAGAAAACCCTTAGTAAATGCTCGGCGCTGAACACGGGAATTGATCTTTCAGCAAAAAGTATACAAAGCATGAATGCGTATCTGCTCGCACTCACATTTCTTTAGCTATTATCTTTCCCAAAGGTATCACCGTAATTTGTGACGGAATCTAAAAGCCCACTTCTCTCACCCGTCTCTGTTTGGAATCAGCTTAGATAAACTGCTGGGTTCTGGCTGAATCCAGGCTGGCACAGATTTGCCAGAGTCTGCTGTTTAAAGCCTATTTATTGAGCAATATTTCTCCTGTTCAAAGCTCAGGCTCCTTCTGTAGAGACTCCTTTTCACAAGCTGTTTCTGCGGCTTGCTCTGCCGCAGAAGCCCGGTATTGTGCTGCTTAGTTGCTAATACTCCCTAAGCAGGTTTTACTCCTTTCCCCAGTCTGAGGAGCAGAACTCCTGCAGGTTTCTGATCCAGGTAGCCATGAGACACCCATTGGAGTATATTTGAAGAAGTGAGGCTCATTCACCTTAGAAAAAAATCTTTAAACAACCAGCAAGTAATGCTTGAACTCAAACAAGCCAGCATTTATGTCAGGTCGTTGGGTTGATGGTTGGACTTGATGATCTTACAGGTCTTTTCCAACCATAGTGATTCTGTTTAGGGTCTGAACCGAGGTTTCTCCAGGATAAGTAGAAAGTGGCCAAAGCACAACTGGGGGATTGCAGCGATATCTTAAAAATTAAGATTTTCAAAGTGGTTACTAATCAGAAGCACCCTCCACTGCTTTCTAAACTTCACGAGCAGATGATGTCCGTGCACAACTCCAATCAGCACACTGAACTTAGGGCAGCGTTTCAAGAGATGCTTAACTCTTTGCATCGCTCACCTCCAGGATGGTGCTGGGACTGCAGTGCCGTGTCATTCTCCAGAGGTGCCAGGGCAGAAACCAGATCTGTCAGAGCAAGGGAAAGAATCAGGCTGCTAACCTCTGCATGCCGGTAAGGGGGAGAAGTCCATCAGGCACATGTCACCTTGTAAGAAGAGTGCCATGTGCCAGCTCCTTCTATATTCCTTGTACCGAAATTAAATACCAAGCTCTAAGTACAACCTACTCTTATCTACAGTGGGAAGTGCTCTTTAGAAAGAAATCACCCCAATAAACCTCATTTCCATTTCTGGACATGGACGAAGTGTTATCTCTGAAGCCACCAGAGCTCCTGCAACCAAAGCTGCCTTAGACCCCCAGTGAAGAAAAGCAGCTTTGGCCTTGTGTACTAGATGCCAGCAACTGCAAAAGAGCTTCCCCACATTGACAACGAAGGTGTAAGAACAGTTTGGAGAGGAGGAAAGACCAACTGAAAGCACCTTCTCTTCCACCTTCAGGCAGAAATTCATACATATCAGGGGCTAAATATTTCTGTAAAGTAAGTCTACCATCAGCTCCTAAACTTTCTTAGGAGACAAGAGCCTTTTCCCCGCCTTCCTCCCTCTAAATTCTGGAGCTCAAACTCAGTTATCACAGCTAGGTGCTACAGGCTACAGCCATGGGAATCAATGCAAGCCAGAGCCGTTCAACACCAAGATGGGCATTCACAGTCTGCTTTGGGTATACAGGCTGGCTCCTCCATGGACAATTCGGAGCATCTGGATTAGGAACCAGCCTCTCCCTGTTAAGAGAAGCATCAACCCATAGACACCCACGTTACAACAGATAATCCTATGTCTTCTCAAGTACCGCCTTCCTTGGCTACAGAAGGAGTCAAGAGTGCTGCCACATGGACTAACTGAAGGTGACAGCCATGTCTACAAATAAAACCTCTCTCAAGAGAGTGCTGCATCACTGGAAATGGATATTGCACAGTGTCAGGCATCAGTTCAGCCACAAATAACCCAAAAAGGACCTTACCAAAGAGCTCTTCATTCCTTCCTCCTGGAGACACAACAGCTCCAGCAGTCACAACAGGAGAAGGGTAGAGAGGAGGTTTTGTACTTGTGTTTAGCGGCAGTTCTTCCAGCGCTGGTGTCTGTGTACTATGTGCAGCAGCGACCACTTCTTCTGCCAGGCTGTCACTGGCCTGATCCAGGCTAGATGATTTGGCGGAGACACCTACGTTGCTGCTGGGCACCTCTGAGGAAGGGAGACCCGCTGAGCGGCACGGTGCTATGGTGACCAGAGCAGACACCAGCTCTACATCCCCCTTTACAATCTCCAAAGCAGACAGCTCAGCTTTACGCCCAGCGTCTTGCCCAGCTGGAGACAGCTCCACCAACACGTCATCTTTGGTTTCTCTGCCCTCAGTGCTGCCATCCTTAAGGCTTCTTTCCAGCTCTGTTTCATCCCGCAGCTGACCACACTCCTTCAGGTCAAGCTTGCTGAGGTTAGCACCAGACTGAGCATCTTCCATGAGATCAAGAGGGTGTTGAGCCTCTTCACCTGGGCTCTTAAGCTGAGTCTGGATCCTGCCACCAGCAGGTGCAGCTGATGGGCCCAGAGAGGCTCTCAGCATTGGCAATAAACCTTTTGTTACTGCCATCCTCCAGCTCTCTTTTTTGGACACCTCCTGGACAGGCTCTTGGGGAGCTATGGTACCATTTGAAGACCCCACAGCTTCAGAGTCTCTGAATACATAATACCGTCCTCTGAAATGTCCGTATTCATGGCTTAGGGAACCACTCCCTGATAGAAACAATACATGGACTGCAGTAGCTTGCGTAGCAAAGATCAGAGTACCTCGGTTGTGACAGGCGTACACCACTTTGGTTTCCACACTTGACAAGACCCCCTGGAAGATCATCTTGTCCTGGTTCTTGCCACAGCCATCGGTCCCCTGGAACCCCTGGACGTAGATGACAATGTGCTTCTGGGAGCCTGCCAGCACGGTCCAGTTGCACCAGATGTTGGTTTTAATGTCAGCATGCAGCGGCAGGTGAAACATCCCAGACCCATCCTGAAAGACGATGTGGCAGCTTCTGACAGGGAAGTACTGCATTTCCCAGGGCGGTCCTAGCTCTGACACATCGGAAAGGAAACACATAGTCAATGGTTATTGTACGCACCAGGACATGGATATCGCACTTCTAGGAACGCTGCAAACTGCCACAGAAGGGGCTCTGTTTAAAACCCTCTCCTGCGGCAAGATTTCTATAGTTTCATCCCCCAGAGCCACATCTCGGCTCTGCAACCAGAGCTGAGCCTGGGCCCCAGCTGCTCTGCAGGGGTCTGGCCCTTTGCAGCCCATCCAGCCCCCGGCAGCTTGAATTACGTGTCTTTGCTTCCAACGGAGGTTTGGCCAACAAGACCGCTTTGTTGGAAGTCTTCCCCTCCCCAGACAGCCGGGTTACGCCTGCCGGGCTGGGACCGCAGGTGATAGATGCAGCCTCATCCTTGCCACCATCAAGTACTTCTACCTTCTAAAGGTGGCTTATGGCAAGATATGAAGCACCAGGAGACCTACCAGCATGTTTCTGCTGCTCTCCTCCCGGCATCTGGGTGTTTCTGGACACAGGATCATCAGAGGGCTCCTGAGGCTTTTGGCCTCTTGACACCGTTTCTCCCCATCGGGCCGCAGGAGGACCAGTACTGGAGGAGGCATTTCTCTGCTCTCCTGCACCCACCTGGAGAGCTTCAGCTGTTTTCTGCATTTTAAATCCCCCAAGGATGGAGGCAGAAGCAACCATGCCCTGATGCTGCATAGGCACCACATGCTCCTCTCTCCTCACCCCCCAGGTGCCAGGCAGGGAAGCTGAGGCCACCCCAGAGCCACCACGCGCCTGGTCCTCAGGCCGAGGAAGCCCCACACCAGGCCCTGGGACCGTGACGGAGGCTGGGGAAGGACCCCTGCCTGTTGAGCCCGCGGAGGCTGAGGTTTCTCCTCGCTGGCCACCCGCCTCCCCCAGCACCACCTCTTGCATCCCAAGGTGTTTGGGGGACCCATCTGTGCCCAGTTCAGAGGCTACTGATGGATGGCGAGGTGGTGAAGGGGAGACCATCTCCCGTTCTGAGCTAGCCAGGGAGATGCCTGCCCTTTGCCTGAGACTAACAGGGTCCATATCCAAAGCAGCTGGCAGAGAGAAAACAACGCTGGACACAGGCCCCGCTTCTGGAGGACGACACGCTTCAGGAGTGAAATCAGTAGAGCCGAAGTCTGCAGGGACAGGTTCTGTGCAGGGGACCACCAGCATGGGGGTTGTTTCTGTCCCTAGGGTGGACACAGCTATAGGAGGATGCTCCAGCCCTGTTGGCAAAGGGGGTATGACCAACCTCGGCTGTGCAGCTCTGTCACTTTGGTGATGGAAGCTTTTTACACCCAAGGAAGATGCACAAGCTTTGTCAGCAGCTGGACAGTCGTGCGCTCGGGCATTTTGGGGAAGGCTCCCAGGGTCTGTAGGGGCTGACTGCAGGACGCGACTGCTCTGGCCATGCAGGTGAGGATGCTCTTGGAGGATGTCCCACGGTGCTGTGGGATGCAGCACTGTTTTCCCCTCAACAACTCCACCAAAACTTTCCAGGGGGGAAACAGCCATGAGCTTCGTATGTTGTAGGCCAGTTGTTCCCAGCTCAGGTTGAGTCATGGACAAATCCCCCAAACTGCTTGGACATTTTTGGCTTCTCTCAGTTAGCAGATGTGAGCGGTCCCCATTTACCACTTCATACGGGCTACTCAGGCTGGGCATCAGACCCTTTGCAAGGCCATCAGCATCACCGCTCACTGCGCCATCAGCCAAGACGCTCAACTGGGGATGGCTTTCACCCTTCTCTGAACTGACTGGGCTGAGCCCTTGGTACATGGTGGCATCTGCGCTCTCTTCGCTTTCTCTTCTGCCAGGGGACAAAGACTGCGAGTGTGCAGCCAAATCCAGGCAACCTGTGTGTGTTGGTTTAATAGCAAACTGTAGGTCTTCCAGATCTTTTGGGCTCAGAGTAGGGTGCAGGACAGACTGGCTGTTCTCCAGACCCACACCTGCCGGCTGCAAAAAAGGCTCCACTACCTGCAAGGCACCGAGCAAAGGAGTTTCCAAAAGCACACTTGAAAGCCTGCGCACGTAGCGAAAACCCACGGTAACGTCCCCACTCACAGAGAGACTCTGCCCCCAGGCATCCTGCGCTGCAGTGGGCATTATGCCCCCAGGTGTTCTTCTGCCTTGAGCTTCCTTGCAGCGTCTCAGACTTCCTTGCAGCTCAGACCCCAGCACACAAGGAGCTTTTGTTTCCAGGAGCTGTGTCCTTGCACCTTCATATGGGACAAGCTCAACGGGACTTCCAACAGCCATAGTACTCGGCGTGTTCCCACTTCCCCACGGCAGCCCACTGCTCAACACCGTGGTCTTGCCAAGGCTCACAGCACTACGTGTGGTCACAAAGCCCAGCACATCTCTAAGGTCTTCAGCCCATCCAGACTGAAAAACGCTATCTTGCTTTGGTAGTTTTGGAGCAGGAGTTTCAGAAATCACATCGTCTTTGGAGGGAGATTCACCTTCCTGCTCTTGGAAGATGTAGTACTTCCCTTTAAATTGTGCATCTCTGCAGCTTGGCAAGTACCTCTTCAGCAACACAACGTGGACAGCCTGAGCGAAGGTGGCAAAAACATGCATCTCCTTTTTCCAGCAAGCATAAACCACACTGTTTTCCACCAGTGAAGAAACTCCTTCAAATAGGATTTTGTCCTCATTTTTGTTGCAAGCCTCCTTAGTGAAAAAGCCCTGGATATAAATTATTATGTGTTTTCTGGAGCCTGCCCAGATTGTCCAGTTGCACCAGAAGTTTATGGGGGAATCATCATGGTACGCTGGAGGAGAAAACTCCCCGTACTTGTCCTTCAGGACTCTGTGGCAGCTTCTTATAGGCACATATGCCAATATCCAAGGAAACTCTGACCCTGGAAGACAAGAAAGAACAACCTCAAGTTTTCCTCCACCTCCAGTTCCCAGAGTTATTAGTCCTTACTTCCAGAAACCATTTTCAACCTCCCTTATCTCCCCATTTTGCTACATCCCACTCCCATTTGCCAAGCAACGTGCAAATCCATCAGCAGGAGAACATGCAAGTAACCCTGCGTTGGGTCCTGAGGTCAAGGGAAGGAGGCCACCTGAGCACGCACGCATGCGCCAGCCCGGAGCGTGCCTAAAACTGCCGCCCCTTCCATCCGAGTGACTGTTCCTACCCACACCTGCCAGCAACCTACCCCAAACCTCCTCCCCATCAGCGCTCACCCCACCAGTATGTGCCACTCTGGAGTACGCAGAGGGCTGGGGGCAGCTGGAGAAGCCCTGGTCACCACCACCTCCTGCCCCACAGACAGCCAGGCTGCAGCCCCACTGCTACCACCCCAGAGCAGGGCACGCTCAGGCTTTAAGTCCCCCCCCCCAACACAGCCGTGCAGGAGCACAGGCATATCCCAGCACGGCCACGCGGTGGGCGCCGCTGGTCCCAGGGATGCAGGTTCCCATCCGCAGGGTCGGGCTGTTTAGGGATCAAAGCTAAAGGCTCCAGGAATTGCCACATCGGGACAAGTTACTAAGCAATAAGTGCGCCATTGCATTTGGTTTCAGCACGTGGGCAGCATTTGTTGTTCATACACCTGCAGAGCGGGGAGGCAGGGCTCTCTTGAAGGCATTTTCATCCCCTCTGCTTTAAAGGGTTCAGCCAAGCAAGAAGCCCTCAGAGCCTCAGTAGAATGAGCAACATTAGCATCTCACCATAACTTAATTTACCTCTCAAAGTGGGAAACACCTTCCCTCAGGCAAGAAGAAATAGGGTATTTTCCAAAAAACGCTATCTTAAAGCTAGAAGAGCCACGAGCCAGCGTTAGGTTTACCCTCTGGGAGCACAATTAAAGTTTGGATTGAACTTCTGCTACTTATTTTAATTGCTGCCCAACAGTGATTTGCTACAGCACCCTTGCTCCTGCCCCCGGGGTCCGGCTCTGCAGTAGGGCTTTGGCAGCTGTACGATAGCAGCACGTGTTATCTCCCACACTAGCACTGATTTTTTCCCTTCCCCAGCACTTGCTATCAGCCATGTCCCCTTCCCTCCCTACACCACCCTGGGACCAGGCGGTTGCTCCCGGCTTTCCATGGCTGGATGTGCCCAACAAATTCTGGGGAGGATTTATTCAGGCTAAAAAAAAAGGCTGGTCTGAGAACTAACTCTTACCTGGTTTAACCTTCTGATATTCCCGAGAGGACTCACATGCCTATAAAGAAAAGCGAGTCTTATTGCAGACCTGAGTACCACTGCCCATGCTTGTAACGCTGCTCAGGGAGATCCCAGCCCGAGCGGAATGGAGCACCAAATCCACCATGTCCTGGTAGCTTGGGGTTTTGCCCATGCCTGGACTGAGCCCCTAAGCCACCTCTTTTTTTCCATGCGATAATAAATAACTCACCCATCCCTACCTCCAAAAGCATTGCCTGATTTATCCTGTTAGACCACAGCCAGTAGAAAAACACCCCCAAAACGCAGCCAGCAAAGCCCAGCCATGCTTTAATCCATAGGGACCACGCAGAAGAGAGAAGGATTTGCAAGCAGCCAGGATGCTGCACCCAGAAAGGGAGTTTCCTACAAAGAACCGAGTCCCCGCTTCCCATCACTCACCCCCGGGGCAGCATGGGCAGCATCGCAGCGGGCAGCATCGCAGCGGGACCGCAGCATCGCAGCCGCTCCCCACGCCCAGGGCACCAGGAGCAGGGCCAGAAGCATCGGCGAGGGCAAAGGCTTCATGGCAGAGGTTCACCAGAGGCACAGCATTAAAACGAGACCAAAAAAAGAAAAGGAAAACCTCTCCCTCCCTAAAACAATCCCTCTGGTAGAGCAAATGCAGGATCACCACCTTTCCCAACCCCTCTCCAAAATGCATCCCTGCAGCAAAGGGTCTGGTCTAGGAGCCCACTCACTCATATACTGCCCTGCTACCCCTGTGATAGCAATTAGCTAATCATCAATGAAATGAGGCCAGCTATCACTCGTTAGGGACAGACCTGCTCTTTCAATTCGCCATCCAGTATTCCTCCTGTCTTGGGTGTTTTGGTGAGAAGGCATTACCCATTTATAATGCATAATCCTATAAACTGGAATTAAAGGGATGCTGATACCTCGACCTGACCTAGAAGCAGAGCCGGAGTTGCTTGTTTTCATTAAAAAAAAAAAAAAAAAGATTCAATTACTGGAGGGGGAAAAAAAAAAGCCCTAATGTAAAAGTGAGTGTTTTCATCACAACATTTTAACCCGCTTCTGCTGAAGGCTGTGATTTCCCCCGGGGCTGCGCTGTCCTGACACAGGACTGAGTAAAACAGCTGAAACCGCCTTGAAACACAAGCAGCTTCTCTCCTCATCCACACTTAGTGAAGTGTGGAAAGCAAATAGCCCAGGTGATGATGTGTAAATTATTAGATGCTTAAAATTCTTTCAGCTGTAATAGTCTAACTTGTCATTAGGGGCCACGCAGATAAGGCAATTAGGCTGTCTGACATGCGGCTTTGACAATATTCCTTTTAAAATGTCAATCATCATTTAGCAAAATAAAATTAAAAAAACCCTTTTTTTCTTCGAAGTCATCACAGCTTGACAGGCTGACGGATGTTCAGGGACAAATACACCCATTTTGTTCGTGGGTCGAAACAAGCAGCGCATCAGACCTTCCCAACCGCCCAGCGTCCGCAGCGGCGTTGGTGCGAGCGACCGCGTCCCAGCTCCCGATTTTTAAGCTTTTCCGCCCATCCCTCCTGCGGTCCCGACGGCCAAAAGGTCAGCAAGAGGCTGTGATTCTTCCAGCGGCGCACACCTTCTCCTCCCATGGCCGGGTGTCTGTAGCTACACACGTCCAAAGCGACCCTAAATTCTCTCTCGCTGTCTTAGGGCAGGCGTGGACGGAGCTGCAGACCCCGCTCCACGCTTACCGTGTAAATGGGGTTTGCCCTCATGGACGTCAAACAGCGTTGTACTACTGGGATGTAAACCCTGGAAGATAAGCGTCCTGGCTGGACGCCCTGCAGCGAAGCGGGGAGGTCCCTAAAGTACCGTTTGGTTTGAGAGAAGACCAGGAACGTTTGCTTGATTTTAGCTTAGCAGATGGTGGAGTGGAGATGGTGAAATAAATCGTAAGGCCAAGTTTATTTTCAATTTGCCGATACGAAAGTATTGGAGTGAGGAATTTTAACATGTAGGGGGTCTTTTTGTTTGTTTG
The DNA here is from genome assembly GCF_030936135.1 of Gavia stellata. Taxonomy (NCBI): domain Eukaryota; kingdom Metazoa; phylum Chordata; class Aves; order Gaviiformes; family Gaviidae; genus Gavia; species Gavia stellata. The sequence goes on along the minus strand of NC_082616.1, from coordinate 1,540,268 downwards.
GTACCTTTTTTTTCTTTTGAGTTTTATCATATTTCCATTAAAATGTAAATTGTCCATTGGGATGTTTGGCCCTTTTGACTAAATCCTTGTGCTCAGTGGTTGCTGCTTTTCTTATTTATTTTGGGGCTGCCTGGCCCGAGCGTATCTGTCGGAGGAGAGCCGGCGGGCACATTCGCGCTGGCCCATGCTGAGTTGCACGGACAAAATGCACCACGGGGCCAAAAAAACCCGAATTGCGGGTCTCATCCTCTCTACCAGCTCCCGCACTCCCGGTTTCTCGGGACGGGGTTGAACCTCTCCCAGGACAAGCTGATGGACCTGGATCGACCCTCAGCAGCCGGGCAGCTCCGAAGATGCCGAGGTACCTGGACCGGCCGCAGCCGCTGCGGGGAACGCAGCCGCCGCGGGGAACGCAGCCGCCTTGGGGACTGCCGGTGCGGACAAGACCATCAAAGGGAGACACCAAAATTAAGCTAATTTCAGCAAGCGGTGTAATTTCCCCTCCCCGGGCAGCGTGACGTACCTGGTGCTCCTACTTAAAACTGTCTGCTGTCATTTATGAGGCAATATAAGCCGGCTGAGAGCTTGGGATAGATAAATTTACCATCTACCTCCCTCTAGTGCTTGCATTGCTGCATAAAGAGAGAGGGAAAATCACGCTGGGCAATAGTTATTTTATTTTCTTTCTTAGAAAATCAAAGTCACTGAACACTTTCATTCTTTTTGTTGTTTATTCATGATTCTCTTATGCATCAAAAGCGAATGGGAAGAGCTAAAGGGGGACGAGAAATTAGGAGTTCACTCATCACCTCGCTAACTAGACATAACTACGGTCCAAAAAAAAAGGGTAACTTGGGTGGCAGCTAAACGCTGCTGCAAAAAACAACGTTTTTACCAAAGTTGAGAATATTCTTTAGGAAAAATGGTGACCTCACTGATGAGCTCTTTTTTTCACAAGTTTCAAAAGTTGTGTTCTTCTTTAGAGCTCGGCAGAGCACCCAGCTAAATACCGGGGGATGCATCCTGGGTGCCCATCTTAACGGCTCCATCCCTCCGAGTGAGCCGACAGTGCCGTGCTTGCAGGGGCTACTCTATTATTTATATATACATTATGTAGAACGAGATCCCGTATTTAGTTACCAGAGATAAGCATCAGTTTAATTCCCATTTCTTTATGTCGCTCGTTAGCCAGATTGATTTTAGGTCTGTTGGGGCCAAAGATGCAATTATGCTCTTAGATACAATTAAAGGTAAGGGATTTCTCAGGAGCTGATGTTTTCCTTAAATACGGAGTTGGCTTTCCTTGATCACCGTCTGCTTTTCATTGATTTGGCTGCTAATCCTCTGGACTGTGCTCAGGGATGTTTTAATGAGCGATGCCATCACGCTCCAGTTTATCATAGTGTTCTACCCATGTTGGTGGTGAACTGTAATACTATTAGTAAACCCAATACATAGTTTAGTCTTTGCGTTTTGTGGGATTTCTATAGACGAACTGCATAAATTGCACACCCGCAAGATTTGTGTAAGAAGATGTGTAGTGTGGGAGGGCTAAAGTGATTTTTCTCTGCGCTTTCTGGTGCCTTCAAGGCACCTATTCCTTCTTTATCCTGACCTGGGAGTCCGTGGGCACCATTATTTAACCTCAGTGGGAGAAAGCTATAGGATCAATACGCAATGTAAATCTTGATTTAAAGAGTCCCACCGTTGATTGCAGAGCATCTCATGTTTGCATGGAGCCCACCTCCGTAGCTCTTAGAGCTCAGATGTTTGTGTGGCTATATCCAGATGTAGAGCCCAGATGTTTCTGTCCAGATGTTTGTGTGGCTGTGTCCAGATGTAGAGTCCAGCTGTGCCTATGGCCTTCTCTCTGTAAAACGATATAAAAGGTCCTGAAGATGACAATAAATTGTATAAGTGAGCAAGTCCCTAGCTCTCTTCATGTACCCGGTAAGCAGATGGAGCTACACCAGCAGGACCAAGTTTCAGCGCTGACCTGCAGACGATACCGGGGGGGACGGGACACTCAAAGCCCATCCTGGCTTGAAAGACCACAAACTTCTGAGTTTTGACCTCTTTGTGAGATGAGATGGAAAGGAATGCCGCTGCATGCCAAGAAACCAACAGCTCACGGGCATTTCCCAGCAGACGGGCCCCGGTGATGGGATACATGCCTCCAGCCCCACCGGCCCGCTGACCTCTTGATCCAAAACCAGGCTGGCCCAGGGCTCCTGCAGCCCCTGCCCCACCTTGCTTGGGGGCAGCAAAGCCTTTGCCCCATCTCTGCCTTGCCTGTATTTCATGGTACAGTTTATCCCCCTCCCCAACACCCAAAAAATAAATAAAAAAGAAAAAGGGAAAAGGAAAAAATAAAAAAGGAATAAAGGAAAAAGGAAAAAAGGAGAAGGAGGAGAAAAAGATGAAGAGGAAGAAAAGGGGAAAGGGAAAAAGGAAAGAAAATTAAAAAAGGAAAAAAAGGGAAAAGGGTGGAAAGGGGGAAAAGGAAAAGAGAAAAAGCAGTACACTTCTGTGTACTGTACAAGTCTGTGTCTGGTAGGAATATACTTTTTTTTTTCTAGCTGCCAATTCACCCTGGGGCGTCAGGCACGTGGGTGAGGTGGCACCTCCCGTGCCCACCTTTCCCCCTGGCAATCAGCAGCGCTAGAGGAAAAAAAGATGCCACGATTACCAAATACCCTTCTCCGCCATCCGCACCCGGTTAATGAGTAACCCTGAAAATTTGCCTCCCTCGTTACTGACTGAGCGCGCGCACCCCTTGCCCTTCTCGTTTTGCCTCCCATCCCGGGGCTGGGGCTTTCCCAGAGGAGCGGCTTTGGGAAATGTCCTCGTCCCTCTGTTTAGAAGAGGTGGGATTTCCCCCAGCCGCTCCCCGGTCAGCAATTTCTGTGCCCGTGGCTGAGTTCGGGTGACGTTCGGCCCAGCCGGCGTCCGATGGGGCGAGTTCACGAGGTGCCGGTTTTGCTTGGGCTGTGGCAGAGGTCGAGCGCGGCCGTCGCTCTGCCCTGATGGGCACAACAACAAAAAAAGAGGTTTCCAACTCTTTGAGCTGAAAGCGCGGCATCAACGTGACGGCAGACAAACTGCTCTCCAGAACACGCAGTAAAACACATTTTAAAAGAGGTGATAGAAATATAAATACCTGCAGAAACATTTTTCAACAAAATATTTGGGAGATTGGGAAGCTGATGCCTCTCACCCACACGACGTGCGAGCCGCTGCTTCATTGTGCTCAGCCTTTTTTCACTCGGTTAATTCAGCTTTGCTCTGATGAACCGTTTTCAAAACCAAAGGAAGTATTTCCCTGCTAATAGCTCCCAAGACCGGTTTTCCGTCGGGAAAGCAGGTTTATAAGTGAGCCCATGTGCCCACAGCAATACGTGGGGAATTGGGCTCTGCAGGGAATCCCGAAAGATGGAGAAAACAGAGCCCTCACCCCGCTTCAGCAGATGGAGGCCACCTATCCAACTCTTTGATGGTTCCTTATTCCGGTTATGAGCCCAACACGACCCCGTCTGCGAGCCTTTCCTCCGCCGGCAGCACCGCAGGTTGACGCTTTGCTCTGATGTTTCCCCATCGCCCGTTTTAAAGGGCATCGCAAGAAACTCACACCTAAAATTGGTGAAGCCCTTTGTTCCTCCCCGAGCCTTAGTCCAGGCTTTCAGTGGAGCTGCTGACCTGGTGGGTGCCAAAAATCCCACCATCCCTGCCGGGAGCCGCCGAGGAGGCTGATGAGCATAAAGGGGCCGGGAGGAAGGAAGCGCATCTCTGAATTGCTATGGGACCCCCCCTCTCTGGCCGTGGATGACCCCTGGGGCTGCGGCGGGGCTTGTCCTCCTCCGGAGGAAACCAAACCAACCAAAAAAAACCCAAGCCAGATGGGGGAGGACCACCGAGGGAACGGGAGGTGCGGCCGAGCCGGGTGGCGGAGGAGAGGGCGATGGTGTGGCTGAGCCAGCGAGGAAGACGAGGCTGCCAGGGGGGGCTGAAGGCTTCCCAGGAAGGGTCTGGGGATGGATGCCTGGATGCCGGTAGTGCTCTTCCGTTCAAAAGATGTTTGCAGCAGCCCTTTTCCCTGTTTCCAGGTATCTGAGGATGCCGAGCCGGATTGCTTGGCCGAGTGTGCCCAGCGAGAGGGGACTGCCAGGGCCCTGGGGGCATGACACAAGTGCCCCCCGAGACGGCCCGTTCGGCTTCTCCATGGCCGGGGGAGAGCAAAGAGCCCACGCTGCCAGGATGCCGAGGGCGTCAGCACCTCGGCACCGTCCCAGCCCGGGCAGAGCCCAGGTCAGCACCTACATTGCCCAGCTGATGCTTGACACAAGCGCCTCACGGTCCGGAGGGTGCGGCACAATAAATGCTCTTGCAGGCAGGAGGGAAGTTACTCTCTCCACGCGCATCTTGTTTCTTAGCCCTGTAAGCCACTGCGACTGTTTTCAGACACTGGGTCACATCAACCCACGATCTGGGACAGTACAGCTCTCTTTTAACCTTCTTGTTCCAGCCCAAATCCCAGCCCGCGCTCAGGATGGATCCCCCGCGGAGGTTTCCTCTCCCCCAGCTGTGATGGAGGGTATCAAAGAAAGTCAATCTCAACATCTCCCCAGTGACAGTAATTTCTGCTTGATGGTGGTGGAGAGGAGACCCATTGCTGGGACAAGACAGATGCCAGAAGCAACATCTGGCAGGACCACAGCCTCTTCCCTGCAGCCCTGTGCCCTCCCCAGTGCAATTTATGCCCCCCGAGTCGCTCCTGGCAGAGGCAGACGCTGCCCTTCCGCCCCAGACGCAGGGGACGATGGCGGGCGAGAGGGCTGGCGGCCGTCCCTTCGACCCCAGGAGGTTCCCAAGCCAGGGCTCGCTTGGGAGGACCAGCTCTGGAGGACCCGGGAAGGCTCGCATCCAGCCAGGCACCGGCCGGCTCACCCCATTCCCAGAGCGGTTCCCACCTTCTGCACATCCCGAGCAGCAGGAGGAAGGAAAGGCGGAACAAAAGCCCCGCGGCGACGATGCCCCGGCCGCTGACCCACGCGGCCGGCCAGGCTGCTCATTCTGGTGGGAGGAAACCCAGGCTGCAGGCAGCTTTGTTTCCTTCTGCAAACCACTGCAAAACTGATTTATATTAAAAATAAAGAGCACACAATACCGAAGTGGTTGGGGTTTTTCTATTAATCTCTCAGCAGTCAGCTGCAAACCTAACAAATCCCCTGAAACAGCAGCGGGGAGCCGTGTCCTAGCTTGTTCCTCCCTGCCCCCTTTTACAGCTAAAAATAATCAATAACGACTGTCCGAAACAGAGAGACCAAAGCAATTTTACAGGCTGTGGGATCATGACTCATATTTTTCCTCGTGCGCTGCCTGGGCACAAAAAAACCCACAGGGCTGCGTTTCCCAGTAGCCGTGGTGGAAAATCACCTCCGAACCGCCGGGGACCTGGATGGAGGGGCCGCCGTCGACAGGATGAGCTCCCGCATCCCCTCCTTTTGCCGTGATCCTGCAGTGATGCTTTGCCGGGAAGAAATGAAAATAAAAACAATGCGGCCGGGTTGAGAGCGGTGTTATCCCCTCTGCTTTATGCAAGCAAGCTTTAATTGGACCGCCCGGGAGCAATAAGCCCCGGGGAGGCAGCGGTTGTTGTTATTCTGCTGGAAATTGCTGTTTTCAGCCGCCGTAGGCAGCAGAAGGGACTTGTCCGGGGTTTCCTGGGGTGACAACAGTGCTTGAGGATATTTCTATCCAAATACCCACCCAGAAGGGGCCACTCTCCTTCCCGGGCAGCGACCCTGCTCGGGTGGGTCCATCTCTCTCACGCACGTCTGCATGCGGCCGTTTTGCCTCGAGAAGTCGCAGCAGCCCCAAAGGAGACGCTGGCAACAGCCAAACTGGGGCCCGTTTCCTCTGCGGCGACCACATTTCAAGATCCAATAACAAAAACCAGCATTTCCCACCCGTCTCGCTGCCGTGCTGGCTCCCACCGCGTCCGGGGAGTTTGCCGGGGAGGGGAAGACGCAGCCTCGTGTCTCTGCGTTGGCGTTGCCGACGCGGGAGAAGCCCAGCGCCTTGGGGAGTTCCCCAGCCTGGCAATAAAATGAGCTCTATTGCTCCTTTCTGCCCCAAAACGGCCTGGCCTGGCCTCGGAAAGGCGGTGGCGTGATGCCAGCACAGTGGCGCATAGCGAACCGCTGCTTAGCTCCCGCCCCAAACTTTCAGGATGACTGTACCTAGATCCATGTGCTGAGAAACACGCTTTTTTGGCAGCCGGATCCCCTCTCCCCCACCGCGTTTCCTTCCCCACTGCTCTCTCGCAGCAGCACATGTGGGTGTGAGGCGGCCACGACCCTTTGCCATTCCTCTCCGTGTTGGTTCATTATTGCAAAGCTGCGGGGGGGAAGAAATCCTGACACCACCATTAAAAAAAAAAAAAGCTGAAACACCTGAAAAAAGCAAAAAAAAAAAAAGAGGCCACTAAGGCTGTGGCCAGATCGGTGTGATTTACTCCCTGCCTGCTCAGGAATGGGGTGCCAAGGGGTTGCACGGGTCCCATCCTGACCCCGGCACAGGCTCAGCGCAGACTGACACTCTTTGCATCGGGTTACCCCCGTTTCAAGCCAGCGTGGCCCGGGTGATGTGCTGGTCTGCAAAAAGACTGACCCATCACAGCTACGCGTAGGGCGGGCGAGCCTGCCTGGTGTCAAAGCAGAACACCCCGTGAAGATGAGGAGGTATTTTCCCAAAGCCCTGGATGGACCTGCACAGCCCTGGATGGACCTGCACAGCCCCGGTTAGACAAGCTCCCCATCTACCCCGGGTTAATACGCACCCCATCTTCTCAACAAGGTCTGTTACACACGCGGTTGCTTCTAATGCTCACGATGCGTAGGTAGGGATGGGGTCACATTGCTGAACCCTCGACCAGACGCGTGCACCGAGCTGGTGGTGGTGACCGAGGGCTGGCGGTGGGCTCTGCAGGGGATGCTCATCGCCCCGCGCACAGACGCGCATGGCCAAAGGGCTTGAAGGCAGAGGCAGCGATCTGACGCACGGCGCTTGCCTACCCCAGATGCTTTCAAATATGCTTTATTTGCACTGATAACCCCCTCTCTTCTCATCTCCTTTGGCCCCATCACAGTCAGCAGCTCCCCCAGGAGTCTGGCAGCGCCGTCGCCTTGCGACTCTCTGCATGGGGAAAGGTTTCCTTTCCAACGTGCTGCCACCGGCTTCACTGGGCACGTAGCGAAGCTGGGACTGGAACGTGCTGGAGGAAGGCAGCAGGGTTTGCTGGGGCGTGAAAGCCCCCGCGACGCTTGCAAAGAAGCCGGCGCTTTGATGTTGCAGCCGGGAAGTGGTTTAAGAAACAGTGCAAAAGTTCAAATCGAGAACACGTCACCGCTTTTTCCTCCAACGCCTCTAACTGCGTGTGATTCTGGAGAACGATGTTACTCCTGGTACAGAGCTACTCTTCCCGCTCTTGCTGAAGATTTTAACACAGAGGAGAAGCAAAGAGAAACATTGACAATCCAACAAACAAATCATAATAATGAGGACAAAGCCCAGCTCTGAAAGGCTGCAGGAACTGCTGCTCCACACGCCTGTGCAACGGAGCCACCAAGGGATTTTTTTATGTCTGGCAGCATCTCTTTGGAAACCATCCAGGTACAAGCCATCACACATCCAGCTTCAGCCAAAAGTTGGATATTTTGGTGGAAACCCCCTGGGGAACGGGCTGCTCGGAAGCAACCCACCGCACGCACCGAGGGCGTTCAACGAAGCCGGCGGCAAAACCCTGCCTGATGTCAAGGCAGACCCGAGCTTACCCTGAAAGGTCTAAATCCTGGATGCTTTGTGAGTGCTCGCAGGGGTGACGACTGGGTCCGCGCCGGCAGCAGCCACCGCCCCAAGCATCACCCCACCACACATCAGCTCTTTGAGAGAAAAATCAGGAACGTGCCCAATTCTTCCAGCAGGACATTGAAATGGCCACGCCAGTAACGTGAACGTCCTCAAACAACAGACTGGAAGAGCTATCGAAGGGGAATTTCCCCTCCTTTCAGCCTGAACTCTCTTTTACTTCTCCCAATGACTTCACATGAAGGAATCCAGATGTTAAACATGGCAGCTGGTGTGCGACACTTCCCCGCTCTCCTGGCCGGCTGGGCTGTGCAGGCGCTCAGGAGCAAAAACCTGGCTGAGCAATAGCTTGCGTTAGCTGAACGACTGCCAGCAGCCTCAGCAATTCCCCAACCGACAGGAAAAATCCCACCTGGAGTAAACCAGGATGATGGCTGGTTAAAAAAAAAAAAAAAAAATAGACCAAGGAAACTTCGCAGCTCTTCACGGCTTTGAAAATTAAAATGAAATTTAAAAAAGCTAATAAAAGACATGCTTGGAAAGGGTATTTGTAAAATGGTAGCTTGACCCCCAATTATGTGCATCTCTGTTCAAAGCAATCGGGCTGCGAGCGCCTGCGCTGCCGCGGGGGAGGCTGCTCCCATCCGCCATCCGCACCGGGCTGGGGAAGATCTCGTGCAAGAGATAACTCTGCTGGGGTCAGTTCAGCCGGTAAAGCGCATTTTTAACAAATAAATCTGTTCGCAGCGGAAAAGACCAGGCAAGACCGTCCATCCCCAGGCGAAGATTCGCAAGTGTCTATCGGCCACCAGCACCCAGGAAAAATCCCCCCCGTTGGGGTGTTTGTGCTCGGCTGGGTGCTGTGGGGCTGGTCCAGCTTCACGGCTTTTGAGGTCTCCAGCTCCAGTTTGGTTGGAAAGGGCTCGTCCGCCGCCGCCCTCGCCCCGGCAGCGTGCTCGCCACGGAGCAGAGGGGCTGGGAGAGTCAACCGCATTCTTTAAATGCAGAAGTATTTCGACAGCCAGGCTTATGGCAAATGATCCTAATGAAAAGCAGCTGCCTCGTGCCTGTAAATAGGAATCTCTACGCAGTGTTTTGCCCTAATAGAGTAAAATCAGAAGATAGGGGTTTTTTATATATATATAGCAAAAGACTTGCAGTCTCAAATCTAAACTTTATTTCAGGCCAGCGCCGTTGGTTGGAGCTGGAGGGTTTAGAGACAATCATTTATTGAAATAATTTATTCAATAATTAATAATCTATTCACTCAGACTCAAAGCCCACCCGAGGCTTCGCTCTGGCCACAGCTCCCCGGCTTTGGGGGGGGTCTGAGGACACAGCACCGGCTCTGCTCCTGCCCCCCCAGCACCCTTCAGCCCCCCAGCTCCGCTGGGCTGGGACTGCCAGGCAAACCCTCGGCTGCCATCGCACCAGCATCTGGGGACAACGTCCTTTGGTCGGGGCATCGCTGTTTCAGAAGACAACCTGCGTCTGAACACCCCAGCCTCTGCAAAAAACACTCAGCAATGGAGCTGTCAAGTGACCTCAAACAGCCTTAAATATCTTTCCCTGCCTCCAGCCGCGCTGTAAATCCCTCTGGCAAGAGGGATAGGCTTTATATCACACAAACCTCTTCGCTCCCGGCCCTCCCTCGCTCCCCCGGGCTGGTTTCTCTGCCAGGTCCCTCCTCGTTGGCCTCCCCAAGCTCTGGCTGGTGGCTCAGCCCCAGCTGGGCTTGTGTGGTACAGCCATGGAGAAATTCGGCTTAACCTTCCTCACCGAGCAGGCACTCATCCCAATGAAAACTCGTCCGTGATGCAGAGTGTAAGCCGGGGCTGCGGTGCCTGCCCAAGCCCAACCATCTCCATCCAGGTTAACAGCGGATGCTCCAGCAGTGGGTGGATGTGGACACGGGTGGACAGAGCCGCAGAAGCCTGTGTGAGAGGCAAGGACCACTGCTGTGGGGCAGGGCCGCTTGCCCATCCCGTCCTATCCCATACCTACAGGCATCAGGGCAAAACACTTATCGATTTCCAAGTGGCCTTTCCTTCCCAGGCAGTTTCACAGGCAGCAAAAATGGTTGAGAAATGGCATTTACTCTGTGCTCAGTGCTGGTGAGGCCGCACCTCGAATGCTGTGTTCAGTTTTGGGCCCCTCACTCCAAGAAGGACATTGAGGTGCTGGAGCGTGTCCAGAGAAGGGCGACGGAGCTGGTGAGGGGTCTGGAGCACAAGTCTGATGAGGAGCGGCTGAGGGAGCTGGGGGTGTTCAGTCTGGAGAAGAGGAGGCTGAGGGGAGACCTCATCGCTCTCCACAACCGCCTGAAAGGGGGTTGTGGTGAGGTGGGTGTTGGTCTCTTCTCCCAAGTGACAAGTGATGGGACAAGAGGAAATGGCCTCAAGTTGCACCAGGGGAGGTTCAGGCTGGATATTAGGAAAAATGTCTTTCCTGAGAGAGCGGTGAAGCACTGGAAGAGGCTGCCGAGGGAGGTGGTGGAGTCACCATCGCTGGAGGGGTTCAAGGAACGTGTGGATGTGGCACTGTGGGACATGGTTTAATGGGCATGGTGGGGTTGGGTTGGTGGTTGGACTTGATGATCTTACAGGTCGTTTCCAACCTTAGTGATTCTGTGATTCTAAGGGGACAGTCTCCTGTGGAAGGAAGGAGCGAGAACCAAAGCATAACCCTCAAGTATTAGGTTAATAGTAGACACATGAGCAATGAACATTGCCACCACTGAGTGACACCAGCTTTCTGTCTTTCTCCACTCGCTGCTTCTCGCTCGAGAAGCTGGCAAGGTGTCCACAGAGCCAGAGTTACTCTTGCTTCAAAAGCCTGGGCTTTAAGACTGTCTTTTTGGGGAGTCTCTTCAAAATGAAGACAACAGTCAGTAAATGAGCACTGCCTACGTGCAATGGCTTGTTGTGAAAATGAGGAAAATAATTACCTTCTGTGCAGTTATTACAGAGTTGGTGTTCCTGCATGTTGTACTGCTGGTAATTGCCAGGAATTTCATATAAGAAGAAAACAATGATTTTTGGCCGGCTCCTGACAACACTACTGGACGTGAACATAGGAACCAGCACCAGGTCAGGCCAATGGTCCATCTAGCTCCGTGCCTTCGCCTCCAACAATGGCGACGAGCAAACGACCAGGGAAGAGCGAGAACAAGACAACCTTGTAAGGTGTTTGCCCCAAAGTGCTCTCCTGCCTTCAACTGGTTTCAGCGCAGGGGGTCTCCTGAGCCAGTTGTGATTTCTGCTCGGTGACACCCACCACACAAACACACTGAGCTCCTGAAGCAGACTCCCTTTTTCCAGTACTTGCCCAGTCTCCTCTTGAGCCCGTGTAAATTTTGAGCATCCAAAAATCCTCAGACAGGGACCTCCGCAGGTCCACTGCCTGCTGTGTAAAACACACACCAGTTTTTGTTGTGCTCCTGGCTTCGAGTGGCTCCCTTTGAAGACTCCCACTTCTTGCTTTTCCAGGCCAGTCATGATTTTGTAGACCTCTGTCATGCTCCTCTTCAGTCATTTCTTTCCAACTTGTAAGTCGTACCTCACATAACTGTTCCCAAGACTGAAGCTGCTCAGTGTGGATCTTTGTTGTCTCCTTCCGCACCTTCTGCAGTTCTCCTGTCCTTTTTAGATGAGGAAACATGAACCGCATGCACTAATGAAGACACGGATAGACCATGGAGTTAGAGTGCCATAAAGATGTAGTCTATCGCTTTCCTTGCCATGTTTGGCGTGTGATGGGCTTTGACCACTACCTACAGCAACCCCAAGGTCCTGCTCCAGAGTGGCACCAGATTACACTACCTTCTCCCCTCACTGTTTCATCTTCCACCTACCCTCCTTCATGTCTACCTCCCGTTTTACTTGGTCTCCTACAGCCCTTCTGAACTCCTCCCAGGCTGCCCGTATCCTCATCACCACCACCCTCAAAAACTTCATCTCATGAGCAAGCTGTCCCTTCCCACTGCTCATCTCCAGTTCAGCATGAATACATTGAAGATCATCTAGGTTCTTCTAAGAACCTACCCTGTGTTCACCGCCTAGGACCAAAGATGGTGAGCAAGAAGGGTGGTCCAAATAAGAAAGATCTAATTTCTGTTACAGAGCATTTGGCTTTTCTCAAAAATACGTGTCTCAAATCTTTCCTGAGAGCGCGAGTGGTTAGGGACAAAAGCTGTTCACTGCATTTTGGGATGTATTTATACAGCACATCTCAGATGCTCTCTTCCTCCGCAGTAGCTCCGTGAGTCAGTGCGGAAGCATCCCAGGGCTGAGTTTCAGAGGTTATCCTTTTTTTCCCCCCCAAATGCCAGTCCAGGAGGATACAATGCAGCTGGTAAAAGCACTGAGCTCTTCTAACTCTTTATCCTGTTTCTTAAATACCAGACTATTTTTCCTCTAAGGGTGTGTTTATAAAGATTTTCAAATCTTAACATGAACAAAAATTCCCCAGAGTAGAGGCTGGCATCACGCCACGCTATATATCATTATAAAAGACAAATTCCAGACACTGGGATATTCAGAACAGACCAGAAATAAAAGGAAGAAACTCAAGGGGAATATAAAGAGAAGTAGGCAGAAGGGATTTTTAATATAATGTTAAAGCAGCGCTCGTGTATTTAAGCAAACACTGAGTGACTAAATGAAATGCCAGTTGTAGCATTTTTCTTTTGCCCCATTCGGGCCCTTTTGTCCCACAGATCTCCCTTCTGGGGATAGAAACAATAACGTCAGCCCCAAAGCACCATGTTTATCTGCTCACCCTCACAGAGCTACAGCCGCTTGGGTATTCTCGTGGTTGTTCAGCCCCTGGAGACATGCAAGGTGTAAACATAGGAGCGCGGGAAGTCGTTTCAGCAAGCCTCAGCTGGCAAGAGGAGTGGGGTGGGTGAAGTCCGTCATTCATCGCTTCAGCTGATCTACACCAGACTGGGTGCAGCGCCGTTCTTGCCCGGCTGGATTGCTGCTTGAAGCGCGCAACTGCTTGATTACAGGCGTGATGTAGGTCTGAAATCATGCTGGCCTCTGACGCTTTTTTCCCCTAGCCTGGTGAAACCGGGAGAGGCGACGTCTTTATCATTTGGGCTTCTCCTGTTTACTGCAACACTTTCGGACACAACCCTGCACACTCATCGGTTAAGGAAGTAAAGGATAACTCTACCGCATTACGTAGGAGCCTCCTCTCTAGACAGGCACTTCGGGGGTGGACGTAAATAGGATGGCATGTGAAGGTGTATCTTCTCTAGCATACTTCACGTTTAGCAAACACGGCTTAAGGATTTCCTGAACAGAGTCACCATCACTGGAGGTGTTCAAGGAACATGTGGATGTGGCACTGTGGGACATGGTTTAGTGGGCATGGTGGGGTTGGTTGATGGTTGGACTTGATGATCTTACAGGTCTTTTCCAACCTTAGTGATTCTGTGATTCAATGAAAGCTGCGCTGCGTGCGACAGCCACGGACAAAGCTGTAGTCTGTGAGTCTCCCTATCCCCCTTTGACCTCTGCAATCTCCTAGAGATCAAAGTTCACTGATGTCCTCCCCTGGTTTAGGTGAGGGACAATATAGTGTCGCTGAATTCAACCACAGCTTTCTCTGCTGAGAGGTTAAACTGCAGCAACTTCCCTTGCTTCTCCAGGCAGGAGGCACGGGGATTCGGAGAGTTACCCAACGCAAAATAAACAGGGAATTCATTTCATCAAGTGCCCTTGTTCTTTGGAGGCACGAAAGGCAAAGGACTGAATCAGAGAGGTGGGGAATGAAGAACTCCTAATTATTAAGTCCCATTAAAAATTTCAGTTCAAAACTCATCAGTGTAATTAGGTCAGTATTAATTACCTTGAGTGAATGATTCAGATCTCTCTGGCATTAAACAGCAGCTACGTACAACAAACATCCTAAAACAGGGAAAATCCAAAACAGACCACCTGAGAACAAGCAAAAATAAACCAGGGGAAAGGATATTACACTCTTAACCACCGTCTTCTCTCCCGCCCTAAAACACACTCAGAGTAAGGGAAAAGCCTGTGCACGCGTGAGAGGACCCTCACGTGTGCTGCAACTGCCTGGAAAATGGGATAAAGGACCAGGCATCATCTGAGCATTACTAAGCTGGGTCCATGCCAGTTCCTCCTCCCAAGACACAGGCACATATTTCACGTCTCCTTGAGCAGGGAAACTTTCTAGCAGGCAGCTGCAACTACATCACACAGTATGGCTCAGGCAACACACAAGAAAGCTGGAAAATACAACAGATTTGGGCATACGCAAATGCAATTTTGGTGTAGCAACTAGTAGGAAATCAGTTCTAAAGTTAGATCAAAAGTGATTATTTTGAAAAAAAATTTGAGATTCTCCCATTAGAGGTCCAGAGACAACTCCTCCATAATGCCCCTACTGTGACATTCACTTTAGAGCAACTCTGAACCCAATTTTCTCGTGCTTAATATTCTTTCACTTGTAGCTAAAATGGTTTATGTTGCTTTCCTGTGAGGAAGAAAGGACAGGAATTAAAAAGCAGGAAGCTAGAGGAGAATAAATGAATAATCAGCATCAAATACGAACTGCTGACACACATCACATGAAGGTATACTTCACAGATGAAAAAAAGCTCTGTTCAATGCATCACGTAACCGATAACTGACGACCTATAAAACTTTCAGTTTCTCCTGTTACACTTCGTTACTAAAAGATCCAAGAGCATCAGGTTTAAGTTACATCACCCATGGCTGGACCACCAGCACCCGCTGAGGATGGTGGAATGGTCCATTCCAAAAAGCTATAGATAGATTGTAAAATAAAGATACCCTTCACGCTAAACCCATGTGCCGTATGGATTCTCAGGGGCCAACACCTCCCTCGGTGCATGTTTTCCTCCGCATCCAGAGTGCTTCAGTAGCGCTGCAAGGCTTCTACCAAGTAGGGATAGAAGAGGAAGGAGAACAGCACAGCATACTATCAGTAAGTACCAGTTCTCACATAACACGGTGTTTTGCTCACCAGCACCAAGACCCTGTTCTGAGACCTGAGATCCTCAGAGTCTCAGCTCTCGGAGCAAGACGCAAGTTTGCACTGCTCAAGTAAACTCTTCAAGCTTTTAGGCGCAGATTTCTGGCTTTGATAAGGATGGGTGTTAGTACTTGTGTCCACTCCAAATTTCGAGGGAGGGAGGAGACAGCTGACTAATGATTTTCTCATTCCTGGAGTTCCAGATACTGAATTTTCATACAGCACATAATTATGTCGCAGAGCTCTTTGCCAGAGCATGCAGTGAAGTTAAAAAAACCCAGACAAATTCCTGGAAGATATTCTTGTTGCTCATCACTAACCACCACGAAGCCACTTCTAATCATGATTAAAGGCTCTCCCAAGCTGCCAGAAGCATTTTGTGCTTCCTCTGAGGGGCTTGAAGGACCAATCTAGCCTTGGTTTGGCCCAATACAGCTTGTCCTCGAGCATAGGTTAGAACAATCCAGGTTATATTTATAGAGAGAACAGATGACAGCTCTAATAAAAAGAATAAATCCTCAGACTAGTTCCAACAAGGAACCCTCTGAAATCTGAGGGGCACAAGCAAAGCTAGGCTGTGCAGCTCGCCTCACTTGAAACTCATCCGATTTCTAGGTATCTTAAAGCACGGCTGAGGTTTCAACTTTTTTCATAATGATATCCATCATTATCTTCATCTAAATGTCATTTAGTATTTTTGCTGAGCACCTGGGATTGTACCAAAACCATGTAGGATAGATTTCAGAGAAACACAAATCGCTGGCCTCTCTGACATTTATTTTCACCTAAGCAAAGTGGTTAAACAACTAAAAGATGACAAAATTTTCCCTCCGGTCTCTTAGGCAGCTGCCAAACCTGGGTGTAAAGCAGAAGTCTGTTTCCTCCCATACCAGAAAGATTGAAGGGAAAGGAAAACAGACAAATTCCTTTGTTTTTACATCTTCAAAAACACTCCATCACACTTCACACTGTGCATAACAAGGGATCCATCTTAGCAAGGGCTCATTTGTTCCTTCAGCTTACCCTATGATTTCCTACCCTGGCTGTTGCTTACCTGAAAGCTTTTGCAGTGTCTGTAGTGGGGATTTTTGACACACCCACACCCCCATCATTTGTATATGCTTCAATACGGGACAGTAATAAAATGCAAACCATGATGCGGATTTTGGAAAAGAAGAAAAACACAAAGGGTCTCTAGGTACACAAACGTGCTTCTAGTTTCTTCAATAACATTCTTGAAGAATATTTCAAATCTCAGTAAAATTTTGGTCTAAAATTGGGTATTTTTAATCTTGCCTCTACTCACAAGGTGAGCTTTTTTTTTTTTGACTTCTGTAAAGGCTTGACAGATGCGAGCCTCTCTACTTGGCTGAATAGTTATATAGGCTGAACATAAATCCCACAACTCTTCCCAGCTCTATCACAACAGCTAACGATCTAATGTTACACAATACCAGGAAAATAAGCGCATGGTATGTAACAAAAACATTAAGAAACTGAGTGATCCTACAGGTAAGAAAGCAGGAAAGAGGTGCCTTGAAGGATGACATTGTTTTCTGAAGTTACAACTCAATTTTATTGTACAAATGAAAGTCTTGTCTTCTTAAAAGGAAGTCACAGGTTTTACGGAGGGCTTTCAAATACCCATCGCACATGTATTCTCGCTGGTCTGCCAGCGCAACGCATGTGTGGTGTCCCCAAAAAAGACAAAATTCAGACCATCATGCGATAATTGACTTTTCTGGAGGAGGAGGAGGAATATCTGTGGCGGTGGTAGGAGTAGTGGGGAAAAAACAGATGACACATTTCAGCCACACAAGGAAACACAAATGAATGAATCATGTACAACCCCCTTGCACAGCAGAAAAAGCAAAAAGCAGAATTCAGTCAAAATTTAGCCAGAGGGATGGAGGAAGAGGGGAAAAGGACACAAAAATACAGCCGGAACAAATACTAAGCTGCAGCTCTTGGCTTTAAAAGCTAACAGGGGATATTTAGAGATTATTTCTAGCCCTTATAGAGACTCTCTCCAAATCTGCCCAGAGCAGTTTTGTTCAACGGCAGCGACAGTAGCAAAGCTAACTTCAAAAATCAGAAAGTTTACAGCTTGATTTGCAGCTCAGCACATTCTTCCCCACTTAATCCACTGTTCAAAACAGTTTGAATCAGGCTCTGACAGAAGTCAGTGATGATTTTTTTTTCTTAAAAAAGCTGAATTCCCAGGTGAATTCCCAGTGAACATTGTCCAAACTGTCCCTTTCCTCTGTAGTCCAAGGGTCTGTCACTGAACATAAAGCCACAAAAATCAAGTACCTGAAGACTATTCAGTCCAAGGGAACCAAAATCCATCTGCTAGAGGGGGGTTCATCCATCCGTTCCAGTGAATCCGAAGAGGTGTTTCTGTTTCTCAGTAAACCTCAAGGTTTACTGGAGAGGGAAGCACTTCATCTCCACCAACAGCTAAGACAACACAGGATAGAGGGGACAAAGACATGACAACAACAAGGCAAGAAAGATGGATGCATTTAGCTAGGGAGCTCAGCAGCAAAGACTGGAAAAAGTGAGGCAGGTCACTGCTTGAAGAAGCAGAGGTCAGTCAAGGAGCCTAGAAATTGAGTGGACTGATGGGGAAATTTCTCTCTATAGAATTTGAGATAGTGCAAATTTCTATCTTGATAAATCTTTGTCAGGAAATTCAGTATGTATTCATACGAATTCCCCTCTCAGCAGAGAGCAGGGTGAGAAAGGCCTGACCTAAGATCAGTAACTTTACAGAACTCGAGCAACAGCAACAGGAGAGATCCGAAAGCACAGATCCCATCTCTTCATTGTCCTTCGGGGCTGAATGAATTCCCTTTGTGCCACCACAAAACTGACATCCCGATACCCCTAAGGTCAGAAGTGAGTGACACTCGTCAGGCCTCTGCGATCGTAACACATACCAGACATGCTGCTGCGGACCTGAACAGAAAATTGGGGCTATGAACTTACACGGGCAAGTTTTGAGGCCTCCCTCCACAGTTCTTCAGAGAGCAAAGATGCTGCATGCTGCCAAGTGCCCCAGCAGCAGGGAAAAGCACTGAGTTATAAGCACATAACTCATGGCCTGAAGTCCTTAGGCTGGCGGGCAACTTAAAAAAGATAACTACAATAACACACAAATATGGAAAACGGAGGAAAATTTGAGATCACACAGGCTTGTTCCATACTTACGTAAATGTTAACAGACCCTGAAGCGAAGGCTGACGCACTAAGACCACCTTAGGTCCAACTCACCTTGTTGAGTCAGATGTTAGACAGAGTATAAATGCTTTCATTGACAAATGAAATCAAACTGTAAGTCTTTTGAAAAGGCTGGCGTGCAAACTCCACGAGGTGTTTGCTCCACTGAGCCATCCCTCAGCAGAGTCTAGCCAGTTGTTTAAACACTACTTTGAGCAGGCTGAGCCAATACAAATATTATCAACTGTGATTAGCAACCAAAGAGAAGAGCACAACAAAAGAGAAGGAAAACTGACCTGCTCAGTATTTCATCACCCCGACATGTAGGAAATTTGCTTAAATCTCTCCACATACAGTTTGTAATATGATGTGGAGCTACAGGAAAACAAGACATCGAAATGTTCCTGTGAGGTTAAGATCAAGACTGGCTCTTTCTAACCCTGTCTTTAGTCAGCTTTCCTTCTTGGGCAAACCACTAGCAGATGTCTCTCTTTGCATAGCATGGGGCTTGTTGGCCATGACTTGGCTTCCAGAACTGCGCCTGCTTTACAGAGTTCTCAGTCCCACTCCTGTTCTCATCTTCATCCAGCAAGGAAGAGGGCAACAGCTTTAAGATGTTTGAGGAAGAGGCTGAAGAGAATTTAAAGAGTGATGTTTTGTGCTCACCCGATTGACGTTCCTCCTTTCAGACCACCTCCATGCCTTACTGTCTGCAAAAGGGATCCATTAAGCAGCTCTCCCAGCCCTATTTGCTTGCTAAGTTGGTTTCACGATTATTGAGGAGGAAATAGTTCAGTGTAGACATGAACTCATTTGGATTGGTGCCCTCAGGCAAACACAGCTACAGTGGAAATCTTACGCGTATGAGGTGTAACAAGCCGGAAGGGAAAGGAGGCCAGACTTCAGGGAGTAAACTGCTTGCTGTAAGCTAGATCAGCACAACAGCAGCACCAGATAAGAGCTAAATTGCTCATTACCACATCACAAAGCCCAAAACTAAGAATCACCTGCATGTGGATCCTTGTTGAACTGCATACCTAATGCAGAAGTCTTACTAAATTCTAGCCTGCATCTTTCTTGTATTCTCCAGCCAAAACTCTTTTCAAGTCTGGCTTTCAGTGCTTCCAACAGCGAAAAGCAGAAAGGATTGTCAGGAATTCTGTTATCACCAGTCCTGTCAAGTGCCACATTTCACTGAAGCCTACATAACAAAATAAAACTAGCTACTATGAAAAAAATTAACTCTATCCCAGCCAAAACCAGCACAAGGGGGGAAGGGATCCAAGTGTCAATGCATACGGTCCAAGTCACCGACCAGCAGAAAATTTATTTAGAAAAAAGGGACTCCATCATCTAGGAGATAAACATTACAATTTGGGCATTAATTATAGCTCATTTACTTTCCTTATCCAAAAGCCTGTATTTCCTCCTCCCAACTGGATTTTTAAGCAAAGGCCTGTGCCTTTATACAAATAAGCTAATGGATTCTAATGGCTTACCCTGATGCAATGTCATTTAATCACAGAAGCACTTTATTTTCCCTGCTGTATTCGGGAAAGGAAAAAAAATACAGAATGCATCCACATTCAACCATCTCATCTAAAGATTTCAGTTTTCAAATTCCGTTATTCCCATTATTCTCATTGTAGTCAAATTTTCTCATGCTTTCATCTTAGTAGACTCTTTCCTCTCCCTTAGATTTAAGGAAAAAACCTCTATCTTTAGCTCCCTAGATTTCCCAGATCACTTTTCATTAAATAATTCCAAAAAAGTCATTCATACATTTGTTTTATAGTAGTTACCAGTTTTGCTCATTGTTTCCTCAACTCTAAATTTACTTCATAGGAAATCAGTCCATATTAAAAAAAATTATTCCTGATTTAATTATGTTGCTTTCATTTTTCATTTAAACTACCTAGTACTCAAGCAATACTCCAAAAACCAGGAACCAGCAACCAAAAATCCCCAAAACACAACCAAGCCAACCCAGATACAACAACCTAACACTGTATCTGCTTTTTAAAGACTTTTCATCTTCCATTCCCAATTGTCCCCAAATCCCCTTCCCACCACACGTTGTTTCTTTTGGTTGCATTCCATTTCCTTATCTCTGTTCTTATTTTTTTCACTTACTCTTTACTCCACACACTCCCAATTCTTTGTCAAGACAATTCTTTCTCCATGGGAGTGGACCGGAGACCCAATCGGACAGTGCAGTCACCGGTGCTTCTCCACACCCAGAGTAAACAAGACTAGTCAAGTCCAATTTCTTCTCCATTACCTTTCACCTCGTTAGCGCACTGGGGCCACCCGCTCAGTCTTTTCCTCTCACCTCTTTCTCTAGTCACTTCAGAAGGCGGGTAGATGCTTTCTCACAGCATTTCTCCTTGGCGAGTACCACTCAGCCCATTTTTCCTTATTCTCAGTTGTGTCCTATACAGGAGACCTGTTTTTAATCTCATGGTTACAGGAAGGGTATGAAGTAAATAACTGATGCTGGCACTCCACCAATCCCACCCATTTCACTAACAGGTTAATATCACATGTGCACTCCACCCCATCTTACTCATAAGAATTCATTCCTTTTCTTCTGTCTAGTCCATGAAGACTCTTAACATCACACCTCTACTCGCATTCCCCATCATCAGCATAACTTTTCTTTCACTTCGCCCGAACACTTGACAAAGATCCCGCTAATATTTAGAAAGACAGAGGGTGCTTATAGCATGGCTTGGACGAACAGAGTAGGAAGTAACACACATACAGTAAAACCTGCAGCTCTCTCAGAAAGGTGTAATTTCTCATGAGGAATGAGGGGCCAAACCTCACGGCACAATACCAGAGCACAGCCTGTCTTCAATCTATCTATCCTGGGAGTGGACAGTGAACATCTACAGAACAGAAAGGTGGAAGACCAGAAGACCTCACCTCCCCCCAGACAAAAAAAGCACATCTGTTCTTCAAGGTAAATGAAGGAACAAGAAAGCAGGTGAAGAAGCCAAAAGAGTTGCAGCTGCCATGTTATTTCAAACAAAAACTGAAGTGCCAGCCATTCAATCCACTCCTTCACTCCTTTCAATTGTACTAGCAGTGTTATTGCACAGGCAATTAGTTCTGTACGTACTATTTTTCCTAGGGCACTCAGTGTTCCCTTGCTTTTGCCAGAGCTGTCCATCTATTACAGCATCTAACAAATCCATGCCCAATTGCGACAACGTTTTCTTGATAGTCTACTACATAAACGTTAGAGGAAGTTGCCGAGTAAGTCTTTTGCTTCTGAACTTCTGAAACGTGTTGTTACTGAATGCCACACAGTAGAGTGCAACTGCTCTGTAAGTCAACATTATGTCTTGAATGAAGCATTACAAGAAATATTTAAATCACGTTTTATTTTTCAAATTCAAAAATAACAATTAGCTTTATTTAACGTTACACATCTCACAGATTTAAAATATCATGCTCTATTTAAATATCTGAGTGACAACACTATACAAATAAAATGTTACACAAAATATATTTAAGAAAATGTTTTGGTCTTCAATCTGAACAATAAATAGACAGGCACTTCTACATATACAAAGGAAGCAACCACTATTTAGAATAACTCTTACAAGCAAGATGTGGAAATACAGAAGAAGATCTGAGTTTTGAGAACATGTTTAACTCTACATGAGACATCATGCAACTTCAAAGTTTGTTTCAAAATTCGAAACTCTTAGGATCTGCACAATTCTACATTTGCTACCGCTTTGTAAGAGATCCAAACCATGCTCTCGTAAGCAATGTGCAATTTCAGTTATTTGCATCAAATCAAGCTACCTGATCACATTTAGTGCCAAAACAGAAAACAAGGACTGACCAGAGTAGCTTTTCATATAAATAACATTAGCAACAAGTCAGCTTTACCTCACGTAAGCTTGGGGTAGGGGGCAGACCTAACTGTACTTACTGCCCAACCCCAAACAAGGTCTGTCCTTCCTTTTCCTTATATATTCAGCTTTTTTATGGGGTGTTTCAAACAGTATCATGCTTTTTTTGTAAAAAAAGCATCATCTAATAAAAGGGTAAATCCTTCAGAAACAGGCACGCTCTGCACAAACGGTCATAAGTAAAGGAGAAAACACTGTTCTGGGGTGCAAAAAGACTGAAAACTATAAATTAAAAAAATTCAATAGTTAAAGTCTCATAAGAGAGTTTCATACTTAAAGTAAAACTACATTCCTCCAATTTGTGAATTTCCAATTTACAGTGGTTTCCACACACCCACACACAAACACTACTCAAGGAAAAATTATCTTCCACCATCACAATTAATGAAAGATGCATTGTAGTAGGCAATCCCTGTTTCCAATACAGCTAACCAGTCACTGACAGCTAGTTACATCCTTGAAGTCCTTTTTAAAATTAATTAGAGACAAAGATTGAAACATAATGACCACCAGGACAGTGGAAAAGTCAGGACCAAGTCTTCAAGCCATCCCCTCAAATTTTAGTATTCTTATCTTCAGAAGTACAGGAAAAAGTTTCCAGAGAAAATTAAGCTATTCAACAGAGCTTCAATGGTCCACCAAGAAAATCAGACCCAATCTCACAAAGTTATTTGGACTTAAGACACTTATGCACATTACTTTAACAATTTAAGTGTGGATCTTGCAAGCGTGTCCAAATCTTAATCATTTCTTGAGGTTTTCTACTATGTACTAACATTAAGTTTGTGTAGGAACATATGTTATTTCTGTATTTCTCTTCGATATCAAATGTTTTGAAGCCTTTGTGTTTTTCCGGAGCAAGCCCAAGCTTCTGAAGGCACATTCCAGTATAAACATCATCAATAGGGTAAAGGAGTACCTGGTCAGATGCATTATTCAGTCTTAATGCCAGATCACCAGAGTACAGAAACCCACCACCTCCTGCATATGGAGGATACGAACCTTCATAAACACTTTCTGGGATGTAGTACTTCAACTTTTTTTCTCTGTGAGGTCCAGCATCTTTGATCACATCGCCTATAAATAAGTCTTTGGCTTTGTCCTTTGATAAGCTCTTCAAGTAATCCAGGATCTGATGGGTATTCACAAAAACATCATCATCACCCTTAAAAATAAACTGGACATCTGCACAACTGCTGCTGACCCACTTAAGAAACAGTACCTCTTTCAGAGTTAAATTGAAGAAAGTGTCTCTGTAGTTCCAGAGGAGAATGTCTTGGTGGGTTTCACTCTCAAATTTTATCATGTCTGAAAGATCAGGAAAATTATCCTCTGGTGGGGTCTGTCCAAGTAAGAAGACCCTTTTGACTGTCACATCCCCCGATTTTATTTCCTTGCCCCAGGATTCCCTAATTGCTTGCCTTCTATCAAAATGCGGCGTAAGTGACTTAATAGCCAGCAGCAGAAAAGGTTTATGTTTGCACTTGTTTGGCTGATCCATTAATAAAGAATAATTTCTGCATCTCAAATAAAGTAGAAAGTCTTTGAATCTGTCTGGCAAGTTTGCAAAGTCACTAACCTCTGAAGATACCCACGGGTCAGGGTCACAGGAACTGAGAACGCTCGAGTTCAAAATTAAGTTCTCTTCCACAGTCATATTGGAAAGCAAGGTCAGAATAGGGTTGTACAGCAGTTCAAGCTTCTGCTGCTGTTTGTTCCAATAAGCTTTGTGAGGAGTATATTTTCTCCAGAATTTGCTGCGTGGTATAATAACACGGCCTTTTGCATTCTTCTCTTGGCTGCCACTTTTTGAGACTTCCACAATCACATAAATAAAAATGTTTACCATCATCAGAATTCCCAGCAGCTTTAATCTTCTGCGTCCAACACTCATTTCTCATATCTGGAACGAGAAAAAAATGACAGATTTTTAGCCTTCTTCCTATCAAGTTCTTGATCTCAGAAAAACGCAAACTACTTTCAGATGAAGAATGTGTAAGTTAGTAGCCCAAAACCAGAGGTTACCTACACCCCAAAAAAGTAAAAACTAATCTACCTCTAATACATGCACACCTACAGCTAGTAGGGCTTTGGGGTTTCATCAGCAAACAAGAAGCTGGTAAGAATGTAAAATTTCCATTTACTACCTAGGAAATTTACGTAGCATTTCACAGTGCGTCTAAATTAGCCAGCAGTTTTTGCTCCTCCTTTAAGTCTCCCTGGAACACCTGACTGTATAATAATTAGAATCTGAGCCCTCAGCTTGGCAAAGGCAGGCAGAGAAACTTTTTTTTCTGCTAGTAAGGTGAGCTTAAGGGTATAGAATAAATTGTTATACGGTAAGGTCAGTTATTTTTAAATTAAGTTTCAAGCTTTTGTACTTGCACTCTTTATACCTTCCAACTACATAACAGGCAGAGCTGAATTTTAAAGCACACAATTCACTTCTGTCCATTTCACTTGGCTGTTCCTTGGGAGAGAGGCTGACAGCTGGCCAGCTGCATTGCTGGTATTCAGATCTCTGCAGACAGAAGAGAACATGAATTTTGATATTTCCCCCC
The DNA here is from genome assembly GCF_030936135.1 of Gavia stellata. Lineage (NCBI taxonomy): Eukaryota > Metazoa > Chordata > Aves > Gaviiformes > Gaviidae > Gavia > Gavia stellata. The sequence goes on along the minus strand of NC_082616.1, from coordinate 1,515,664 downwards.
CCCCCCCCAACTGGAAAAGGAAATGAATGGCAGCAGAAAGCAAAACTGCAATTATTCCTAGGAAGGAAAAAGAAACTGAGGAGAAATCAAAAAAGGAGAGGCTTCCCATACATGTAAGACCAGGAATAGTAAGTGTGCTTCTCTTTGTTGTAGCAAAGGTTACTCTGTGACCCACCTCCAGTTTTTACTGAGAAAGAAAATGGATCAATCCCTCTTTCTTCCTCCATGAAAGGTGCATGGTACAAGGAGCAACATGAAAACTGTGTGTTCCTCTAAAGTAGTGCTTATCAAACTGTTGACTACCCCAGGGGGATATCGATGTACAAGCTACACAAAATTTAACAAGCCATTCTAAATTGGGAAGCCAGACTAGAAAATAATTCAGAATGAATAAGAAAGTAAGACTACACATTTAAGTCAGATACAGAACTCATTGTCAAAGATGCTTTCACCTGCCAGGAGTATAACTGATTATTGGAAGACGAGAAAAACCTAATGAAATAAAAGACTCCAAATCACTGTTAAAAACCCAGCTGTAAACACTGCCTCAGAGGTCCTGAAGGCACAGAGCAACAGCAGTCAGGAAGGTACACATGAGAAGTACACTTTGTACTGGCTCTTCTTTTCATTTTATTTCCAGCCATCACCAGACACCTGAGCTAGACTGACCCTTGATCTCTTCTGGTTTGACCAGTCTTACTGTCTTTTACTCCTCAACAAGTTAAACACAGAATTTCGTAAGAAAGCAGGACGTAAATAATCAGTAATTCCCCCCCCCCCCCCATTTGACCCCTGGATTCTCATTAAATCCAAAGGGGGGGCTGTATTTTTGAACTTAAATAAAAAGCCACTCCTAGAAACAACGGACTACTCAGAGAAAGATCCCTACTCTTCCTTCATTTGACCTCATGTACCATCTGCATATTTATCTTTGTATACGCTCTGGCCAGATCTACTCTATTTAATGTCCTGTTCTCAGCCAGCTATGAAGTCGGCTGTTCTAATTTTTAAGTAGTTTTCTTCTATACCTCAAAGCCAAAAACATACATGATGGCACTGACCACAAGTAAGCTAAACAGCGGAACTGTTAGAAAGCACTGGCTGGTGAGACAGAGTTCAAAGAAACTTTATCTTTCTCTTTCAACTGCCACTGTAACTTCCACTAAAACCAGATCATTATGTACTATTTTTCTTCACTTCCATTTCAGTACACACAAAAATACTGGAGAAGCAGCTGTCCCGTGTTTTGTACTATTCCACACAGTTCAGCATGCACATCAGTGCTTATCTACTCTGTCCTCTACAGCACTTCTCACTAGAACAACAAATGACGTGGTATTTGACCTGTGATCCCAGAACTCCCGAGACAACGGGGTGAGCAGCTCCCCCCTAGTAAGAGCTAACAAACACAGGACTGTCAAGAGCTCAGCCGCAGCCTGATTTTCCAGGATATGCAGCACTACGCAGCTCATCTGTTCACAGCCCCCAGCTACTAAGCTGTGAGTATTCAACATCTCTGTAAGTCATCTGGGCGCTTGAGTTGAGACTGGTCTGAACACAGTGAGACACCATTTGCAAAGACTTGATCTCAATCGCTTAACAAAATCCTTCAAATCACTAAGTCTTTTGGGTACACATTCAAATTCTGTAGCTGCAAGACCTCC